>NC_082670.1:22058250-22384000 GCF_025265405.1 Mesoplodon densirostris
AGCGGAAATCCATGTACTATGGCCCAGAGGCTACTTCTTGGTAAGAGGGTTAGGGTCCTAAATCTGGCACAGAATTAACTTGTAGTGCCAGGCTAGTGATGGGTTAAAGAAGACTTACACTTGGCGATTTGCTCAAAAAGTAGAGAGCTTGCTTGGCATGCACCACATGATACTTAGTGCCAATACATTTCTACTAGACATGTCAGTTTCTCTGGTTCACAGTTACATTGTGTAGCTTTGCATGATATCACTAGCAAATCTGATATAAACTGAGCAGGGGAATTATAAGATTAAAATTTTGTATTTTCCAGGTGTCCTTTTATGATTGCTTGAATATTGGTTGGGAGCATCATTCACAACCCGCCAATCACATTTGCAGAGGGAAAACTGCCCTCCTCTATCTATGGCACTCATGGTCTGCTTTTTAATTTCTCTGTGCCTCATCATCCTCATCTTTCAATGGAAGTTAATGAGAGTTACCACTTTCTACAATTGTTCTAAAGATTTAAGGACATAATATGCATGGGGCACTAGCTCAGCGAGGTACAAACCAAAAACATGACAAAATAAGCCATTGTTGTTATTGTTAAATAAGTAAATAAATAGAATTGCTATCTGTGCCTTTGTAGTAGTAATGTTGTAATCACTGATGCTGAACTCAGCATCTACTTAAATTGACTACAGTCCTCAGCTATTTTGATGGTGCTAAGCTAATTCCAGCCATGGCAGGAAGAGTTTTGTCTGTCCTCAGAATTAAGGTTCACTTCAAGATTTCAGCTAGGCTAATTATTAGCCCCATGCCTGCCAAAATGTTTGCCATAGTGTTACCAAGGCTGTTTCCCCAGAATCATACCCCTGCCCCCTCCGTCGAATAGAAACCAACTACTCTTATCTAAGTTTCAGGAGGAAGCTGCAAAGAGAAAAAATATAAGAACTGGTTAGAACCAACTACACGCAAGATGGCGGAAGATTTGACTTCCAGTAGACCTTGAGCCTCATTATATGTTTATTAGAATACATTAGCATGCTAAATGACACACCCACCAGCACCATGACAGTTGACAGTTACCATGACAACAATGGGACAAGCTCATACAAGGACTGAAAAGGAGGACTGCATCAGTTCTGGGCCTAAACCACACCAGTGTTCTCTGATGAGTCATGAATATTCCACCCACTCTTTCCAATTCCCTCCTTTCTACCTCCATTCTCTTATATAGGTATTTGTTTCATTATTTGCCTTGGTCTACATTGTGCTATCTATTCTGTTCCACTGGTTTATTTATCTATCTCTGCAAAAATACCACACATATTAATTACTATCCTTTAAAATACATCTGATGTTAGAAAAGAAAGCACCGCTAACATTCTTTTCTTCTCTTTTAAAATAATTTAGTTTGCTAAAGCTCTCTAGTTCTTCCAAGTATTAGAATCTGTTGGAATTTTGATTGAAATCTCATTGTATATATACAATTTTATATAATTTTAAAGAAATTTTGTATTTTTATTTTATAGAATTTTTGCTCTCATTAATATGTTGTATCACTGCATTTATTTAGGTAGTTTTTTTATCTTTCCATAATATTTTATAACTTTCCCTGTGAAAGTACTGTACATAATTTGTCAGATTTATTCTTAGGTATAATTTTTAAAACCTTATTTTCTATGTATTTCTGAATTAAAATTATCAACAGTTATGTAGCAAATGTGTAAAACTCATTTATTGATTTTAAACATTTATTGATTCTCCAGTTTTCTCTGTAGATATCATCTGCAACTAATGATTACTTATTTATTCCTTTTCACTCCTTATACATATTTTCTAATTTTAAACCAGCCTAACGAACTATTATTACTCCTCCCATATGGAATAAGTAATCATATTTTTATTCGCACAATTTTCAATAGGTCTTATTATTTCAACCCCAAATCCATCCACCAGTTATTTAAATCTCTTTTAGGGTGTTTATCCACATCCAGGTTTCTCTCAACTTCATCTCCTTGAAGAATTCTTCCCCAGACATTTCTGAACTCTTACAGTCTGGTCTTGCTCCCCTTAACACTCCATATGTATGATATTCCCGTCATCCTGGACTATCCCTTCACTTATCTCCTATGTTGCACTTGCATCTCATACTTTCTGTATCCCAAGTCTTCCTACTTCTTACCCACACTTTCATTTTGGTAGAACGAATCCTCCCATGGATCCCAAGAAAGGAAGTACTGAAAGTAAATTATACAAGGCAGTGTATATTTGAAAATGTCTCTCTTTTACACTCATACTTGATGGATACTTGGGTTTCATATCAGATTCTAGGGTGGATTTCATTTTCTTTCAGATTTGAATCCATTGCTTTATTGTCATCTAGCTTCTGGTGCCAATTTTGAAAAGTCAGCTACTCTGTTAATTTATCTTTCTGTGACTTTTCAAAAATCCTTTTTACTGACCACTCAGTGATCCCTGCCTATCTAGATTTTTTTTTTAGTGTTGTGATATGTACCTAATTTTTTGAGGTTTATCATCCTTGCATTTTCCCTGTTCTTTATATCAGGAAGTAATACTACTTAGATATTGCACATTCTAGAATTTTCCTCTAATAAACTTATTATTTTCTCTGTATCACTAACTGTTTTGCTTGATATTCCAGGATATTATCACACTTTATGATCTATTTATTAAAATTTTCATTTCTGATAATATATTTTTATCTTACAAATGCCTCTTTCCTTGTGTAAATACACTTATCTTTATTTCAGTATTCAATGTTGTCTCCCATCTCTCTGAGTATATTGATATTGGTTTATTCTCAGCATTGTTCTACCTATGTAGCCTTTGTCCATAAGTTGCTTTTTGTTTCTGTTTTTGTTATATTTCTTTAATACATTCTTCAGAAATATCATGATTCTGACTTTCTGTTCATGGTTTAGAGCAGGATATGTGAAAGTCTATTGCAAGCTCTGACCCTTTGGACGGTGCTTGCTTACTTTGAGTGGAACTGGGGTCGAAGAGGGTTGGGAAGAGCACTGGGTAAGGTCAAGGTTTTCATAGTTGTCTCTTGTCTTTAGTCTGGAACCTCAGCCATCAAACACATCAAATGCCTCTCAGGACAGAGATCGCTGTTTTATCCTTTTAGGAGCATAAACCTGGAGCCTTCTTCCTGAGACTTCCAGGCAGGAGCTAGGAGAGCTTGACTTTCTAGGAGAGAGAACCTGAGTCCCCTGAAGAATTGAGAAATGCTGGAGGGGTCAGCCTCTGTTGAGCCCCGTCCACATATTTCTTTGGCACTGTTCCCAATCTGAGGCCCAGTCTACACCCTTTTGGCCTAAAATCGGATCCTCGCCCCTCCGCCCAGTTTTACAATTTTAGAAATTCTTGCTGATTAGGCTCTCTCACTCTTGAGGTGAGAAAATGTTTATTGTCCCCAGCGCTCAGGCCTCATTGAAATCTATTTCTGCTTGACTTTTATGATGACTGGAGATAACAGAAATAACAAGACTATTTTATGATGATTGGAGATAACAGAAATAACAAGACTATTTTTCGGTGACAACCCGATGCTCCACACTGCCTCAGAGAGCTAAGCAGTGTATGAAAGTGGAGCTCCCAAAGGAGAGTCGGGAGAGAATCTGCAATTCTGTTCCATAAATAGCTCTCAGACGCCTAATCTACAAAAACAAAAAAGAAAGCGAAAAACCCACTGTGTTAGCTTTGGAGTGAGAGAAGGAAAATGAAAAGAAAAGGTCTACTAGTTGGTTCCACTGGGGCTCGAACCCAGGACCTTCTGCGTGTAAAGCAGACATGCTAACCACTACACTATGGAACCAGATGTGAGTGTAGCTCCTGTCCCCAGATACAAAAGTTTCTAGAAAAATACATCAGAAAATATAGCTATTCAATTCAAAGATAGATAACTTGGAACACAGGAAATTTTGGAGCTTAATTACATTTCTAGTGCATCTCACTCATGCACAAGCTTGAAATATGTCCTCAAGTTGCATCATCTGTGAACACATGATTCTTGATTTGTGCCCCTTTGAACGCTTCTAAACTAATCTATATTTATCCAGTCACTCAGAGAGTATTTATTTTGAGCCTACGTGCCAAGCACTTGTCGAAGTGCTGCAGATAGAGAAGTGCAACAATTAAAACCCCCGTGTGTACGCATCTTTTGCTGTAGTTCCTAGCAAATAACCGGGGCTGAATAAACGTATCTTTATTTCAAGGGAATTATAAACGAAGTTAGCAGCACTCACATGACCTCCCTTTTTTTGCAGCTGGGTTAGAGCTGGCCAATTGGGGACTGCTCACTAAGTTAAACTTGGGATATTTGTGCATTAAGGTGGGAGGCAAAAAAAAATGTTTTCAATTGTAGGGGTTCAGAGCATGCCACCCCAAAATATGCCTCTCTGGTATGTTGATTATCTTAAGCTAAAGACACTTGAAAAACAGCAGATGCAAGAAGGGCACTCTTACCTTCCTTTTTCTTTCCAAAAGCAGGAGATAAAATACCCATATGCCCTCTCTGTACCAGAAGGAAGGAAGCATTCTTATCACCAGAGACTGGGGAGTCCAAGCAGAGAGAAATCTGTACCAAAAAACCTCCTTAAACTAACCCTTATCTTCCTAGTCACTTTTCCACATAATTGCCCTAGTCCAAACCCTTTCATCTTGGCACGTTTTCACAACATTTGTCCAACCTAGTGCATAAGCGTTGGGCTCTGATTGCTTCTTTGAGTCTTCATTTTTCTTGTGAGGGCTCCCACGTACATGTAAAACTTACTTAATAAAATTTGTACATTTTTTTACTATTAATCTGTTTTATGCTAGTTTACTTCTCAGGCCCAGCCAGAAACCCTAAGAATAGAGGAGAAATTTTACTTCCCGTTCACAATCTCTCTCCCCTCCCTCCTTCCTTGTGATATAATATTGGTCCAACACATCTCCTTCAAACTCTGGGCCCTGATATCCAGAGCCTTGTTGAAGAGTTGGGAGCCTTTTGGAAATCGAGTCACTGGTGGGGGCCACCAGACTGAGGAGGTTGTTTGCAGGTCACATAATCCTAGCTGTTCAAGGTCTTCTCAGTTTTCACTTCTCTTTAGAATCAATTTACTTAAAAACTGATGGGCTTGGGGTGGTTATACCAAACTGATGGTGGGCAAGGACCACAGTGGAAAGATTCAACCATGTACCTATTAAACACTGCCTACTTGGATTTTTTTTCTACGCTCTGGAGGTAAGGTGTGGGATTATAGGAGAGCGAAAAATAGCCAAATAGCCTGAGCACAAAACAGAAACTCATAAGTTTTCTGGAACAAGCGTGAGGGGTTTCCAGTTCTTATCGATAAAGGACAAATTAGAAAATAAGCTCATGTGCCAGAAGCAAGGATTGAACCCAAGCAGATATGCAACTTATAAACTTTAAGTTCAAAACCTTCCCACTCACTAATCACAGCAACATAAGATTCTTGTTCTCATATCTTTTCTTAGAAGAAACCAAAAAGTATTTGTTTACAATCTGGGGAGTCTAGGATTGACCTCATAGGTCCATGAGACATTGGCCCAGGCTTACAAGAATATAAACAAAAAACAAATCTTTGGGAGGTTCTTTGATGGGAAATTCATAAAACATAATTCAAACAATTATTTTCATAAAATTTATTATTTATGTGCTATGACTTGTGCTGGGTTGTTAGACTCTCCCTGACCTTGCAGACATATATTTTAACAGAAAAAGCACACAATTTTACTAAATACATAATTTCATGAAAATGTGAGGAGGCTAAGTAAAGGAAGTGTAGGATGCTACTTGACCACCAACACATCCTGGAGACCCTTATTAAATCAAAACTTAGGACACTAGAAGACACAACCCCAATAGACTATCATATAAAAACCCAGTACACTTCTCTAGATATCTAGACAGATCATGTCTCAAATATAAAAAAGAAAATCTACACTTTTTAAAAGAGAGTATTTTTTAACCTAGTAGCAGAGAAAGACCCTTTAAGCATAACCTCAAAAATACAAACCAGTAGGGGAAAAAAAGATAAATCCTCAATAAAATCAAGTCTCTGCCATGAAGTTCTGTCAAAGTCAACAGATAGGTAACATAACAGTAGACAATACTGCAAGTTCTAAAATTCACAATAGACTAATGACTACAATATACAATGTACCCCAGGTATATCAACATGAAAAATACACCAACCTCTATACGAATATGGACAAATGATAAGAAAAGTATCAGTGTACATAAGATGCAATTCGAATGCCTAACAAACATATAGACAGATGCTCAAAATCTTTAGAAAATATAAATAAAATTCTAAAGAAAACAATGATGAGATTTATCACTTTACACATATTAGATTACAAAGTAGAAAGCTGAATAATGTTAAGCCTGGGCAGGGATAAAGGGATATGCAATGCTGGTGGGAGTGTAGACTGATGAAAATAAACTGGGATTAATTAGTATACATATATATATATATACACTAATCAGTGTGTGTATATATATATATATATACACACACACATATATATACACACTCGCACAAGTACATAAAGGGGGATGGATGAGGAAGTGGTGTTATATGGAGTGGGAGGACAATGGAGGCAACCTGTGAGCCCAGCACTGGGACAGAAGAGAGGAAATACAGTGCCCATTATGGGATCTTACATAGTAATTAGAAGCAATGATTTAAGTGCACACAGAGCAACTTTGATGGATCTTAAAGTCATAATGTTCTTTTAAAGGCATAAGAATATATATCATTTATATAAATTTATAATATATGTGCACAAAACAAAAATGTCAATTTTGCAAAAAAAATATATGATCAAAGTGATACACAATAAACAAATTAGAAAAGTTGTTTAGGTAAGGAGAGGAATGGCAGCAGGACATAGGGACAAAGGGAATGAATAAATCTTGTTGTAAGAAAGGGAAAGTAGATTAGGCACGGGCTAGACAGGCAGGGAAGAGCTGAGGGGTGCCTAGAGGAAATCGGGTATGTAGATCTGTCACAGGATCTCCTAAGTGATTTCTCTTTTCTCCAGGGTCTTGCATTTTGTGGATGTTCAGTGAATACATAAGCCCTTGTCCTTTCCCTTAAAGCACAAGGCACAAAGCGGTTATTTAAACATTTCAGAATGATGGTCTCATCTATTCTTCCCCCACGCTAAGCTGTATTCGGCCAACATGCCACAACCCCTTCTGCAGTCATCAACCTGACCTGGAAACTGAGAAGAGAGGTCATGTGACTCTGCTAAGACAAGCCCTGCATCTTGCCCAAGTTAGAGGCTCCCACGGCATCCTGCGGGAGTTATTTACCACATTGTACCCTAATTTTCTCTTTAATTCTCTGCATCCTCCACTCATTTTTACAACCTATGAAGACAGGAATCAAGTCAGTTTTAACTCAACGGTGCAATGAGCAGAATCTCCTGTGCATCAGCGTGTCCTTATCTTTGCTTGCTTTCTTGTGCCAGGTTAGATAAAATAGAAGGAAGAATGATAGTCTTGCTCATGTGCAGTGAATTAGCTCAGAAAGTAGCACCGTGGGCTCTGTAACCTTGCGGTAGCGGAATTAGTGCTTACATCTCTCGTTGTTTGGGGGGGGGGGGGGGGTTGGAGGGAGAAATTTTTAAAACTTGCTTTATTTCCCTGCTTCTAGAATACAAATCCTATAGATGAAGGAGTTTTCGTTTGGTTGGTTCGCTGCTCTATCTCCAGTACCTAGAAAATTACCTGAAATACAATAGTGACCCCATTTGTTGACAAAATGAATAACGGGGAAAATTTTTTAATGTGTTGCAATATCCAATATTTCCTCTAGAGGGCAATAGTCACCATGAAATAGGAATTTCACTCCAATTTAAAATAATTTTTAAAACCTCGCGCTGAAGAATGCATTTTTGTTTTTTAATGTTGAAGTTTCTGCTTTAGTGTAGAAATATAGTTCAGAAACACAGGTGCGTTCTCTTTGTCACAAAATCAAGTACGTTTCTGGTAAAATGCTACATTTCACAGAAAATGTTACAAATACGATATAACTGAAAGGTAGTTCGAAAGGGGGCCCTGTGGCTTAGCTGGTCAAAGCGCCTGTCTAGTAAACAGGAGATCCTGGGTTCGAATCCCAGCGGGGCCTTCCCCTCTCGGTTTTTGTATTTCAACAGTGTAGTTGCCCCTAAACATGCTAGAGATGCATTGAGGAATTTATATTACTGGTAAAGTCTGTAATGAATTGTTATTCCAATTGTGGAGAGTCTTCTTCCAGATAATAGCATCACAATATGAAGAGTTGTGATGAAGGGAAAAGTGAATATGTTTCCTGTAATTGATAGAAAGTGATGGATTTGCTAATGATTGGTATATGAATTGAGCACAAATTATCTTGCAGTATCTGATAGAGAGTAAGATTTCAAATTCTGTCTTGGAAGTTCAGTCTCAGCTCTCTTAAACTGTGACATCCAACATAGTCAGCTAAATGATGGAGTTTGTTTATCAGTGTCAGGCAAAGAATTAATAAGCCACGACATTTGGTTTGGAATCAGACTCATTTTTATTTTTAAGAACAAGAGAGCAATGTCAAATGTAGACCCTCATCATTTTGGTTTTGTACAGCCCTAAGAACTGTATTTGCTTGTGCATCAGAAGAACCTACTGAGTGCACAGGGGGGAAATTGGAGCTCAATGACATTTTGAGGAAATAAATCACAAGTAGATTATCACTTTCTTGAATCTTAAGTGACATTGTAGTTTATAGCTAAAATGTACACTGTGTAGCACTGGCCTATACATTGGGCTTTTCCCTTTTATCTAGAGAAATTTCAAAGATTATGACTGGAGTTCCACCAGAGTCACTGTCTTTTCACTTTAGTAGAAACAGTCCTGCACTATGCCTGAAATCCTGTTTATACTTCACTGGAAACCTGGTTTCATTTTCCTCAGTTTATCCATAGAGTTCTTCCCCATCTACTTCCCAAGGAATGTGAGCAAAAAAGGTAGTCATGAAGGGTAGCAGATCATGCCACCCCAAAATATACCACTTTGGCATAAGTACTATTGTGACCTGAAGACAAATGAGAAGAAGCAGATACAAGAAAAGCTCACTTCACTTTCCTTATTTGCCTATAAAGCGGGACATACAAAGTATATAATACATTTAAAAAGTACCCCCCCCACCACCACCAGGAAGGGCAAAGATTAATCCCCAAAGACAATTTTAGACCCTATCAGCCTGGAATCTAAATAACAAATTTTACTAACTAGCCTTTCTAAAGTGAAAGATCTGATGAGAGTTTATAGCAAGACTAGTGCCACTAACAAGGAATTTTGGAACAAGAATAGCAAGGAATAACAGAGCCATTCCAAAATAAATTTTAGGCAAAAATCTCTGTAGGCATAACAATCAACCATATTTTCAAAGAAGACAGAAAACAGTGCATCTAATTTATAAATGTGAATGAACATAATCTTTACAGAGAAAAAAAATCTTGATACATAACATACAATAATTCTGAGGCACAATATGCCATGAATATCTAAACCATGTAATAAGAATATATAAACAATATATCAACAATATCAAGCAGAGAGATTCAATAAGTCTGGAGTAGGTCCTACACATTTATATATTAATAAGCTTTCACAGGTAAGTAATGTAAATCCTCAATTGAAAGCCAGTTGCCTAGATGTTAGATTCAAAGTGTACCAAGTTAACATTTAGAAAGATAACTGAAATTATGACTCATTGTATTCTACTGATGTTGTCTAATATCAGGCAAAACAACACCAGGACTCTGACAAATAGAAATATGTTATGAACAGTGGGTACTGATAAATCTCTAGGAATTTCCCATTCCTTGAAGGCTGTCGGCTAGCGGTCATTCTCAGTTTCTAGTGAATGTCCACATTCCATGGCTGGTGGCCGCCTTCATCTTCAAAGTTAGCAATGACCTGTCGCGGCCTTCTCATACTTAAAATCTGTAAGTATATTATTTAATATGCAATGAAATAGTGGATGCCCTTTATTAATTAAAAACATTTTTTCAGGCGCTGGCTTTGAGCCAGTCACAGTACTTGACACGAAGGATGCAGCACTGACGAAAGCAGAGGAAGGCCTTGCCTTCTTGGATTTATTGAGCACTCACCATGTCCCTGGCGCTGTGCTTGAGACATTACTTACGTCATGATTTAATCAATATCGTGTATGTCATTTTCAAAGTAACTCCATACTTTTAAACAAGAGAAAGAGTAAAAATATGCTGGGAGTCTCAGGGACAGTGCAAGGGTCGAGGAGAGAAACAGGAGGAGGCTCGTGCTGGGCACACGGAGACCCAGGCGCCAGACTTCAAGAAAAGGACAGACAGGGAGAGTGAGGCACTTAGACTGAGAGCGGCCCCAGGGGCTCTTGCCCTCCTATCCCCCATTGCGCACCCCGTTTTCATTTTGGATTCAAATCTTAAATCCAATGCTTTTATGATAAACGTTCGAAAAAAATTTAGACGAGTTGTAAATGGCTTCTTAACTGGCAGCGCCGAGGTAACGGTCAAATATAACCCAAAGGCTCACCCTTGCTCCACTTTACCGCAGAGCATTCGTCGTTGCTGGTCTGAGACTACGTCACAAGCCTGAGATATTCCCACACTGAGAAGAAGAAAACCGAAATACCACGAGGCATATACTTCAAGAGGAATCGAATCAGCTACCTTGACGTTATAAAAACAATAAACACCCTAACCAACTGAGCAACGTACCATGAAGAGGAATGATGTTTTTACATTTCAGAAGTATAAACTATATCAAAGCATTATTGCCTGAAGTTTTTTTCAGAATGATGCAAGACATTTTCTAATTCGCCCAGTTTCCTCTTCCCCTAAATACATACACCTTACCTCATTCAATTTTCTTTAAAAGCTCTCCATCCTGACGCTGGTACTTTTTTTCTTTTAAAATCAAACACACAATCATATCGTTCAGTGGTAGTGATAATAGGACTGTCTGTAACTGGATGTACGGGTGCAATTTCCACCGGTGTTGTGGTCTATAGGTAGGACGAGAAAAAAATGAAGGGAGGAATATTGGCCCGTACGGGGCTCGAACCCGCGACCTTGGCGTTATTAGCACCACGCTCTAACCAACTGAGCTAACCGGCCAGCCCAAAAGCCAGCTTTTTACTTACATCTTTTATAGTCATACCTAATTAAAGTCAGCGGTCCTTGTAAAATGTTTTTAAAAATGTTCTTTTTTCTATCAAAAAGGAAAAGACAAATCCCAGTTGCCTGCACGGATGAACCGTGCTTCTCCCCAGGAAAACTCAGTCTTTCTCAAACCTACCGAGGAAGACTCAGATCAATGTCCGGAGCAACTACCTCCTTGAAACTATTCCCAGAAGGCCTCGGGAAACGCGAAGCCCCTGCAAGACTGAGATGGTGGCGGGCGGATCACGGAACTGAGCACAGAGCAGGGCTTGGTGGACTCGGCTTCCGCGCACGGGGTGCGGATTCTCTGCTCTTGGAGGTCATACCGGGCGGGCCATCTTCTCCCAGAGGCCTTTAGCGGGTTGGCTTCAGGGTGGTTCCGCAGTCGCCTTTAAGCTAAATCTGTAGCCGTTCGTCCGGAGCGGAGTAAGACAGGGACCTTACGCTGCAATGCCAGCTATAGGCCACTTGGTGGCGCCCGAGTGAAGGGCTGAGGTCTGAGGCAAAAGGACTGTGAAAACCGCCCCCCTCCCGAACCTCTGACCCCTCCCCATCCCCCCAGAATCTCCAAATCTATGACGAGGGAAGTCGAGACCACAGCGAGTCCGGAGTCAGGGCCTTGTTCCGGACCAGGGAGAAACACCGGAATCTGAGAGGAAGAGGGGAACTGAAGCCAAGGTCAGGCAACTCAGAGGAAGGAGTTGGGAAAGCTTTGCCCTTTTGAGCCTGGCCTGATCTACCTGCAAGCGGGTGTCAACGATGGCAGGGACCTGTAGAGCAGCAAATTTCTGCTTGCTTTCTTTTCTCTGTTGGACCCTACAACCCTCTCTCTCTCTCTCTTTTTTTTTTTTCTCTTTTTTTTTTTTTTTTTTTTTGCATCTGAAGTTAATTGACTCATTTTATATATATAGTATATCGAGTAAGATTTGAAAGACTATTCTAAAGAGAGCTATTTCTTTTAATGAGGCAAGTTAACTATTCATTTACTTGTTTTACATTATGCAATTTATAAATTTTGTTTTTAATTGTTTAAAAAGCTGTAAGATGTTATTTCTTATCTTTAGTACATTTCTTTAACTTTGTATCAGCATCCACCATATGAACTAGTAGCTGTCTTCATTTTCTTTGTCCTCTAGTAAAAATTCGGTGGAGAGTGAGTGGAAAAACCAATTTTTAAAATTTAATTGTATGTATTTATTTATTTTTATTTAAAAAATTTTTTTACTACAGTACTTGATCTGTAGTCTTTTCTCCTCCCTTTGCGTTTTACTGCCACTCTCCCGGATTTCCAAACCTTGAGAAACCTCTCTCTGCTTAACAGCCAGAATGTCAGCAGTTTGGGTGACTGGGCATTCTCTTTTCTCTCCTGTCCTCCCCCAGGTTTCTCTGGCTGTGAGATCTCTCTCCATTCAGTAAGCCTTGGAGAGATTTCTCTCAGCTCTCCAGTCCTGGCTGTTGGCAGCTAAAACACAAAGTGCCTGGTCCTGTTTGCTCTTCCTGACGTGCTCCCCAGCTTCAGAATGTTTTGAACTTGAGAGTGCCTCAGTAGGTATTTCCACTTTCTGGCCTTTTCCCTCACCCCCTTTTGACCTACTCTCCTCATCAGAGACAACCAGAACTGGTTTTGGCTACTTGAAGTTCTGTTTGGGTCAAGCAAGCCCACAAGCAAACCTTAAAAATGTCTATGTTTCTTCTGGTTTCTCCTAATCTGGTCTTCACAGGTTTCTCCTCCTCTGTGTCGCTGCCCATCTGCCAGGAATAAGGACAGCCAGAGGCTTCTTTTCTCCTATGAAGGCCTCTTCCTAGAATTTAGTTTATGTTGATTCTTTTGTATCCTCAGCTCCTGATGGGTTCAGAAAATCTACTCCCCTTAAGCTTATGGCTTTGCTTTAGTTAGTAGGTTGAGAGGGACACACACTTGCAACTTCCTACAACTTAACCAAAATGGAACTCAGTGCTTTGTATTTTTAAACTATTTCCAAATTTCTGTGCCAAAAGTACTTCTGTCATTCCTTGAAACCATTTCCTTTACAATATATAGCAACAGACTAATCTCTCAATAAGGAAATTAACCATGTTGCCAGGTGCTTTTCGTATTGTTTCCGGTAATCCTTATGTCACATGTCATTTATTCAACTGATATTTTAAAATAGCCAGTTTTGTTCTTATATTGAAGTTAGAAGAAGTGAAATATAATATCCATACGACACCATGAAAACTTCAAGAAGTGAAATGAGTGACCACCTGCAGGTATGTTGCCAGATTTTACTTAGGCTTCCAGGTGATACTGCTGGGCACTTGCAGAGCAAAAGAATGTCACATGGAATTTGGAAGGTTACCTCGAATATTGTCCCCTGATTTGACAAATGTTTATTGAGAACTACCAATGTAATGGTCCCAAAGCCACACATGATCCCTTCCTCACCTTCCCAGAGCTTAAAATCCAATACCACCATGACTTCTGATTAGTTGTCTAACAGTGGAGATGGTCTTCTCCACAGAAGCGATATCTTCATTTTACTTTAAGAAAGATCTTCTTCAGTGTTTTGCATCTGATACTGGTGTATTTTCTACACAAGTGATCAGGACAGATTAGCAACATTATCCAGTGAAAGCACTTATACTATGCGCCATGGAAAACTTCCATATATGGGCATGTATCTTCCATATGTCGGCACATCTGCTTAAACAGAATATCCTGTTTGGAATCCTATCTCTTGCTTTTTGTAATTTTGGAGAATAATATCACCAGCAGTGTTGAAGACAGCTTGATAAAGCAGATATTTTTAGAATTAAATGATGGAGAAAATTGTGAACCTGTTGTCAGCTAGGAAATGAGGACCCTGAGGTAAGGAGATGACAGTGGGGTGTTTTGTATACAAATGCTGAGGTGGAAGGATTCGTTCATATAAAAGACTGCATGAAAAATCACTCCCAGTGGGGCCTCAAAAGAGTACCTTAAATTCTGTCTTGAAAACTGTAGGCTGCAGAATTCTCATTCCGTAACACCAGTACATTATGGAGAGCAGTGGAGTCTGAATGCAAGCATCAGCACTTTAAAAAACAAACAAAAAAAAGTAAAACAAAACATACAAACAAAAACAAACAAACAACAACAAACTTATATCCTTAATTCACCAAAAAAAAAAAAAAAAAAATCTCCAGGATGTGCCTTAGCTTTCCAAGCCTGGAATTTATTCAAGAATTGGGATTATGAAAGGTTTTTGGTTTTGTTTTCATAAATGGAGGAAAGAGGAGAGAAGTGCGCTGCAACAATGAACACTTCCTCAGACGGCATGAAGTAAACAAACCTGGGCTATACAGCAAAGTCTACTCAGTTATGTATAAGGGCTGGAGCTCTAATGTGCAGCTGTTTCCGTAGTGTGGTGGTTATCACGTTCACCTTCATACGCGAAAGGTCTCTGGTTCAAAACCAGCCAAAAACAAGGCTTTTCCTGAAATGTTATGTACTTCTACTTGATTTCAACTTGCTTATATTAAAAAATAACAAACCCCACAAATCTTCGCACTTACTCTCTTTGTTTGAAGGAAGAAATTATCCTGAGAGTCTCGCGCCGATGCATGGTTTCGCTGTTCACACGGGGCAGTTTTCCCGTTTCTGCCTTCTCTCCTCTGCTGGGTTCCGACGAGGCCTGTGAGGGTCCCTGGGAAAATATCAGAGGAGATGAGCCGGCGCCGCGGAAATGGTTTCTGTCTTTGGAATTTGGATTTCTACGAAAAGAGGCTTCACCAGGAACCTACCCTGAGGGCAGCTTGATCTTGGGCCTGATCTGTAGCAGAAAAGTCTCCCAGACTCAAGCCAATTTTGAATGAAGAGAAATCTGTTTCCCCTTGAGAAAGACCACCGGCACATTGCCAAAAACTTATACTGTTATTCTTCCTCCTAGCCTTTCCTAAAGGAACCTGTGCTCATGTACCAAAGTGATTGTGCATTAGGGAAAGGGAAAAATCAGACTTTTCAGGAATTACTAGACAATGGCTCGGAACCGGCATTACTTGCTAGAGATAAAAAACATCATTGCTGTCCACCAGGCAGTAGGTGCTCATGAAGGTCAGACAACCAATGAAGTTTTGCCTCCTGTCCATTTCACTGTGGGCACAGTGGATCCCTGAGCCCACCCTGTGGTTACTTTCCCAATTCCAGACAGAATCTCTATATCATTTCCATGACGAATGGAGTGAAGGCTATTATGGCATAAAAGGCCAATTAGAGGCCACCAGAAATTCCTCTGTGAAAATAATTAAACAAAACAGTACTGATATTCCTGGACCGATTGCAGAGATTAGTGTCAATATCAAAAACTTGAAAGATACAGGGACAGAGATTCACCAAATTTCTATTCAACTCACTTACTCAACTGTAGAAGGTAAATGGGTTGTGGAAAATGACAGTTATTGTAGATCTAGTCAAGTGATTATTTCCATTGCATCTACTATTCCAGATGTTCTTTTATTAATGGAGAAAATTAACACATGCCCTGGCACCTGGTATGCAGCTCCTGATGTGGTTAGTGCTATTTTCTCTATACCCAGTCAGAAGGACCATCAGAAGCAGTAAGCCTTCAGCTGGCTGGGCCAACAGTACACCTTACCTCCCCTACCTCAGGGGTATATCAGCTTTTCAATCATAGGTTATAAATTAGTCTACAGAGACCTTCACCACCTTACCATATGTCCTAAAGTTGAAAGCTGATTTTTGTTGTTTTAAATATGAACACTGTAGGCAAATGTATATTGTGCAAACTGATCACAAGTGAATGGGTCTACCTTTCCAGAACTGGCTCAGTCCTGTGTGCCTCATTTGCATCTCTATCCCAGTTTTAGCCCATGTGGGTTGCTGTAACAAAAATACCATAGACCAGGTGGCTTCAAGGACAAACATTTATTTCTCACAGTTCCGGAGGCTAGTGTCGATTCTCAGTCTGGTGAAAGTTTGCTTCCTGGCTCCCTGTCTCATAGACAGCATTCTTCTCACTGTCCTCAGATGAAGGAAAGGGTGAAAGAGCTCTCTGACATCTCTTTTTTGAGGACCTAATCCCACTCATGAGGACTCCATCCTCATGACCTAAAGCCCCCGCCTCCAAATACCATCTCATTGGGGATTGAGATGGTTTCAATGTAATTTGGGCGAGAGAGGCACGTTCAGTCTATAGCAATCACCAAAATATCCATTTCCTTTTCTGACTTCAACTATGTTTAGTCAAGTATAAGTTGATATTGACATTTTGTGCAGGGAGGCCAGTGGCCAATGGGTGATGTTGAAACCAATTATTAAAACCTTTTGAAAGGAAATTATCCTGAACTGATCCTTCACATCCAGAAGTGCTGCCCCACCATACAGTCCTGACTGTCAGTTGAGTCTGAAAGAGTCTTCGTAGCCATCAAAGGAGGCATTTTCTAAGATATCTTTTTACCTCCCACTTCTTCCTGAAATTGAGAAAGGAAGTTGACTGAGAAAGACGCTTGGACAAATTTTAAAATCAAAGACGCTTTAAAGAAAATACCAGTCTGCAGGCGTCAATCCAGGAGGAAAGAGAAAGACATCTCCTGGGGGAATGTTGATGTGTAGAAGAATGTGGTACCATTTAGAACTGAAAAGAATCCCTGACAAAAGTTAAACTCCCAAGGAGGACACAAGGAGGACGGGATGAACAGTGGCTGCTTTTGGACGACGTTATTTTAAACAACCTCCTTTTTCTGTTCCCACCTCCACTTGGGGGTGAATTTCTTACTACAGTAGAAGCACTAGGAAGAAAATCAAGATATAGCTGAGAAAAAAACACAAACATTTCAAAAGAACTTTTTAATTTGTGAGTGGATTTCACAGTCTTCACCCCAAGATTATTTAATTCTCCAAAGTGTTCTGTTGGAAGAGCTATAAAACCTCCAGAACTGTGCACTGGTTAAATGACAAAACTGGGGACAGGAAACTGGAGATTTATACAGAGTCACTTTACTCAGTGCTCTTTGCCCCGGGAGAGGATTTTCCGTGAAAACAACTCCTGGGCACTGTCCGCTGTAAAGAGAACTACACTCTGGCCAAGACAGAAAATAAAAAGAGAGCTATGCTCTTTTCTCTGCAAAAAAAAAAAAAAATCAACAAAAGAAGACACACAAAAAAACAACTTTTAAAGTTGTATTTCTAGACCCAAAGGAGGAAATTTAAGCTATTTAAACTCTGCTAATTCTTCCACTTCCTTCAGAACATCATAGAGCAAATCAAAGGCTTTGAAGTCAGGGTGTGAAGATGGTGGGTCTGACATACTGAGCTGGCCCTGGTTGCTCACAAATGGAAGATCCAATTCAGTGTCTGAAGAACATTCCAGAATCGTTTGATCTTGGATCAGGTGATTCTCCTAGAGACTCCCAGGTCTCCCGTGCCCTGTGTGTCCAGGGCTAGGCTTGGACAGCATTCCAGAACCTTCTTGCCTTTTTGCCTCAGGCTTCCTGAGTGGCTTCAAATCTTATTTGTGTGATTAGCTCCTTCTGAGGCTCGAAGTGAGGCCTCCTTCAGAGTGCTGGCTATTGCTGAGTTCCAGAAAGGAACGGCTATTCACCATTCCAGAGGAGAGCTCTGGTAAGAAAAATGTTCTCCTCCACTTCCTCATTTATTGTGTTTTCTTGAGCTTTTTTTTTTGATTTTTTAAATAAGTAACATCTAAAGCCTAATGTGACTTGCAGTAAATTTCTTCCTCCTGCTTCCAAAGAATTCCACCTCCTTAGTCTCCAGCCCCTCAACTGGGAACTTTGTTGTGAGTTTACTGATTATCCTTGAGAGTTGTTTTTTTTTTTTTTTTTTTGCTTTGTTTTGTTTTTGTAAAATGCATATACAATCTAACACAAAGATACTTCCAATAGTATCGTTCTATAGAGATTGCTCTGAACCTTGCCTCTGTTTTATAATATATGTATGTACATAGTGATCATTTTATTTTAAATATGCATAGCATTCCACTGTGTAGTTATGCCATAATTTATCTAATTAATAGTTCTGACTAACTAGGTTTTTCTCAATCTTACTATTACAGTTAATGCTGCAGAGAATAAGTTAGAACACAATATAATTTCTCATGTGTTCAAGTCTATGTTTTACATTTGTGGAAATGCTGTATCAAAGAGTATATGCATTTGAAATATTGGTAGATCCTGCCACATTGTCCTCCGAGCAGCAAGGCATAGTGTATTTGTGGAGAACACAAATGAGCAGGATCGTAGACACACTTAATACAACTCTTACTTCATTCCATGCCAAGTATGAAGCTAAACCAGGCAATCCATGAAGACTGTAGAAAATTTTAGAAAATCAAGGATTCTTGTGATGCTGGAATATTGCCTTCTCTCAAGGAGGTGAGACTTCGCAGCCTGGAGCCTGGCAGGATGGGGACAAGTTGGATGAGGCTGAGCAGAGAGATCTGATGAGGGGACTTGAGGAGTGATCTCCATTTACGTACTGCTTAAAGTAAACACGCCAAATAAGCAAGGATGGCTAGAATTGGTAAGGATTATAAATCAGGGACCTATATGGTGTTTTTAAATCCCTAAATAGGGGGTGAGCTTTAAGCTGTGATGGCCGAGTGGTTAAGGCGTTGGACTCGAAATCCAATGGGGTTTCCCCGCGCAGGTTCAAATCCTGCTCACAGCGCTTCTCAGAGCACTTTTTTATTCAAATTACGAAACTCAGCTATTCGTGTTATTCCATAAACAACCTGAGGAGTAAGGAGGCAGCTTTCCGTCCCGTCCCGAGTACACCCTCAGTATTTTGGCTCTTCCATCCTCCTCCAAACTGGGCGGGCACCTGTGAATCCCTTGAGCGCGGGGGCGGGGCTTCCTTCAGCCCAACTCTCTGCAGCTACCCCTCAGTACCCGGGAAGCCAGAGACTTAGTGAACGCTCAAAACAGCTGCTTGTTTTGTATCCATTCTGTTAAATCTAAAAGTAGCAGCAGGTCCCAATGGCAAAGAGAAACAAGAAATTCTATTTTTTAAAATCTGTAATAAAATTCCCCGCTCTGTTAATGGCGATGCAGGTAGCTTCCTTAAAGAGTTCTCTGGTATTTAAAAACAAACAAACAAACAAAACAGGCTAGTGAGAACCATGAAGGTCTAGGATCATAAATATCTGTGTGTGTGGGTGGGTGGGTGGGGGTGTGTGGGTGTGCGTGCGCTCTTTAAAACATTGTACTATAGAAATGAGGAAACCGAGGCAAAGAGAAGATACACAACTTGGGCCAACGCAATAAATCTAACGAGGGAAGAGTACGGATAAAGGCTGTGGGCACCGTGACTGCACTCGGACCCAAACTATTGTACTTCTCGCTCAAAGAACTGCCCTCACTTATAAACACTTTTGTATTTCCACATACCTATTTCGCCTACACTGAGCACTTAAATATAGCTAGCCAATTTATGTAATGATACTGGTATTCTCTAATTTTATAATTATATTAACTCTGAACTTCTAAGTTCCTATATGAATTTGGTTCTTAAAGTGCTTACCTTTATTAAATTATTACCCCCATTTCGCCTAACTTGGGAGGGTGGGTGTTTCGGAATGTTTTTCTGCTGCATAGAGTGAAATTATTTCCTGTGTAAAGAGTTTCGGCTCTTTGGAGAGTGAGATTGAAAAATATGATTAATACCTCAAGAATGTGTTTTATTCCACTTTCTCTTTCACTATATCAAAATTGAAAATTAAATGGGTCACTAATTTTTGACCCATACTCAACATCAGTAAGTGCCAAAGGGAAATGAAATGACTTGATGAATGGACAGATGAACAGACTGCAGAAGTTAAAGAAGCGTTCATAAGTAGAAACAATACAGACAATCACGCACATAAACGGGGGGGAAAATGCTAACCACAGTCGTTCTATCACATACATGAACCTCCAAGGCAGCAAATTCTTTCATACTTATAAATATTTTAAGTGAATGTAACTTATACAAATTGACCCCGAAGATAACCAATCAGTTTTACTAGAATCCATAGGTCTTTCTTGTACAACTAATTTCCATCTGTATCATGAATCAACTGTTTTCTCAATGATTCTAGTGAATAATGAGTAACACAAACGTCTGTAACATGGGGGGCCAGTGGCGCAATGGATAACGCGTCTGACTACGGATCAGAAGATTCTAGGTTCGACTCCTGGCTGGCTCGACTTTCCCTCGTCTTTTAGGAAAAAATATGTCTCTGTGTACATTTTTCAAATTGATAACAAACAAATTCTTAACGTCCTTCGATCTGGTTCTTCGCCTTGCATGGTGCCCGCCACACAGTGCAATTTTGGCTATCCGTTAAGTCTGAATGGATGCGAAGTTGTCTCTCTTCTGAAATGTCCTTTTAATCTCGTTTCTTTTAATGATACTGAGAAGGGGAGTTGACGGAAAGGTCTTCAGAAGGACAACTTTAAAAAATTAAATACGGAATATTATTTGACCATAAAAAGGAATGAATTTCTGATACATGCTACAACATTAATGAAACTTGAAGACTTCATGCTAAATGAAAGAAGCCAGACACAAAAAGCCCTATGCTGTATGATTCCATTTATATGAAATGTCCGGAATAGGCAAATCCATAGCGGCAGTAGTAGTTGCCAAGAGCTGGGGAAAGGGTACAGAGTTGGTTTGCGGGTGATGGAAATATTTTGAAACTCGATAATGGCGATGGTTGCACAACTCTGGGAATATACTCAAAAACACTGAATTGTTCACTTTTATGTGAATATTATAGAATATGAGGTATATATTAGTTTTGAAAGATCAAAAAAGGTCCAAGAAAAGAAATAAAGTCTGACTAGTATTTTCTTCATTAATTTTTCCCCCATTGGGCAGGGCTCACTCTCTTCAGGCTCTTCCCCTGCACACTTTCTGTCTCTGAGCATCGGTCCTAGAGGAAAAAGAAGGGACATCAACTGGAGAAACTGAAAGCCGCTTCTGTGGGAAATCATAGCATCCCCCTTAGGCCCTCAATTTAGCGATCTTGGCAAAGATCTGCCCTGACACCCGAGAAAGCTATTCAGACTTTTATCTCCCCACCCAGCTCCGGATCTCAACTAGAAGAGCGCGGCAGCCTCACCGCCGAAGACTGAGACTCAGAAAATGTTCCGAGTTGTAAGCGATCCTAGACAAAAGTTAAACAGACAAGAAGAGGGCGACGGTGTCAAAGGAGAAGAGGAAAGTGGCAGTTTGGGGGTGGTGTCCCTTTCAAAAGCTGGACCTCCTTTCTAGGTGTCCCTGGGGCGTGACTTCAGACGCTTGGGGCCGAGTGGAGGAGCCTGGGAAGGAAATCAAGGTGAAGCTGGGAAAGGAACAAAAACATGCAAAGGAGACTTTCATTTGTTGGTATTCATGTATTTATCTTACAAAAGTTGATTGACTCTGGACAATGTGCGTTGTGAGGGGTGCCGGCAACCGAAAGAATGGACCTGCCAGGCGTCTAGACCTTGTTTGATACCTCATCTGTTGGGCTGTTACCGAATTAAAAGGGGAGCCGGGTGGGGAGAGAAGAAAGGTCCAAAGGATTTGGAACTTCCTGATGTAAATGCTTCTCAAATCTTAGCGCGGAGAAGAATCTCTAAGAAAAAGTATTAAGCCCAGTTTTCTAGGCTTCACCGCCCTCCCTCCCAGAGATTCTATACTGGTACTAGGGTGCAGCCCATGAATTTTTAGCAAGGTGATGCTTCTGCTGCTATTCCGCCGACCATACTTTAAGCAGCACTGGACTAGTGTGTTGTATTTTATTACCCACTTTTTCCAGCTAACATCAACAGGGAACTTCCACGGTAGAAGAAAAAAAAAATAGAACATTTATATGGAGACGCTCACAACTTTAGTATTCCACTAGGCTTTAACCAACCAAGGTAACCGACTTTTCTACTCTCAAGATTTTTGGTTTGTTTTTCTCTTTTATAAACGTGTTTCATTGAATATATATATATATATATATATATATATATATATATATATATATATATATGGTGGTGGAGACTTGTTTTAGAAAGAAGTCCGTTTCAACCTCCCTCTCAACTAAACAAAAAGACCTTTCTTTGATACAATAATCAAATCACTCTTGGACTTAAAGGAGATAAGTTAGATTTTTTCAAAACTCTGCATATGCGGAAGGTCCCGGACCCCCCCAAAAAAAATCTACAGAGATTATACTGTGAAGTGAGTATTTTTTCCTTTCCCCCAGAATGTTGTAGAAGTGTGCTGTCCAAAACAATAGCCATTAACACGTTTCTAAAATTTAGTTTTTAAAAAAAGAATGTATAATATCTCATTATTTTTTTTATTGATTGCATGTTGAAATGATAATATTTGGAGTTAAAACATTAAAAGTAATTCCACTTGTTTATTTCTACTTCTTAAAATATGACTACTAGAAAAATTAAACTTACTTATTATGTGATATTATTTGTTAACTCTCACATCTTCTTGCGGTTATTGATGTAGCAACACCTGTAAACTGTGGTCAGTTTGCCAAGGATGTGTTTCTTTGAAGCAGACGCCATGGCAGTGTCATATTCCAAAGAATTTGTTTGTTCTTTACTTCAAAAAATATCTGTATTCATCTCCAAACGCAATTCTTAGTATGTGAAAATGAAAACTTTCTCACACTATATTTCTTTAATGTTTTTCTTTTTCTGTTCAAGAGGGCTCTGTGGGTTGGCTGGTTAAAGAGTGTGCTTAGTAAACACAAGATCCTGGATTGCAATTTGGTGGAGCTGTCTCCATAGGTTTTATAATTTTGAAAAGTGTTAGCCCTCATTTTGTTGAACACAGTTTGGGGAATTGGTCCTTGATCAAACCCGTGTTGGTAATTGCTGTATGATGTGGAGAACTAAGAGCCTGATGTTTACTTTACAGATGTGGTTTCTGAAGGGGGCGGGCACTGGAAGCTTTCAAAGAAGAGAGGGAAAGGCTGGATGGACTATGTAAAAAGTTGCATGAAAAATCATTCCACACATGGCATGAGTGAAGCACTGTAAATTATTATTTGGACACCAAACAGTTCAGAATTCTCATCAGATGACAATGCCCCTCTCATAGGCAATGAGATTATCAGTGATTTGCTTTGCAAATCATTGAATATTTTGTCTTTAATCAGTGACTTTACCATCTGAGAGTTTGTAATGAGAGCTACAGCAGTTACTGGAAACCACTGTTTTTTATTTTCTATGATCCCCACAATCAATCTTAATTCTTTTTTGCATCCTCGAATATTTACCACACATGATGTGGTCAATAAATATTTGTGAATGGATTTGTGAATATCCAGTTTCTTTTCTCTACTATTTTGGAAGTCAGTAGAATGGAGCTGGATGCTGGAGATGCTGATGGCTGCAGGAGCTCCTGGAACCAGAAAGCAAAACTCTTTCCTCCTACTGTGTCTCTCCTGCACCCTCTACTGACAAAATTTCAGTGCCAGCTGGCACAAGAAAATAAAGTTTAAAAGGCCCAGAACCCTTTTCAAACAGTAGTCTAAAAGGGTGAATTTGTGGCTGAGAAGTGCATTAGAAAAAAACCTGGTTTTCCTCCTGTGTGTCTCCTTCACTACTCACACAAGAACACTTTGCTTCTGACACTGTTGGCCACCAACTACATGGGCGTTTTCCCCCCACCAAGCAATTCTACAGCACTAGCTGAGTGTCCTACAGTTTAACTCAAAATTCTATTTATTTAACTCAAAACTATTTATCTGGAGATAGCATCAGATCCCACAGGTTATGGGCTTAGTCCCTCGAGACCGCACCCATTTCAGATGCCAAGGGAAAGTAGTACGTCCCCACGTTACCCCAACACATAAACAGATGACACATTTCAGTAGATTGTTGCAAACTAAAAGTCCAATAAATATGTTAAATTTAAACACACACACACAGTAAGACTAGTCTACTAGTTAGTTTATCAAATGCCTTTGATAGACTAACTAGTAGACTCTATAGAGCTGAGAAAAGAAGTGATAAACTTGAAGGTAGGCCTAAAAACTACCCAAGCTGAAACACCAAGAAAAAAAAAAGAAAAAAAGAGCACTGAAGAATTATTGATTACTATATTCGTAATCAGAATCCCAGAAGGTGACGAGAGAGAGAAAAGAGCAGAAAAAATATTTGAAGAGTTAATGGCCGAGTATTTCCCCAAGATAATGAAATACAGGTATCCCTCGCTTTTCAAAAGTTCACTTTGCTGCCACTTCATTTTTAGGAAAGACCTACGTTTGTACCTGTTTTGTAGAAAGCCATTATAGAGACAGCGCGCATCAGGAGCAGCAAGGGTGGGACCGCCAAGCTCCTCCCCCAGGAACTACAGTCAGCATCTCAGCATCAAGCCGCTATAGCTTTGAACTGTATCTGTGAGCATCTGTGCTTTACCTACATTTATTTTGTGCATTCATGTGCATGAAGTGTCCTAAGGTAACTGCTTCTTCACTTCACACCAATTCAGCTTGTGAAAGGTTTTATAGGAATGTTCTACTTTCTGATAGCAGAGGAAACCTGTACATCAAACCTTAGCTCCAAGGTCAGAGAATTCCAATCTATCTATCTATCTATCTATCTATCTATCTAAAGCAGCAGACTTATCAGAAATTAGGTATACCAGAAGATAACGGAATGACATTTTAAAGTGATGAGAGGCTAAAAAAAAAGAAATTAAAAAAAAAATCTGTTAACCCAAGCAAAAAATATTTTCCAAGAGTGAAGAAGAAATAAAGGTCTTTCCAGACAAACAGAAACTGAAGAGTTCATTACTATCAGACCTGCAAAATAGGAAATGTTATAAGATGGACTTCAGGAAAAAGGAATACAAAAGAATGAATATCCATTTCTGTACATATAATGGAGGTACATATAAGGAATACTTTTTCCCAATTTTAATCACTCTAAAAATGATAGACTGCATTAAGCAAAAGTAGTAGTGACGTATTGTACAGTTACAGCATACATGAAAGCAAAATCTATGACAACAATAACACACACTATAGGAAGGAGTATATTATTACAAGCTCCTTACACTGCACCAGAAGCAGCATAGCATTATTTGAAGGTGGACTTTGATTAATTGTAGCTGTATATAGAAAACCCTAGGGAAACGACTAATGATTTTTTTGAAGACATACAAATGATAAGGCAATGCTGGAGATATCATCAAATCATGTAAAATGCTCATATATTTCAAAGACAGGAAGAAGGTAAAAGAAAGGAACAAAGGACAAAAGGAACACATAGAAGACAACTAAGATAGCAGATTTTGATACAAATATGTCAATATTTACGTTATATCTAAACTATCTAAATCACCCAATTATAGATAGATCCGGTCAGATTGGATAAAAGAAGTTCACCGACATGTACATGCTGGACTATTTTCCAACTTTGCACCAGGAATTTTCATTTTCAGGTAAGACATCCTCTAAAAGGGACCTACCGGGAGTGGGGTTCGAACCCACGCGGACACACGTCCATTGGATCTTAAGTCCAACGCCTTAACCACTCGGCCATCCCGGTGTTATTTCCCAAAAAGCAACATGTCACGTATTACTGGGTTAAAATTAATTAGACTTCCTAGTCCCTGGAAGATTATGAATAATTTTACACACGTGAAATCTGGAACCAAGCTTTAAAGAGAGAAAACAAATCCTTGTAATGTTTCTTGGAAAAAACTAATGAAAACGTTTATTTTCACCAGTTTATTAGTTTATCTAATCACAAGTTTGTGCCACGCTTTAACCAGGGTTAGGGAAACACTGAACCACCCCTTATCTTATAGACTTACATTAAGATGAGGAATATTATGACCAAAAAAAAAAAAAAAAAAGAGCACATGATGCTACAGGAATACATACTTTTCCAGACCCAACTCACTATGCTCAAGAGAAGACACTTCTTTTAGTGGATCTGGAAAGAAAAACCAAAGAGGAAAGGAAGTGGTATAACAGAGGTGGTGAGAATGCAGCCTCATGAACCATGTCTCAAGACTCTACAAAGGTGGAACATACATGTTTTATTACTCACTACAGAACACTGTTTTGCCCCATTCCAAACCCACTGAATCTAATTGCCCAGGTAAGGGCTTCAGGTTTGGAATCAGAGGACAGTTAATATCGAGACAAGATCCTCTTGGAGTACATTTGGAAAACCCTAGTGCAAGCATATGGAGTTTGGAATTTGAATACAGGACATTGGTTTTAATAAGGAAGTATTTTAAACAGAAGTTCTAACTCTCCACTAATGAAATTTCTTTCCTGAGTACTTACTATGTGCTAAGTGCTGAGCCAGGTGTACATAATCTACCAAGTCAGTAAGACGCTGCCAGACACTTCGGGGTTGGGGTACTGGGTTGTTTAAGAACTCATTAAAACAGGTTTCAGATGGGTATTTGGGGAGTTGGTTTGAAAGTCTGTGAAGGCTCCTGGAACCAGAGATGAACTTAAATCCTGAAGTAGGGTTTGGAATAGAAGTAATTTATAGACATCATAAAACATCTATTGCAAGCCACAAAAATAAATAAATACAGTCACCACTTGGTATCTGCATCTGAGGGGATTGGTTCCTGAAACCCCCTCAGATACCAAAACTTGTGGCTGATTAAGTTCCTTACAGTCGGCCCTCCCTATCTGTGGGTTCTGCATCCCATATAATAATATGAGATAATATGAGAGGATTGTGTCAGATGTAACATACAAGCACAAAAGGTCCAAGGGCAACTCCCCTCAAGCTTAAAACCATTGATGCAGAAGGAGTCCATCCCTTGTTGGCAATGCACAATGCTTACTGAGTTCAAAAACCTATGTCCTCCATTGCCTTATAAAACTAGGAGAAGGGAATATGTCACTCATTTCATTGGTCCATCCAGTGCCAGGTTCTGTCTCTGGCCTTTTAGATACTATGTGCTAATGAGCAAAGACATGGCCTGAGAGATTCTTGCCTTTGCATATTGAGGGAAATCCAGGCCTGTCAGTGTCTGGGTCAGAGCTGAATTGGGAGGGGTGAGTAGTGGGTGCAATAAAGGGCATATCAGAGAAAGGAGTCCCCATACATTGACATACACAAGAGTTTTTCTATTGTTCTATTATTGTAATTCTTTTTTGGTCAGTCTTTTTATTGAGGTATAATTGACATAAACCTTATATTAATTTCAGGTATAAAATGTAATGATTTGATATTTGTTTATACTACAAAATGATCACCACAATAAGTCTAGTTAACATCCATCACTATACATTGTTACATATTTCTTTGTGTGATGAAAACTTTTAGGATTTATTCTCTTAGCAACTTTCAAATATTCAACACAGTGCTATTAACTATTCTACCATGGTGTACCTTACATCCCCATAACTTATTTTATAACTGGAAATTTGTACCTTTTGACCCCTTTCATTCATTTAGCCCATCCCCCAACCCCTGCCTCTGGCAACCGCCAAACTGTTCTCTGTGTCTGTGAACTCGATTTTGATTTTGTTTTTGTTTTTTAGATTCCACATGTAAGTGAGATCACGCAGAATTTGTCTGTTTCTGTCTCACTTATTTTCTCTTAGCATTAATGCCCTCAAGGTCATTAAAAAAATCAATGAAAAGTCATTAATAATAAAAATCAGTGTTTTTATTATACATTACTTGGATATTTAAACAACTAATTTTGCTTTATGTCAAAGTAAAATATTGAAAACACATAATAATCACAAACTTAGGAAAAGACTGATTGTCCTGTAGCAGTGGTGACAAGTAGCCACCAGTTCCTGAATTTAAACCAATTCAATCTATCCATGACAATTGTTTTGTGAACATACGTTTGCATGACAACCAATCACTGTCAACCCCTGCTTTCTGAAAGTGAGCCAGCCAGGGATGCACTCACTCCAATAAACATACCTTTGAGTGCCAACCAAACAACAGCAGTTCCTCCCAATAACCATGCTTCCATAGAATATGTCAACCCACTTAGCCTCTGAAAGCCTATCTTAAGCCGCCTCCCAGAAAACATCAGCCATAAGCTCTTTCAAAGGGACTGTGCCTTACCAACATTGCTCCCTCCTTAAATGAACTTTGGTTTTGTATTTCAAGTATTGAGTGATGAAAATGCACATTTGTCAAACCTGAAACATCTAAATTTCATTTCTTGCTGGGCCTATGTTTGCTGGGGGCGAGGGCTGGGGGGGGAAGCAGAGCGAGGGGAGACAAGGAAGGTAGGTGCCATTGCTGAAGAACAAATTAAGTCAACATTTAATCCCAATTTTATGTCTGCGAGATTATTTCCAATTTGATAGGTGCCTGCAGCAAGATTTAGTAACTGAAGAGCCAAAAAGCACACGTTGGCCGATACGGGGATCGAACCCGCGACCTTGGCGTTATTAGCACCACGCTCTAACCAACTGAGCTAACCGGCCACATGGAAAACTTGCTTTTCATATAAAATAACAGGTTTCACACTCTTGCGCCCACCTAAAACTAAATGATATGTCCACAAGTTGGACAACCTAGAAGAAATAGATTCCTAGAAATATACAACCTACCGACACTGAATCTTGATGAAACAGAAAATCTGAACAGTCCTATTACTAACAAGGAGATTGAATCAGTAACCAAAAACCTCTCAACAAACAAATGTCTAGGACCAGACGACTTCACTGGTAAATTCTACCAAACATTCAAAGAAGAATTAAGACCAGTCCTTCTCAAACTCGTCCAAAAAGTAGAACAGGGGGAGGCTCTTCCAAACACATTTTACCAGGCAAGCATTACCCTGAAACCAAACCCAGACAAGGTTGCCACTTCACAAATTGCAATATGGGGAAGTCATTGTGACTTATACATGATTTGGCTTGAACTTTATGCTAACTAGAACAGCCTGTCTTGTGGCCCATCAAACATACCTTGTATATTTGCTTTAACCATTGAAAAGGGTGCATTGTCCAGAAGTAAAATATGTCCGTTTTGAAGATAGAGATAAAGCTAAGAGGCTTGTTGATAGTCCAAGTCAGAGATGATGGTGGCTAGAAGAACGTGAGAGCGTTGGAGGTGGGGAGAAGTTGTTGGATTCTGGATAAATTTTTAGAGTAGAACCAGCAACATTAGTTGATGGATTAGTCATTCACTCAACAAACATTTATTGATTGCCCACTATTTACACTGTAGTAAAGACCCAACATTTAGCAATGGACAAAAGAGATGAAAATCCATAGCTCCATGGAGCTTACTTTCTAGTCTGGGAGACAGATGATGAACCATATAAATAAATAAAATATGTACACTTCTGATAGTGATGTTGCTATGAAGAAGAGTAAAGAATAAAGGAGACCTACAGGTTTGACAATTTGTAAAGAGCTGGCCATGGAAGACCTATCTGACCTTTGAATAGAGATCTGGCTGAGGGGAGGGAGCACGACATGAGGGTTTATGCAGAAAGAGGAATCCACAGTGAGAACAGCAGGAGCAAGCATTCTGAGGCAGGAGCAAGCCTGAGATACTCAAAGTTTTCTAAGGACTCTAAGGAACGTGGTGAGATTGTGGGTCAGAGGGTTGGGGGTGGGGTTGATGAGGGGCAGAAAAAGGGGGAGACTGGAAAATAGACATGGCGAGACTAAACGAGAGAGAGACTGAAGTAGAGAGAAGACTGAAAGAGAAGCAAGAAACAAAGAGAGGGACAGACTGAGTGTTGAGGCAACTGAGGGCAACTGAGGGGGCTGAGAGTGTGCTGAGGGCAGAGAGAGGAAGAGGGCAAGAGGGAGTCCTGAGGTAGAAAGAAGTGGTGACTGAAGGAAAGAAGAGACTGAGGCACAGGCAGGGAGACTGAGGGCCAGAGGGGAGGGAGATCAGGGGGCAAGGGAGGAGAAAATCGGGAGCAGAGAGAGAAGTAATTGGATATCCAGGGGCCACGCCAGCAGGTCTCTATATACAGACTCTGGCGTCCCTGCCTCGCTTTAGTGGTTCCAACAGAAGCTTGACCTGTCCCAGGACAGGAGTCTGGAAAGAAACCTGAGCTCCTGATCAAAGACTGTAAATTTAAAGGCCAGCCCTGGGAACATTAGATGAAGTCTTGAGTGAGCGGAGAGAACACAGCACCCAGAGCCCTTGAACAGAGGACCGGACACCATGGCCATTGGGCCTGTCCCGTGGCTGGGCCCTCTGCTCCTGGTTTCCCTCTGGGGGTCCTCAGCTCCAGGTAGGAGGATCCTGAGGGTCAGGCAGGGGCTCCTAAGGGGGCCTGGCCTGACTCTTTCCCCTCCACGTCCCACAGCTTCTCTCCTTAGGCGCCTAGGTGAGCACATTCAGCGGTTTCAGGAGAGCTCTGGCCTGGGCCTGAGCCTGGACCCAGGAGGTGTGGCCCTCCCAAAAGAGGGGTGGCTGGAGCAGCCACTGGACCCCTTCAATGCCTCCGACAGACGATCCTTCCTGCAGGTGAGGCCCGGAGAGGGGGAGTCCACTGTGTCCCCTGCCCCCCTCCTCAGTCTCCCTACCCTGCCCCTCAGTCTCTGCTTTCCGTTCCTATCTCTACACCTCTGTCTCCCGATCCCTCTCCCCCTCAGTCTTATCCGATGCCTGCTGTCAGAATCCCTTATGGCCCTTTAGTCTAGCCCCTCTGTTTTTTGCATTTGCCTTCTACCCCCTAATCTCCCCTTCTTTTCTTCAGCCTCCTACTTTTTTTCCCCTCAGGTCCTGTCCTTCAGTCTTTCCTTTTCCCTGTCATTCACTCTCACTCCCTCACTGCCCCTCAACACCGCCCCCGCATCCTTCAGATTAAACACTAAACCCACCACCAAGTCTCAGTATGGAGCAAAAATCTGGACCATCATTGGAACCAGACCTGGTTAACAATAGGCACTTGAAGATACCTACTGAATGAATGAACAGATTTACCATTTTTCACACCTACCCTATCCACAGTCTCCAGAGGTCATCTCACGTAGGCCCTATTCCTAAATCCATCTGCATTCATTACTTATTCTACAATTATTATTTCAATATATTGCAAGTGCCTACCAAGAGCTAGCCACTGTTCTTGACCCTGGGGATATAAGAGTGAAAAAGCTGACAAAAATATCTGCTCTTGTAGATCTTACATTCTAGATGAGGAGACAAACAGGAGAGAAATGAACATGTAAATAAACAAGCCTATTTCAGTTACTATAGGTATACGGAGATCCATTAGGCAGAGAGACTGGAGTGAACAGGGAATAAAGAACAGGTCAGAACTCTCACAATCCCATTTCTTCTTCCCCATCCTACCTCTTAGCGGTATTGGGTAAATGACCAACATTGGACCAGCCAGGATGGGCCTGTATTCCTGCATCTGGGGGGCGAAGGCAGCCTTGGGCCTGGCTCAGTGATGAGAGGTAAGATGCAAGGGTGAGGAAAGACATAGCTGAGGAGCTGGTGGAGGCCAGGAAGGGGAGTTGCATATTGTAGTGCTATGAGGTCTGAGGGTTGCAGGAGTTGACACCCACTTCACACACACCCCTTCTGGACTCTTCACAGGGCACCCTGCAACCCTGGCCCCAGTCTGGGGGGCCCTGGTGATAGGTCTGGAACATAGATTTTATGGCCTGAGTATACCCGCTGAGGGGCTCGACGTGGCCCAGCTCCGCTTCTTGTCCAGCCGCCATGCGTGAGTAGGGGTAGGGAAAGTGTTTGGGGTCATGGGACTGAGGATGTCTGTGTTTTGGCATCTCTGCATCTGTGTCTCTCTCCTCCACTGCCCAAAGTTGACCTCTGAGTCTCTGGTCCCATGTTTTTGTCTCTGTCTTTCAGTGTCCTGTTCTTTATTTCCCCATCTCTGGGTCTCTCTCCTTCCCTTTCCCCCAACACCCCCCTTGCACTGTATTCTTACATTTTGCTGTCTCACTATGGCCTGTTGGTCCAGACCACCGGCATCTCTTACCTGGATGACACAGCCTCCTCACTGGTCTCCTTGTTTCTGCCCTTGATCCCTCCAGTCTATTCTCCAGATGAAGCAGAGTGATTAGAGCATAAACCAGATCACCTCTCTCCCGGCTCAAATCCCTCACATGTCTCTCATCACACTCAGAGTAAAGACAAAAGATTTGCAGTGGCCACAAGGTCTGATTGGCTCTGGCTCCCCAGTTAACTCTCTGATCTCTCCTACAGGCTAGATTTTCACCCAAACTGCCTTGGAGGTTTTTCCTCTCCCACCTAGTCTGGAAGAGAATGGTGGAGGCTTTCCAGATGGGTCTCCCCTTACCTAGGCACTCATGTAGAAATGAGTTTGTGGGCATGGGGAGTCCTCAGAAATACCTCATGAGAAAAGAGCCCTAGCTTCTGGCCAGACTTCCTCCATTCTCCATTCCCGCCTATACAATGAGGGAATCTTCAGGGATTCCCGGTGCAGGGGACTGACCCAGCCTCCCCTCTGACCCTAGGCTGGCCGATGTGGTCTCTGCCCGCCTCGCACTCTCCCGCCTCTTCAACGTCTCCTTCTCCAGCCCCTGGCTCTGCTTCGGAGGCTCCTATGCCGGCTCCCTGGCTGCCTGGGCCAGGCTGAAGGTCCCGGGACTCCTCTGGGAGGACTGGGTGGAGGGAACCTGGACTCCGGGGTCCCCAACTCAGATAATAGAATACCTGCCCACCACACTCCCTCCTCCCACACCCTCCTTTCCGCCCAGAAGAGCTTCCTACAATCTGCCTTCACGGGAGTCCCGTGTATAGAACGTAGGGACTTGCCTAAGATCACACAACGAGTGAGTGACACAGGGGCGGGAAGATATGGGATCCCAGTCCCTTAGCCTCCAGGCTGACAACGTCTCCTCCCTCAGTTTCCCCATCTCATTTTCGCCTCCGTCGCCTCTTCCGCTCCGGTGCGGGCCATACTGGATTTCGCCGAGTATAATGACGTAAGGATGGCGGGCGGTGGGTCCGGGTGGGGAGGAGGGCCTCAGTGGTAGGAGTCACCTGATACTCTCCGGCGGTCGGACTTTAGGTGGTGTCTAGAAGCCTAATGAACACTGCGATTGGCGGATCCCTGGAGGTAGGATGTGGGGCCCAGTCCGAAGGGGATAGGGAGAGAGAAGAGGCCTTGAGGATGGGGGCCAAAAGAAAAGGTTGAAGCTTGCAAGGTGTCGGGGTCTGAGGGACTCTGGAGCCCCGAGAGGTGGGTGGATTTGGGAAGAAGGCGGGAGCTGAAGATGGTTCCGGGTACCAAGAAGGGAGGAGACCCAACAGGGGCGGGGCTGATACGGAGGCAGGGCCTGGGGACGGAAGACCCTATCAGGAGGCTGTTCCACTGTGGGGCGGGGCCTGGGGAACGACCCGGAGGAGGAGCCGGAAGGGGGCGGGGCCTTGGGGCTGAGTGGCGTTCAACTGCCCCCGGGATGAATCTGGCGCCGGGAAAGTGGGGAGCCCAGGGAGGATGCAGGACGTGGAAAGGGAAAGGCCGGGGCCCGGGTCCGAGTCTTCGCCAACCCTTCCTCTCGTTCCCAACAGTGCCGGGCTGCTGCGTCCGCAGCCTTTGCGGAGGTGGAGCGACGACTGCGCGCGGGCGCCTCGGCTCAGGCAGCGCTGCAAGCGGAGCTGGGCGCATGTGGGTCCCTGGGGCGCGCTGCGGACCAGGCAGAGCTGCTGGGGGCGCTGCAGGCACTCGTGGGAGGGGCGGTGCAGTACGACGGGCAAGCGGGAGCGCCGCTGAGTGTGCGACAGCTCTGCGGACTCCTCCTCGGGGACCGGGACAACTGCAGCAGCCCTGCGCCCTACCGCGGGCTTCGTCGGGCAGTGCAGGTGAGCACCCCTGAGCACCCCTGAGCACCGCCAGGCGTCGACAGACAAGGGTTCCTGCTCCACCTCCGCTGTGTGATCTTCGGCAAGCGTAAAGCCTTCTGCACCTTAGTTTCCTCATCTGTAAAATGGGTATGCCATCTCCTAGGGACCTCGGAGGTGAAATGAAGTAGGGGCATGGAAAACACTCAACAGGGAGCCTGGCACACCGTGTGCAAATGTTAACGACTATGCTTACTATCTAGCTTGCCTACCTTGTTCTGGCCTCTTCCTGGAGCCTGCAACAACGTCTAGCACACAGCAAGCTCTCAATTAGTATTTATAGAATGAAAAACGGTAGCCCTGGCGACACAGTTCTCCTAGAGACCGGGCTCCCAGCCTTGGAATCCACAGCTACAATCCAGCTGTCACTTTTCCAGCGTTGTCTGCACCAAGTACTGTGCAGTGTGCTTCACATTTATTATTTCGTTGAATTCTCACAATAGTCCGAGTTAGGCACAGCTGAGGAAACTGAGATCTAAGATATTCTCACGTGCCCAAGATCTCACAGGTAAGATGTTCTTAGTCATCTAGTACCTTAATCTCTATCCCACAGGGACCTAGGTCCCCACCACCTCTGACGACTGACTCCCAGCAGAACTCAGGGACTCACTCTTCTGACTTCTGACTTTTGACTTGTAGGGATCTATGGCTCCATGCCCTGGCTTGATGGGGGGAAGGGAGGAATGTATGTATGTATATATGTATGTATATTGTCCCCTAGGTTGTCACACACAGCCTGGGTCAGAAGTGTTTAAGCTTTTCTCGAGCAGAGACAGTGGCACAGCTGAAGGTCACAGAACCCCAAGTGGCTGGCGTTGGCGACCGGCAGTGGTTGTACCAGACCTGTACCGAGTTTGGCTACTGTGAGTGACTGGCCTAACCCTCACCCCCAAAACATACATTCTTTGCTATGCCCAGACAAGCCATCTAACAGGTAGTCTGGACTCGTTTTCATTTCCATAGGACAACTAGCCGGACTGCTGGGCCTCGTTTAACCTGCAGGTGTGGGGTGTGGGGTGAACAGCCGTACTAGAGTGTGCGTGTGTGCTTGGCCTTCACGTACATTCTCACTCACACACTTAGCCCTCAACATGAGTGATCGTCCCTTCAATCTGCTCTTCATCTGTGTGCCTGTCCCAGGAATGGCCTTACCCTCTCCAGTTACCAGGCTAGAAACCCTAACAGTACTTTGCATGCCTCCTTTCCAACATCCCCATAGCTTGTCAATCATTGAGTCTTCCCCACTCTTTATCCTGGACAACTCTGCAGTTCACCCAAACCCTTTCTCTTCCCACCTCTGCTGTCCTGGTAGGTACCCCCATGTTCTCCTGCCTGGATCCCTGACCCAGCCTCTTCTCTTGTCTCTTGGCCTTCCCTTCACCCATACAATGCAACTTCCTCACAGGGCTTTGCATATTTTGACACCCAACCACCCCCCACCTCCGCCGGATACACCAATCTTCCTAATCCTCAGGCATTCTCTCCGATTACTTATCTTCCCCTCTTCACACAGTTTACTCGTTTTCAAGTCTCAACACAAGATGTCCCGTCCTCAGGAAGGGAGGCAGATCTCTCAAGATAAGTCTGCCTCCCTGCCCCCCACCCCATTAGCTCCTTGTTCTTCTCCTTAGCCCTTTCCAGAGTCTTACCATACATTCTTTATTGCCTGTCTCCCCTTGGACTGTAAGTCCTGTGACAGCAAAGCCTGGGGCTGTTTTGTTGTCACTATGTTCCCAATATATTGTTCAACATATATCTGACTACATGGTAGGTGCTCAAATAAATGGTGAAGGAAGGAAAGAATTAATATGAGGCCGAGAAGTTAGATTTACCCTGAAAGTACAGGGGAGCTATGGATATTAAGCAGGGGTCCAATTTGTGCTTTCAGCACTCCAGGCTCATTCTCACTTCTAGACCTTTGCACATGCGGTTTCTTCTTTTCTCTCTTTGTCTGCCTCACTCCGGCTCATTCCTTAAGGTCTTATCCCTTGCAGGATGCTGTCCCTGAGCCCACTGTGCTCCCTCTGAGACGGCCCCACCCCTACCCCAGGCCTTTGTCCGTAACAGCCCTGATCATTCTGGGCCATCACTGTCTGGGGCTGAGTATGTCTCTGACAGGACCATGAACTCATTGAAAGGAGGGTCTGGAGCTGTCTTGGTCATCAGTGGGGAGAGCTCTGTAAACAATTATTAAAGAGGTAGGGGGCTGGCTATGTACTCTACACTTATGGATACCTCTCTCCACAGATGTCACCTGTGAGGTCCCTGGATGCCCTTTCTCCCAGCTCCCAGCTCTGCCTTCCCAACTAGAGCTATGTGAGCAGGTGTTCGGGTTTTCAGCCTCATCCATAGCCCAGGCTGTGTCCCAGACGAACTCCTACTATGGTGGCCAGACCCCAGGGGCCACCCGAATGCTGTTTGTTAATGGTGAGCATGCTATCAGAACCTGACTCCTTAGTGTCTACCTGGCCCCAGCTCAACACACCATTCTCTCCTTTCTTTCCAGGGGATATAGACCCCTGGCATGTGCTAAGTATAACGCAGCCTTTGGGACCCTCAGAATCAGCCCTTCTCATCCCTAATGCTTCTCATTGCTTGGACATGGCACCTGAGAGACCCTCAGACTCCCCCAGCCTCCGCCTAGCACGCCAGGTAAGAGAGAAAAAGCTCTGGGTGATTTGCACTGTCACTTGCATACTAATTTGCATGTTCCTGCTCTCTACTAGTGCTGGAGTCTGACTGTCCAAATTCTCTCCACCTCGCCACAGAACATCTTCCAGCAGCTGCAGACCTGGCTTGGTCCGGCAAAGAAGAGCCAGGTTAGGGGTGGGGTCTGAGCCTCACATCCTCACCATTCCCCGTGTGGCCACCTCAGTCCTGGATGTATACACTTATTGGACAAGAGAAAGCTTGTTTTGAAAGAGGAGATTCCCAGGAATTCGGATTTAGCACCTGTTCTGCATAAAACTGACTTGTGTCTGCAAACGTCCTCACTCCCAAATAAAAGTGCTGTTATAGACAGAGTTATGTGAATATAAGTGATTCTTCTCATCGTGAATATTGTTATTTTAAATGTCAAAGAAATATGGCTCTTTATGCTCATCTCCTCCCCCTGCACATCAGCTTCTGGCTCAAATTCTGCTCAGCTCCTGGACTGGGCACCTTGCTTCATGTCTCTGGACCTCAGACCCTGACCTGTCTCTGCTTCTCACTGTTTGTCTCACTGTGCCCTCCTCCCTCAGTCTCTTCCTGTCTAACTTGTCTCTGTCTCTAATTGTCTCTCAGCCTCCTCCTGTTTCTCTGGATATCTTCCTTTCTGTCTCTCTCTGTGTCTTAGTCTGTTTCTGTTTATTTCTGTGTCTGTGTCTCTGTCCCTGTCTCTCAGTCAGTATCTCCTCTACTCTTCTCCTCTCGTGCTTGCTCGGTCCTTAGTTATCTCCACTGCTCTCTACTCCTGTCTCTCATTTCTGGTCCCTGTGTCCCTTTAGTCACTTTCTCTCTCACTCTCTCTCTGCCTCTATTTCCCTCTCTTCAGACTTTCCGTCTCTCCTTCGTTATCGTCTCAATATCTCTCTCCCTCAGGCTCTGTTTCTGTCCCTTATGCTCTTCCCCACTGTCTCTGTTTCTCTTCCTGTCACTTAATCTTTGTCTTTCTGTGTCTGTCTTTCAGTTTCCCATCTTTTTCACTCACCATCTTTTTCCATAATTAAATGTCACTCTCGGGCATTTCCAGCTTCCAGCCCCAGGGATTTAGGGTCCTGGTCAAACCTTCTTGGTGGGGACACCCCCAAGTTCTAAGAGGTTGGGCCCGGTACCAAGGGGTCCAACCCCAGTACTAAGGGTCCCGCTTAGCCCGCTTTAGCACTGCCAGCAGTACCCTGTTCACTCAGAGCCGCAGCCACCAGGAGCAGGAATTAGCAAGTCAGGGCGACTGAGTGCCTCTGCGAAGCTGGGAAGTGGAGGAGAAGTAAAGACAAGTCAGGACAAGGGGCTGGGGGCTGGGATGGTAACAGAAGCCATAAAGCCCATTCTGTGAGGAAGTCACTCCCTGCCTTTCTTGACTCCAAACCCTGAGGAGTAACTTTTTTTTTCTTCTGAGGATTAATCCCAGCCCCGCTCACTGGGTGCTGGCTACCCTGTACCACTTACTGCTCTTTAACCACAGCCCCTCATGCTGAGGTCTAGCCTCAGTGTCTCCCTTTATATACTTAGCATGTGCACCATGGTCTGACACATCGTGGGTGCTCAGTACCTGTTGAGAAATGAAAGAATGAGGTCAACCCTCAACTCTTCACACACTTTTGGTTTTCCTCCTACTTTGCTGGGTGCAACTTCTTTCATCCTCCTTTGCAAACTTCTTCTCCATGTATTGTTCGAATGGGTTTGGGTTTAGTGCTGGGCTACCTTCTCTTAGGTATTCTCAGAGCTTCCCTACCAATGTGTCTGTGGTGCCAGGGCTAGCTCTCAGGTATTCCAGAATATTGATTACCTCAGCCTTTGAGGGTTTTCTCTGGAGGCTCTTCGGCCAGTGAAAAACAGCCGGGGCTGCTCCGCCCCTGGCAGGTGCAGGTGTTTCTGCCTCTTTCCTCTGAAGTTGCTCAATTTGAGTCTCGACGCTGCCACCCTTCTCAGATCTAGATGTTTCTCTTCCGGTCCAGATAAAGGCCCCTGATTCTGGGGGCGTAGTTCTGCTCCGGGTCAGGGCCCACCACACAGTGCGCGGGACGGGAGGTACTTCAGGATCACTCCGAGGCCGAGGCCGGCGGCAAGAGAGTGCAAGTTCGCAGGTCTAATGTCCTGGGATCCGAAAGGGTCTCCAGGAGCGCAGTATATGCGCAAGAGGCGCGCGCAGGGACCGAGTCCTCGGAGCCCTTCTCCGTGGCCGCTCCGTGGTCAGTTCCGTGATCCGCCCGCCGCCAAATCTGGCTTAGAGCATCTTCTCGTTGGCCCCCGGCCTTCCCTGGGTAGGAGGAAGGACATCTCACTCCGGGGCTCTGATCGTCTGGGGTCAGAACTGTCAGTTTGAGAGAGGCCCCCAAGAAGTAGAGGTCATTCAGTCCAAATGTTAAGTTTTTCTCTTTTTCTTTTTCCTAACTCCACGATAGGGGAGAGTGAAATAGGAAGAATGTGATTTTTTTTAATGTTAATTTTGGGTTGTTTTGGTTCTTTAGGTTCCTTTTCCCCACCCCCAGAAGAATTTGAAGAAACCGTTTTACTTAGTTTTCATTTAATTATCTAAGGAGGAAAGTAACAGCTGTTCAGCGGCCGGTTAGCTCAGTTGGTTAGAGCGTCGTGCTAATAATGCCAACGCCGCGGGTTTGATCCCCGTACGGGTCAAGCTGTACGTAATAAGAACACTTTCTTATATTTATACACAAACGAGAGTTGTGCCAGTTTTAGATCCATGGCGATGTCACAATTAATGTGTAGAAGACAAACCTCTCGCTGCGAACTTTAAGAAATTTGAACACCCGTCTTTCATGGTCCCAAAGGTCGCACTCCTGTTTTGACTCCCATCTGCAGGGCGAAAGGTTAGCAGGGAGTGAACCAGCAAGGGAAATAGAGCCGCTTTGGGCATATTATTTTTCCACTGGGTAACTGATTCTTGCAAAGAAACTGACCCTACTGGATTATTTTCGTCCAAAAATGCCCTGGGAAACCATCCACACTTTCTACACTTCCACACTGGGGTCTTAACTAGTTCAGCGAAAGATGAAACAAGATTTTTTATATGACGTGTGAAAAAAATGTACTAATATCAACACTAAGAAAGAAACAGCTTTGCCAATTGTCTCTTTCTAACAGGGAAAGAGCTCCCAATGACCAAACCTGGAACACTTTGAACAAAAAACAGTGTGGTTTTGGATTATAGAAGTTACCTTTTTGTAAGAGACACTTATATTTATACTTTGGGATAGGAGAGGGTTTCTAAAGGAATAAGACACAACCGCGCTAATCATAAGGGGAAATTTGATAAATTTAAGTGAAATGAAGAACTCTGTTCATCCAAAAAAATATATAAAATAATGAAACGCAGAATGGGAGAAGATATTTCCAATATAAATAATGAACAGGACTAACATGAAAATACGGTATAAAGAACTTTTATGAGTCCATGACTCTCTGAAGTCTATGACTTCTTGAGAGAGTGAGTCAGGCAGAAGATGTTTGTCTTTTATTTAGCTTGAGACGTCAAACACAGCGTCACTTTGGCTTCATTCTTTCTTAGAAGTGAATCACTAAGCCCAGCCCATAGTCAAGGAGAAGACAATCAGACTCCACCTTTTGATAAGAGGAGTGCCAAAGAATTTGTGGAAATATATATTTTTAAAGCTACAGCAACCAGCTTTATTAGAAATTAGGAAAATGCAAGTTATCCTATAATTAAATACCACTGATCTTCCACCAGAATTACTAAAATTAATATGACAAGCAGTACTATTTGGCAAGGATGTGACATAATAAGAACTTTCATCACCACTACTGTCTAAAATGATACAACTACTTAAGAAAACAGTTGGACTCTATCTAGTAAGTTGAAGATATACATACCGTATTATCCTAGAAATATACACAAAGGAAATATGTGCACAAGGAGATTTGTATAAGAATGTTCATAGTAGTATTGTTTGTATAACCAAGAATTGGAAACAACCTGAAGGAACCTTTACAGTAAATTGGATACATAATGTTGAATACTATTCAACAATTGACAATGAACAGATCAGAGTTACACAAAAAAATATGGATGAATTTTATAAGCATAATTTTGTGAAAAGAAGACACAAAGGAAACACTTAGTATGATTATACTTATATAAATTTAAAAACCACAAAATTATGATACATTGTTTAGGGATGTATGTGTAGATGGCAAAATGTATTAAGAATGTAAAAAATGATTACCATAAAAGTCAGGATTGTGGTTTTCTGGGGGGATAAGAAGAGTGTGGAAGGCAGGGTGAGTGGAAGGGACATCCTGAGGGCTTCTGGAGTGCAGCAATGTTCTGTTTTTGTTTGTTTGTTTTTGCTCCTGAGTAATGGTTAAATGGGTGTTCAATTTATAATTAATTGTTAAGTTGCAGAAATAACGTTTTATTTACTTCTCTGTATGTTTATTTTGCAACAAAATGTAAAATTAAGCAAAGACAAACAAGGAAGCTTTCTATGTTATCAATGTGTAAAGATTTCCAAAATATATTGTGAAGTATCAAAAGCAACACCCAGAACATATGAATCTATATATTTACATGCAAGTGGACAAAGAAACTCCAGAAGGTTAAGTAACAAATTAATAATAGTAGAAACCTATGGATGATGGAGAAAAGAGAAGCAACCAGATAGGTGAGTAACAGGGATGGGAAGGAAATTTTCAACTGTATAACTATTTATACATTTTTGAACTCTATGAGTGTATTAGCTTTTCAAAGTACAAAACAACCAAATAAATAAAATTTCTTAGAAGCACTATTCAGAAGCCTTATAGGAAAATGTATCCTCTTTAGAACAGATTCCCACTCCCTCGGAGCCTCATGTGTTATCTTCATCTAGCCTTAGCTCCAGTAGCTCAGGAATCAGGGTTTATTCCTGGACAGTTGAAGGTCTGGAAAGTGGAACAACTAGTGATTACAAAGATGAACATCTGCAGCTCTCCAGAAGGGATTAGAAGTCTTAGGTGCTTAGTCCTAACTGCAGGGTCAAGCTTTAAGCCCTTGCACAAGCACTGACTAGCAATGGTGGGTCACATAATTAAACAGAAGACCCACGGTTAGCAACTCAGGTTTGTACACACACCCACAACAGGGAGCTATATGAATGGAATTCAGAACCTTTACCTATGAACAGACCATTCCTGTCCCTTTTCAGGGTTAAACACTTGAAATTTGCTTGTACATCCACCTGTGGAAAAACTCATTTATTGTACCCTGGTAGACCATTCATTCAACATGTATTCAACAAATTGTTAATGAGTAGCTGCTATTTAACGTGTACTCCTCGATATACTGGGACTAAAGCTGTGAACAAAATGGGCAAAACTCTATCCTCATGGAGTTTGCATTGTAATGGGAAATGCAGACCAATGAATAAGTAAAATGTATAGTGCAGTAGATGGTGATAAGTATGAATGAAAAAATATAGCAAAAAGATAATAGGGATGGCTTCTTTTTTATTTTCATTGTCTTGTAATTTTAAATATGTTGAACAGGTAAGCCTGCACTGAGAAAGTGATATCTGAGCAGACCTGAAGGATATGAGGAAATGGGTTAGGCACGTATTTGGGAAAGGGTGTTTCCAGGCAGAGGAAGCAGCCTGTGCAAAGGACTGAGGCAGGAGTATGTCTGACTTGTCTGAGGAAGAGCAAGGAACTAGAGAGGCCGGTGGAGGGGAGGAGGGGAGGGCTCTTGCAGGCCACTAGAAGCACTTTGGTTTCTTTACTGAACAGGAGGGAAACTCTTGGAGAGTTTCAAACCCTTGGGGAATTTTGCACTACTTCTGTTTGTAGAATAGACAAACAGGAAAGGGGCAAGGTTAATAGAAACCAAGGGACCAGTGATGGGTCTATTTCAAAAATTGAGGTGATGAACCCGAGAAACGCCTGAGGACCTACATACTGGAAATGTTCCCAATGGCCAGCTGTGGTCACAACCACTATTGGCCACAGGGCAGGCTAAGATTCTTTTCTTTCTTAAGTGAAATGAGGACTGTTTGGACTTCACCTCAAATTGTATCTTGTTGCCAGGTAGAACTGGCCTGGAGGAAAAGACAGAAGCAAATTTCCAGAGTAAAGAACTCCCTCTTTATTCACAACAGGAGCAACTTCACATAAAACCTGAGGTGCTCAATCGGTAAAATGCCTTTAAAATGGTTTTGTAGAAAGGAAACAAAACTTAATGTAAAATTGTGTCAAAGGAAAAAAAAGAAGAGGGGAGGAGGTAGGGATTAACATATACATGCTACTTTATATAAAATAAATAATCAACAAGGACCTACTGTATAGCACAGGGATCTCTACTCAGTACTCCGTAATAACCTATGTGGGAGAAGAATCTGAAAGAAGAGTAGATATATGTATATGTATGACTGAACCACTTTGCTGTATACCTGAAACTAACACATTGTAAATCAACTGTACTCTAATATAAAATTTTTAAAAAGTTTAAATTAGGTGAGAGATTGATAGACCTTCTAATATGATAGCAAAGGAAATAGTAAAACCTGGATGAATTATGGATGTACTTTGAAGGTGGAGCTGATGAGATGTAAGATCTGAGCAAAAGCAAAGATTCACAGATAACTGCACAGATGGAGTAGTTGTTTACTGAGATGGGGGAAGATTGGGGAGGGGAAAGTTTCCGGGGGAAGATTAGGAATTCAGTCTTTGGCAATGTTAAGTATAAAATACTTGTCGAGAAGGCAGCTGCATATGTTAATTTGGAGTTTGAAGGAGCAGTCCAAGGTGGAAAGACATTTGCATATACGTGGTATTTAAGGACTGAGCCCTGAGCATGCAAATGTAAGATTCATACAAGAGATAGTTATAATACAACATGTAATAAGGACTATTAATAGGATTGAAATAACTTCAGGGATCCTGGGTGTATTCTAGGAGTTTCTAAACCAGTCTTGAGGAGTCAGCAAAAGCTTCGGGTAAGAGGTAGTGGGTAAGGTCTGAACTGAGATCCAAAGGACAAGTAGGAACTGGCAAATGGGAAAGGGAGAAGGATTTCCAGGGGATATGCATCCTCGACGTCCAAAAGCAAAAGAGGACGCGAAACAGTCAGGAATTCCCCTGCCCCTTTCCACTCCAACTTCTCTGTCACATTTACCCTCCTGCCAGAGGAGGGACTATAGACGTTTGGAGGGAAGTTGAATTGGAGAGTTTTAACATTTGGATTTGGTGGGCAATATTTTTGTGGCTTCTAGTTACTTCTGTGTGGAGTGAAGTTCTTATTCGGCATCTAGCAGTGCAATTTCTGGAAGGTAGCACGCAGAGGCAGCCGCGAACAACAGGAGCCTTGGTGTGCAGAGGCTTCCAAAAGCCCTATTCCGAGACCAACTCCGAAAACAAAAATCCTGTTTTCAGACACAGGAACTCCTGTCCCTGTCAAAACGGATCCAAACGTTATCCGATCGGAAATGGAATTCTGAAAATCTGGCTCCCTTGCAGGCAAAGAAAAACCTCTTGAGATTTTGGACAGTTTCTTCTCAAGCGAGGGTTTCCTCAAGGCTCTGCCCCGCCGGCTCCTCCTCGGTTCCCCCTGCAGCTCCTCCTGTGAGCCCAGACAAGCGTCTGAAGAAGCGAGTTCAGAGACTGAATATTTGGCGGATTGGAAACGGGCAGACTTGGAGGCGCTCCTGGAACCCTGTGGTTCTCAGGGGGACCGAAAAGAGGCCGAGTAAAGGGAGGAGTGAGCTGAGCTAGTGGGGAGGAAGAAAAAGACGGGGGAAAAACGAAGAGAAAAGAAGCCATTCTTGTGTTTGAAAACCCAGTTGTGATAACGGAGTTGAATATCGACGAGGGAACATCCGTTTATAAGCAGAGTGGACCAGCTGAAGTGTGTTGGACAGGAAACCCAGAGATCGATGCGTCGGAACCAACCTTGGCTGCAAGTTTTATAGCAACTCCATTGTTAAGCTGTATTCAAACAGTTGAACTAAATCTTCCTCTAGATCTTACATCATAGTTCACCTTTCCTAAGGTATTTACGTTTCAAAAGTCACCTCTCAGAGGATTAGCCTGCCATAGAAGTGTGGCACGTAAGTCCCACGTTCTCACCTTTCATGGAAAAATCTCGCCCTTCTGCTTGATAAATCAAGACATTTCTGATAAATTAAGACTCATTTGGTTGTGGCACAGTGCCCCGGGGTGTAAATATACTCTCCTCTCGGATTCCCATCACGGGAACAATGGGAAGAACTGAATCCTTCAGTAGACGTGGTCTTGTACACGATTTCATGGAGGAGGGAGGAGGACAAATTCCACATTTATTTCCATTATGTCCTCCATTAAAGGGTCTTTAAATTATTATCTGTTTATTATGCTTTGATTAATTATGTGCAGGTAGATGCAGATATAGCACAATCCACAAGAAGTATTTTTAATACAGATTTGGGTTCAAAAGAAAAACATCAGATTTCAATGTTTATACCTGGATTTGGTACAGAGAAGCATGGTAGGAAAATCAAGAAGATACTAAATATAAAAAGATGTTGTATTGGAATAAAATTCTATGGGAGACACGGGATGGAAATAACGAATTCAAGGAAATAAAACATCAAAGGAAAATCTTTCACAGAAGTTTAACAAGGGCTTTCTCTTCTCTCTCCTTCTCAAGAGATGTTGGCAAGTATTAAATTACTATAGTTTTAAGATTCCTTTGATATGTTACTCTATCCTTCAGAAAAATTGAACCTTATGAAGAAAAATGTTACATGTCCACTGAAGAAAAATGTGAGGGGGAATATCGAATTTATCAAAATTCTGTTGGGGGTTAAGAATGCCCCCAAAGCAATTGAACTGTACAAAGGAAACCTAATAAAGAAGGTGCACGTGGGGCCTGGGTAGCTCAGTTGGTAGAGCATCAGACTTTTAATCTGAGGGTCCAGGGTTCAAGTCCCTGTCCAGGTGCTCTAGATCTGTGTTTCCTTAAGCCGATAGTACGTACCTAACCTTCTCTCCAAACAGAAAATTTGGGTTAAACTTGGACTTTTACCAACCTACAGTGCGAAAAAGACAAGAAGTCAGTTACCTTCAGCCTTAACTAGTAGTTGAGGTTTGAAATTCTGTTCCAAACAAAAGATGATTTTAGCAGTTTCTAATACTAGAGACTTCCCGAGGAACACAGTACAAAACCCTTACAGCCCATGAAATGTAAGAAAGCTATCCCTCTAGACTAGGGTGCTTTAGAAAAGGAACTGGAAACTATATTTGTTGGGTAAAGTATTCTCTGAGTCAGGACCTTTAGATTTTCAGTTATTCACTCTCACAACTGAGCTACTTGGCAGATGGGAAAGCCCTCCACTAAACCGTGGTAATGTCACATTCTAATGATAAACCCAAATGGTAGGGAGTTATTTCACAAATACTGCAGTATGATCTTTAGGTGAAATGCTCACCCTACCCAGAAATATTGGCATACTTTACCATACGTTTCTGCAATTTTGTCCTGCTGTGTGTTGGTGGTGCAATATATATACGTACATTTGTTTGCATATTGTATTGAGTTGTGACTTAAAATGTATTTCGACACTGAGTTGCAGTCAGAAAAGTTTTGAAAAAAGACTTTCTTGAGAGGGTACAATTTGAAGATGGCAGCATCTCCTTGAGATGAGAAATATCTGGGGGTGGGAGGTCGGGGTAAGAGCCCCAAAGGAATAATGGAATTTCGCTTTCCTTGGCTGGGCTAGCTGCATAGCTGGTCTCAGTGCGCGTGGCTGCGGACCCGAGGAGGGTCCTCTGCTGGTGCGAGCTGCTAAGCTCGCTACTCCACCATCGCTCCTTAAGTTTTATTGTGGACGGGCACATGGAGTACAAGGAGAAAAAACAAACGAACAAAACAAACAAAAACACACTAGCATACAAGCCTCGGCCTAGCCATGTGACTGAAGGAACACTCTTCGCTCACTATCCAAAAGCTTCCAGCACTAAAGAGAAAAGATTTACAACCTTCCAGACGGGCCCCTTCTAGCGTCATCGCACAGGCAGCTGCAAATGAGAGCTGTGTTCGGGAACTTCCCAAAGGTTCTGCTCTCTAATATAAGCCTCGGGAAAAGGAAGGTCCTATCTTATTAAAGGATTTATTTGTTTGTTGAGTCCAAACGGCCCCAAACGAGATACAGTCGAAATTGTGACCCCCGTGTAATAATTTGAGAAACAAACTGGGTTAACTCTATTTCAGGCGCACCGTACTGAAAATCTTGCGCCCTTGCGAGCAAACAAAAGGCCTCTCTTCTATTCAAAGTGTCATCTATAAGATTTTTCGACAGGTAACAGAGGAGATGGTTAACACGTTTCCTTTCCGGTGGCAGCAGAGTTGGCTCCACGACTTCCGATCTTCTCCCCGAGAAGGGTCCACCCAGAGTTTTGCTCCGCGGGCTCTTCCTCCGCTCCAAGAGGCTAGCGGCTCCAGGGAGTGGGCAGGGGTGCTGGGGAGGGGGTTCAATGACGAGCTTGGGCACTCTTGGGCAGGTTGGAAAATTGCAGACCCGAAGGTGATGACCCGAGGTCATCTGGTTGCGGAAGAGCTGACCTACGTGCCTCGAGAGAGAGGGGCGACGAAAACCATCAGAAAGAAAGGAAATCGAAAAAAATGTTCAGCGCAGAAACGGTAACATAATCATTGAAGGGAACAGCAGTGGCTTTTCACAGGGGCTTTTTCGACACGGGTTAAGCAGAGTGGCGCAGCGGAAGCGTGCTGGGCCCATAACCCAGAGGTCGATGGATCGAAACCATCCTCTGCTAGGGAGCTTTTTCCGTCCTTGGCTAAAACTTTACTCCAACTCGGCTACAAGCACGCGCAAACACCGAATCCATTTCTACCTCTTCCATGTTCAACCAGGTTAACATTCACGAGTTTGAGAATCCTCTACTTTGCCTTCTTGCTCCCCACCTTTCTTTGAAATCCCACCATTCTCTCACTAGGCAATTCCAAAACCCTTCTACCTATCTGAAGTGACACACTGCCCCGAATTGTCAAACTCCTTCCATCCCAGGTGTCCAGTAGAGGAGAAATGGAAATATTCCTTCAGCGGAGGCGGTCTTATATCAATATATTGTATGCGACCTCTTGGAGAAAGACGTGATAAATTCCATATTTACTTCTGTTACAACTTCCAGTAAAGGGCCTTTCAAATTTGTTATCTACTTACGATGTTTTCATTGTTTGCATTCTATTAGTAAATGCAAATATAAATGAAACCAAAAGAATTAATTATAACAGATTTGTGGTTCCGTCACATATCAAAATTTCAGATTTCAGTGTTCATACCTATATTTGGTGCAGACTAGTATAGTAGGACGATCGAATAAAGACTTTAAGCGTAAGCATACATTATATTGGCATAAATTCTGTGGAAATACAAATTCAAGGAGAAAGACATTGATGAAGTGGGAGACGTCTGGACCCATTTTTGGACAGTGTGGGTTTTGAATGGAGCTCGTTCTCCGAGTTCCTTAGCTTAACAACCTTAAAATGACCTTTCCTGAAAGAATCGTATTGAATCCGTGCCATTTTTATTGTTATTGGGAGGAATGGTATTAGAAATCTTAAAACGTTATTCGTTTTTCAATTTCTGGGAATGTTAGTGCCCTAGTTCACTCTGGCTAAGCCAGAATATTCAGCCGCAAATTCAATCTCCCACTTCTTTGCTCCCCTCCTGGAGCTCCGACCCCACCCGGCTAGGTGAGGATAGCGATTGGAGAGGGTGGCCGGGGCGAAGGGGCGGGGGAGGTTGCTGAGCGAGGGACAAAGCCAGGTGCCTGCGGAGGCGCTCAGGCTCTCGGTCGGTAGACAAGAAATCCCTTTGGCCCCCTCCGGAGCCTCGCGACCCCGCCAGAGTGCCATCGTACCTGCATACTCAAAGTGCGAACAATCGAGGGCGACACACGTTCAGCCTCGGGGAGGCGAATGGAAAAGGAAGGAAGGAAAAGGAAAAGGCAAAGGAAAGGAAGAAGGGCGGGAATCCCCAAGCAGCAAATCCGGCCTCCGTTATTCCCCGCTGCTGGCGCCACGAACGCCGTCTGGGCTGCCCAGGTCCACGCGCCCGGGTCTCCGGTCCCGCGCTCCCGCCAGCGCCCCGCCCCCCGCCCCCAACCTCCACCGACTCACCCTGAGGGGCTCGGACTGCCCTCCCTACTCCGACGCCGGGGGCGGGCGGGCGGAAGGATCGGTGACGAGGCCGAGAGCAGGAGTCTGGAGACACGGCGCCTGCTCGACTCTAACTCTGGGACTCCGGCCGCGCGCTTCCTCTCCAATCCCTGTCCTCGTGCCGCGCGCTGCAACCCGGAAAGGAGAGGAGAGAGGCCAGAGCGGCCAGCTTAGGCCTCAAACTAGCAGAGCAGGCTACGGGGGCTGCCGAGGTCCCGCGTGTCCTCTGTTTCCACCGGCCGCTCACTTCCGGTTGCAGGACCTGGAGGGTGAGGAGATTCCCGAGACCCTTTCACTTTCCTCGCGCAGGGATCCCAACCGTCACCGGAACACTTCGACTGCGGCTGAGTCACCAGGCGTCCGAAACCTCGGGAGCCCAAACCCGAAGTCAAAGGCACCGACCCCGCCTCACTGCCCACATGGGCACTTACGTGGGCGAGCTGGGACTCTCGCCGTCGTCCCCAGCAGGGGGGCGCACAGACTTGTCGGAGAGGCCCTTGAACCGCCGGCCAGCTCAGCCCCTTCATCAGGTCCCCCGGGTTCAGCACGTCCATCGTGCCCACCCTGCCCCTCGGCACAGACCTGCGAGGAGGCTGCCGAACTGGGATCCTACCAGTCCCAACGCGTGCGTGCTCAATGAGGCTTGGAGGCGCTTTCCCATGAACAGGTCCCGGAATTCCATCATGGGGCCTCATCCCTCATGGTGGGAAAGTTACTTCAAGCGGAGTATCTGGTCTCTCCGGCACCCCAGGGCAACATGGAGCCCGGTGACCATCAGGCTCGCTCCTCGTGAGCGGACAGCGCCCCCCTCCACTGCCCCAGCAGAGGTAACGAACTCTGCAGGGGTCTCACCTTCTGAGAAGCCCCCAGACCCATGTGCGAAGGAGACAGTGCTGAGGGCCCTCAGAGAGTGCAAGAAGGGGAAAGTGAGGTGGGAAGAACCACTGTTCCATGAGAGCTTGGACAGTAAGAGAAGGATTCCAGAGACCAGACCATCTGCGATTAAGCCTCTGATGCAAAATGGAGTCCGCACTTCTTTTGTGCCCAGCCCTGAGCCTCTGAAGAGAAGCCTCGACTGCTGGGGCTCAGATCACAGCTTGAATAACGGGCCCAGCTGCTCCTCCATGGACTCCTTGGCCAGCACACACACAGGTGGCCCCCTTAGCTCCCAAAGAAATGCTATTGCAAGCTCTTACAGCTCTTCTAGAGATTTCTCTGAGCCTTGGAAGAGAAGTATCCCCAGTACATCACTCCAGATACCAGAGTGGCCAATAAAAAGGAAAGAACATTGGTGATCCGTCTCAGTCTCCAGTCCCACTGGTATCAGATGAGTCCCCAGAAACATCTGGCAGCTCTGGGCAGCAAAATCAGATTCCCCTGCTTCTATCAAGCCCTGGGAGGCTGCTGTCCCCGACTCCACCTCCTCAGCTTGGTTATGCAGTCCCCGAAGACCTGGCCTTAGGGAAGAAAGCTGGACTCCAACGGAGCAACAAAGCCAGAGAAGATACGACTGAGGTCACCACAGACTCTGTCCCTGACACTTGGTCTGCTATTCAGCCTCTCCTGTCCCAGGGCACTGATCCTCAGTTGGAAAGCTTACATAAAATGCAGAAGTCTCCAAGTCCACTGGCCTTCCCACAACCTACCGGAGAGGCAATCAGTGTGGCCCACTCGCCTCTGAAGACAGCGAGCCTGCTGGCCTCGCATGGGTGCTCACAGTCAGAGCCCCTTTCAGGCACCTCTTCAGACTCAAAACCCACAACTACATTCATCCTTCTGACCCTTGTTTCTCCCACAGCACCAGTCACCGACACCTTCAGCCTCTCAGGCTGCCATACCCCAAGACTCACCTGCCATTATCCCTGCAGCACCCACTATGCAAAGCACTTTGTTTGGACTGATCAGCAGCCCAGCTCCCCATCTTCCTGCATCTGCGCCTCCTGTTGCAACTTCTGCTGACCGCATGTCAAAACCCATTTTGGGGCTCCCAGCCAATAGTGAAATAGGAGGCTCCTCATATTCCAGAATTTCAAGCACAGCTGCAGCATCTTCACCTCCGGGTATCTCAACTCCCACCTTCAAGCCTGTCTTTGGCAGCATAAGACCACTTAAAACTATGCCCGTGAGAGCTCCTTTCTCTTTCAAGCAGACCTCTCCTCCACCTACTCCTGCTTCTACCCGTCTCTTCCAAGGCCTGGTCAAGGCTACAACTGTAGTCATGTCCACCACCCCAGCCAGCACATCCAAAGGCTCCTTTAAGCCACCTTTGGGATTTGGTGTAGTGAATGTCACCAGTACCATGGGCAGCACTTGCTCTATCCCTTCCACTTGCCCCCCTTTCCCACTCGGGGCTGCCTGTGCCTTCAGGGCCAGCTTCTCCCCAGCTGCAGGCTTCACTTTCCCACTGTGCCAGTGTCCAACCGTTCCTACTGTGCACACAGTCACCATCTTTAGCCAGGTTCTTCCCAGTGCTGTCCAGATATCCCCTACGAGGAGCACTGCCAATTTTAGCACCGTGGGTAGCCCTCTGGCATCTTCAGCCCTAGTAACCACCAACCAGCCTGCATTGTCATCCAGGATCTCCAGTTCGACCTCAGCATTCACAATTCCATTGGAGTCATGCTCAAGGCCACCTTTCCCACTATCCCTGGGAGCCACTCCCCAACCTGCATTTGGGGCTGCATATGTGCAGAAGCAAGAAGCCCCACAACCGGCCCTTGGCCCAAGCTTCCGTAGCTCTTCCATTATTGGAAACTCAACAGTGGCCTCCTCAATCCCAACACCGATTCCAGCCCAACCACCCTTCAGGGGTACCATGCAGTCGGCCTTTGGGGGTGTGGCACCATCGGCCTCCACCTTTCACATCCTTGCCAGCTTCCGGCCGGCCTTTGACAGCACTCCAGTAGGTTCCCTTTGGTCAAGCTAATGAGAATGGTTTGGGAGTTGTCACCCCAACCCACCGGAGTGGGGCGTGTGGCTCAGTGTTTGGCAGCACAGCCCCACGACCATTTGACTTTGGGGGATTAGTGAGCCCTACGGACTGTGAGGAGACTGGGATCAGCGTCACTGCCCCAGACGTGAGCTCCAGTTCTGGAGCACTCAGCACTGGAGCAGTGCCAAGTGGGAGCACTAGCACCATCACACCCTTGGGGAAAGGCTGGGGCCCAAACAACCAGGGCTGGACCAGCCAGGGCACACCTTTTGCCTTGGGGAAGGCCAGCATTTCTGCAAGACAAACTATGTTTGGAGACCCCTGCATGGCCCCCTTTGCTCAGAGCACCCCTGTCACTGGATCATTTAAGGCAGGCAGCAGCCTTGGCTTTGGGATGCCCTCTCCACCGCCCCAGGGCTCTGTTGGGAGAAGACCTTTCAGATCATCAGCCCCTTCATTTTCCATTGGTGCAAAATCAAAAACCCCAAAGAATAGGGAGCAAGGGCATTCCCGAAGGCATCATGCCCACAAGAAATAACTTGTGTTCCTTGCCATTCGTACCCTGATTTTGACCTCAGCATAGTGAAGCGCCTCAGTCACTTCTAATTCTCTACAGCAAAAATACCCCAGATCTAAGCTGAGAGCTTTACACATTCACCTTGTGGTCCTAATCTACATTCTAGAGGAAAATGAAGGACTAAAGTATCTAGTGGTGATAGCAGAATGAAACTGAGTGGAACCAAAGCTTTGGAATTGAACAGAGCCTTGCCTTCCCCTCCCTACCCACTCCTTTCTGTGTCAAGGGTGAGCTCAGTCAGGACACTGCCTTCTGCTTTTTTCTCTGAGAACAGACATACCAGGGAGGCAAAAAGTACAACCCACATTCTCTTGCATCTTTGGGAGGAGGAATAGATTCTCTCTAAATCTTAGCCTGCTTTTATTTGGCTCAAAGAAGTGGTTCCTTTATTTGGTCTCCTAGGGAGGCCAATTGCTCATTTCTTGCCATTTTGTTCCTCACTTTGTTCTTGGAGAAGATTTGTTTTAGTTTAATTTTTTTTTATTTTAGAGAAGCTTTTAATGCAATTTGACCTTGAGGCCAACTTTTTCTTGAGGATCAATGGTCTACCCATGAGAGCATCCATGGGAGGGCCAGGGGAGGAAAAACACAAGAGTGGTGCAACCTTGCTTCTTTTCTTTACACCATAGGTCATAATTCCTCCATAATTACGAGTGAGAAATGCTCAATTAGGGAACCAAATCTTCTACTTTTCTTTTAATTTGTACCTTATAAAATCACCCTCTACCTCACATTTCTCCCAGATAGGGTGGGTAGGGCAGGAAAACTCTTGGGCCTGAGAACAAAGGGAGAAAGGGAGGAAGAGCAGATACCTAAGCTGACCTCTGTACTGTAACCAATGGGAGGTCTATGAGTAGCTATGGCATATTCCTTAGCACGCAGCATCCTGATGGAAAAAAAGAAAAGGCAAGAATGACTCCCTGCATACATCTATCTCCTGTTTTATGGATACCTTGGAAGAGACCTAACTGGAAAAATAAGCAATCTTAAGTTGGTTGATAAAATAAAAATAAATTGTTGAAATGAGTGTATGATACAGGAATTGCTATAAAACTCATATCTATTCAGAGGCAGAAGGATATTAAGAAACTTGCCCAAGCTCAACCAGTTAGTAAAGGTTAGATTTGGGATTTCAACCCTATTGGCTCCAAAGTGTGTGTTCGCTTCTCCCTCACTACAGCAAATCACCAAAGTCAGAACTCTAACCCAGGTATATATGACTCTAAATATCCATGCTGTTTCTTTTTTTCTTTTTCTTTTTTTTTTTTCATGCTGTTTCTATTTTGAAAGGCATTCCACAACCCAAGACTGCCATCTTACAGAGGGGGGCAAGAGGAAAAGTATTAGACAATTTCTACAGTCTTTACATGATAATTTAACATTTCTACAGTGATGACTATATACCTTGTATCGTGCTTTGCACCAGCCATTCAGAGGTGAAGGAAAACTTCTGCTTTGGAGATTACAATTTAGTGGGGAGACTGGTAAGTAAGCCAGTGATTCCACAACAAGCGACAGGTACTAAGGGAATGGAAGCAGGGCAGAAGGTCATCTTATCTAAGTCCTGAAACTTGAATTCTGTTTTACGGTGTGTGTTCTCCAGTTCTAGCAACTGGAGAAGGGTATTTCAGGCTAAAGACAAAACACGTGCACAGGAGGGTCTGGAAGACAGAATGCATCTATCTGGATCACTTTCAAGGAGTCAGACATGGTTTGGGAGAAGAAGGGGCAGGTCATGGATATGCTTATAAACCATGTCGTGCAATGTGCACAGCGTTCCAAATGCAATGGAGAGTCATGGAAAGATTTTAAGTAGGAAAGAGACAAGCTTGGGTTTAGATTGCTCTAGCTGTCATGTGAGGGAGGAGTCAAATGGGGACAGGCTGGAGGCTTGGAAATGTGTGGGAGGCTGCGGAGACACCAACAAAGATGAAAGATACAGTACATTCAAGCTAGGTAATTAATTACCTGGTTAACAGGGATTGTTAACCAGGTAGTTAACGGTGGGCGTGGGGAGGCAGTAGAGAGAGGAGGGATTAAGAAGCAGGACTTGGTGACAGGTTGCACCGTGTGGGCAGAGGAGATGGGCGGAATAAGGGTAAGGGGGAGTTGGAGAAGACCGACCCTTAGCCATCTGACTTGGAGGATGGAAAATGCGATTTTGGCAGAATACATGGAATTTTGTATAGACTGAGTGTGAAATGACTATGGAATATGAAGGAAATAGTTGTCATATTCAATCATCCATTCACTCAAAAACTACTGGGCGTCTGATACTGGTTACTAGGCACTCTTCTAATACTTGGGATGTTCTCAGTGACAGATAAAATTCCTGTTCTTGTGGAGTTTATGTTCTAGTAGGGGGTGTGATTAAAAAATAAACAATAAACATAATAAGAAATAACTACCATGTGAAAGAGATTGTAAACGGCATGGCAAAAATATAGAGCAGGCTAGGTGGATTAAGATGGCGCTACAGTTTCATCTGAGCTCTTATGAGAGGTTGACATCTGAGCAAAGACTTGAACTCCCTGAGAGACTTAGCCATGCCAGAGTATGAGGGAAGAGGATTCCAGGCAAAGAGAAAACCCGGTGGAAGTCCCCAGGAGTGAGATGTGGAACAAGTAGAGGCTTTGGGACAAATAAATGACATGACTCGACTCACTTTTAGGACTGTTCTGGCTGCTGGCTGAGCTGGGACGGTAGAGGAGTGAAAGAGGGGAGACTGGGAGGAGGGTTCTGCAGGAATCCAGGTGGGATTCAATGGTGGCCCAGACGAGGACGCTTACAACGCAAGCGGTGAGAAGTGGTCAGATTTCTATATATATTTAACCGATTTGCTCTTAAAGGGGTTGTGAGGTGTGAGAGGAAGAGAGGAATCCGGAATAAAGCAAAGGTTTTTGGTTAGAGCAAATGAATGTATGGAGTGTCTGGTGAGGGCTAGGGAAAGATTGGAGCATTGTCAATGTACCTTAGAATATCGAAATCTTGGGAAAAGGTGAGATCCCTTACGGGGAGGGTATAGAATATGAAAAAGAGGGCTAAATTCGTCGTTTTAGAACGGCAGGAAGCTAATGAAATTTTCAAGTGCAGTTGGTACTAGTAGCTAAACTCTTCAAAAAATAAAAGAGACTGCTTCATCTCATACAATTAACAAAAATGAATTCCAGATGGATTAAGGACTCGGATAGTATGAAATAAAATTATTTTAAAAATAATTTATTTTTATAAATTATTTTAAATAGGTAGGAGGAAGGAAGCCTCCCTCGGGGACTTTGAATCTGATCTTTTGGGGGGGCTCAGAGTCGTCAGTTGGAGAGAGGCCCCCAAGAAGTAGAGTTCAATTAGGCTAAATGTTTTGTCCTGTGAATGTTTTGTTCCTGTGAAACAGGAAGAATGTGGAGATTTAAAAAATTAACGTTACTTTTCGGTTGTTTCAGTTCTTTGTGTTCCCTTTCCTTCTCCTCCCTCACCGCCTTCCCCCGCCCCATCCCCCGTCCCGAGAATTTGAAGAAACCATTTTGTTTCCCTTTTATTTAATTGCCTACAGATACCAGCGACCAGTTTGTTGGCAAGCTACCTCAGTTGGTTAGAGCGTGGTGCTAATAACGCTAAGTTCGCGCGTTCGATCCCCGTACAGGCCAATTTGTACGACAAGGCTTTCCTCTTACATTTCTACACAGATGACAGTTCTTCCAGTCTCAGGTCCACTGCGATGTCACAATTAATGTCAGGGAGACAGACGAACCTCGCGCTGAGAACTTAAAAAAAATTTAAACACACATCTTTGATTTTCCCCAAGGTTGAAGTCCTCCTTTGAATCCCATCAACAGGGTGAAAGGATAGTAGTGAGTGACTAGCAAGGGAAATAGAGCCGCTTTGGGCATATTATTTTTCCACTGGGTCACTGATTCTTGCAAAGAAACTGACCCTATTGGATTATTTTCATCCGAAAATAAACTGGGAAACCATCCACACTTTCTACACTTCCACACTTGGATCTTAACTAGTTCAGCGAAAGGTGAAACAAGATTTTTTTATATAATGTGTGGGGAAAAGAGAATTATTAATATCAACACAGTAGGAAAGAAACAGCTTTGCCAATTGTCTCTTTATAACAGGGAAAGAGCTCCCGATGACCAACGCTGGAACAGTTTGGATAACAGAGAGTGTGGTTTTGGATTATAATCCAAAGTATACAATACATATTCATGAGTCCATACTGATATAAATAAATCAATCAAAGAATACAGGAGAAGGGAAACCTTTTCCTTACAGAAGAATTCCGACTAATATAAGTAAATACTACCCCCCCACCCCCACCCCCGCAGGAGATGAAGCTTAATCCCCTCCCTTCCGGAATATGGGCCATACTGAGTGACTACCTTCTGAACAGTAGAGTAGGAAGTAGGAAAAAAATAGGAACTTCACAAGGGAGAAAAATGGCAAACACTACCTTAAAAATGATCAAGGTCAGCGTCACCAATGGTAAGCTATGCTCCTATCATGTCACATCTGTTATGATGCGATGGGACACGTACTTTATCTTTGTGGTCTCCCACAAAAACCTATAACCCCAAACCAATCATGTAAAAAATATCAGACAAACCCAGATTGGAAAACAGTCAAGTATGCTACAGAAATACTTCATCAACACTGAGAAACCATCACAGACTAGAGGAGGCTGAATACAATGTAGGATCCTGGAAACAAAAGAGACATTAGTGTAAAAACTAGTGTGATATAGTCAAAGTCAGGAATTTAGTTATTAATAAAGTACCCACGTTGGTTTCTTAGTTTTAACAAAGGTACCATGATAATGGAAGAAGCTAATATTAAGGGAAACTAGGTAATGGGTATAAGGCAATTCTCTGTATTGTCTTTGCAACTTTTCTAAAATTATTCCAAAATAAAAATTTAATTTTAAAAATTACAATAAGAAACATGTCTCTTTGCCACCACTGAAGTCAGTGTTGAGGCAAACGCCTGGTTGACATTAGTTCCGTGATAGGTAGTTGTTCAAAGCTGAAGGAATGTGATATTGATGTCTTATTTTGGTGAGGGATGTGGCAGAGATATTTCTATGGTTATCTGTGCTAGATGATGTATACTTGTCCTGCCAGATCCTCTCCTAGAGTCCCATTCGCACACTGAAATGCAAACCAGACCAATGAGATTTGTCTTTAGCCAGTAAAAGACATCTGAAATGGAGCCATCTGGTTTATGTTGAACTTGAAGTTCGGTGGGTTTCTCTCACAAAGTTTCACATCACACCCAAAGTGTTTTCTTTCCTATCTTGGGCCTAAAATGTTTCCATTTGGGCCAATAAACATCTAAACCACTTCTCTTTGTTACATCCTGCCCCACAAAACTGGGTTTATCTATCACACCGTGACCCCATTATAAAATCCAAGTTTTTCAGAAAGAGCAGTGGCCAGTTCAATGTTCTTTGGTGGATTCTTCACAGAGCTCAGACTTCTCCCAGGTAGTATTAATCACGCCTTCTTTTTTGTTCTTCAAGACTTCATAGATTACTTTAATGCTGGGTGGATTTGTGTGTGTGTGTGTGTGTGTGTGTGTGTGTGTGTGTGTGTGTGTGTTTTAAGTTTTAGGCATCTCTGATGTGCATAAATGCAGGTGGTTCCTAATTTAACTTAGTCTTCCCATTAATACACATAATACCTGATACTTAAAATACAATAGGAGAGGTGTATTGCATTGGGCAGAAAATTTTAAATCTTACAGATTTGATTACAACGAAGAAGTTCTTCAAATAGAAATGAGTGGAAAATGTGACCTACCTTTACAGAAGTACTTGAGCAGCTAGAGCTGTTGAAATAAACAGCAAAAGGAAACAAATTGCCTGCTATTGCAAGAGATACAGGCAGTTTCCTTACACTATTCTCTATCAGCTCAGGAAGCAATGTTGTGTACCTGGCCTAGATATAACACGCTTGTAGAAGTCTTATAGATTGAGGCTAGTCATAACCTACACAATCTGCCTGCACTCCCCAAAGAATCTGAGTAAATGAACACAAGAAATAGAGATTTTACATTATTTTCTCAAGGTCACAAATATAATGACAGGTTTGGAACAAAGAACCAATGGAGCCTGACATCACAGTTTGTGCTCTGAAGCATCATTCCATACTGCCTCTCATTCTCAAAGGAGAGGACAACTCTCTGATATTTATGCATTGATTGTTTATTTCAGGAACTAGGACCAGTTAAGAACTTTATGACATTTTTAAGTAAGACATGTCTACCTAAGTTTTATATTGTCTATATCTCTGTTTCAAACATCGTTCTTAACATGCATGCATCTGCTGAATTCTTACCTTCTTTTTTCCTTTTGCTTGCCTTTACCTGCCACATAGCTCCAAAATCAATATTGGGAAGCACATTTCTCTTTTGTAAGATATTGCTTTTTCACAGTAAGAGTAGCAGATGGTGTGGTGAAGTCCTTCAAAGTGCTCCAGTTCATGTTATGTTTCAAGACCGATAAGCACCATCATTTCCCAGTTGCAGACTTGAAACTGAGAAATATCTCCTATAACGAAGCTGTAAAAGCTCCTAGAAGTGAAATGGTTTGGCTACGTATTTCAAGGGTCCAGAGGCTCAGAAAGTTTTGCTTGTCTTGACACAGCATGTAAACTTCTGTGCATATTTCAGGCGAGAGAAAGTAAAAGAACTTGATACAAATTCTAAGAAGTAGTCCCAAGACTATCATTAATCAAAAATTCTTGAGAAATGCATTGGGGAAACAAGAAAGTGACATCGGCTTCAAATACTATAAGAATCAGCACCGTGTTATGGTTGGCTCCGTGGCTTAGTTGGTGAAAGCGCCTGTCTAGTAAACAGGAGATCCTGGGTTCGAGTCCCAGTGGGGCCTTAGGTGGCAACGTTTTAAACATGGCAAACAAAAATTGGAATTAACTGGAGTTTACATGCCTTGAAGTCCTAGGAGGAAATGGGGACAGCAATAGTCCCCTTGCTTAAAAAATAAATATAATATCAACAACTCTCCCAAGAGCGTTGAAAGGTGCTAAGAACCCAGAATACTTGCCCTGAAATCATGAGATGAAGATTGGAATTGCCTAGAGGGGTTGCTTCTTGCTCTTTCCTTTACCTTTCAGATCAGGTGTCAGACATTGCCAGTTCGGTTTTGTGTGATCTCTTCAATTATTTTTGCCTCCTAGAACTTTTAACACAACGCAGACGTTTGTTTTTCTTGATTGATTCATTGAACGGTCAACCTCTCCCCTCAGATCCTCCCAATTTTGCGCCAGAGAGCTTTTTGGCACATTAAATAGCGCCTTAGAGCCATGCTTCTCAAAATTTTGTGAGCATGTGAATGACCTGGTGTGGTCCACTACAATGAGGGTGTTAGATTACTACATCTGCAACAGGGCCTGAAAGTCACCATTTCTACAGTCTCCCAGATGAGTGACGTCTACACTACTGTTACGTGGACCATACAGTGTGAGGCAAGGCTACTGAATTAGTGATCTAGTTTCGATGGGTGTGCTTTCAAGTTCTGCACTTTCATTTGTTTACAGCTATTTTCCACACCGATTACTGAGTCTGGAGTTGTTTTTACTCATTTGCCTTTAGTCAAATCTAATCCAAAACAAATAAAAGAACAAGGGGAAAATTCTAATATAAATTAGAGTAGTGTAAATCAAGTAGTGTTATGACCGTTTCCTCTTTTCTTTTTAGTCTATTTTTACTGGAGTATATAGTTGCTTTACAATGTTGTGTCTGTTTCCGCTGTACAGCTAAGTGAATCAGTTATACGTACACATGTATCCCCTCTTTTTTAGATTTCCTTCCCATTTAGGTCACCACAAGCACTGAGTAGAGTTCCCTGTGCTATGTGGTAGGTTCTCATTAGTTACCTCTTTTATACATAGCCGTGTATATAGGTCAATCCCAATCTCCCAATTCATCTCACTCCCCCTTCCCCCCTTGGTATCCATCACTTTGTTCCCTACATCTTTGTCTCTATTTCTGCCTTGCAAATAAGTTCATCTGTACCAGAAAATGAGTGATCATTTATCTCTGTGGTTTCATTTGGCAATTTTAAAAATAATTAACTGATTTCGTGCAATCTTATTATAATACTCAGTGCATGTGCCCTTTGCTACCTCAGGCTTGCATACTTTTTCAGGACATCTGGTAGGGTCAGGATTGGCCACGTTGGGGGCCACTCACTGACTGCTTTACGATAAACTTCTAATCAAATTATTGGAAAATAATAAATCATCATTTATGCTGCCAACTCGATATCAGGGAAAAAACGGACTCCAATCTTGCTAGCTGGGAAATACTGTCTCTCTTCTCTGTTTCCTGCAACCCTGTGACCAATCCAAGTTTGAGTTGTTGAGAGCAGGAGTTTGCAGCTTTGCTCTTTGTCAGACGTGCTGTTGCAGAGCTGTCCTATGACGAATTTCTCACAGAGAATTCGAGGAAAGGCCATGGTTTTGCTGCTGAGCACCTTCCTGATCCTTGAGGTAAAAGCTGGGAAGTGGACAAACACAGTGACGAAGGTCAGGTGAAGTGAGAAGAAAAATAAAAAGTATAGGCCAGTACGCCAGCTTTTGCACAGATTGACGTCGCTCAGAGCACAGGCGTTCCAGGCCAGTGTGAGTGACACTGGATAAGAAGTTGACTGACGACTCCCACCTCAACCTACTCGGCACAAAGTCCGGTCCCAGGAATTCCCAAACACCACTCCTTTTGTCACTTCCTCCTGGGGCACAGCCCACCCCGCCCCCGCTCAGCAGTCTCCTCCGGACAAGCATGCCCTCTCGGAAGTTTGGGGGTCTTCAGGGCTCTGTGTGTTATGTCCTGGGTCCTACGATGAGCAAGAGACATGGAAATGAAAGTCACAAGGTACTATCGGGTAGTTCCTTGTAATCACATGCTCTAGGAGCCTGAGGTTACCCTGCCTGATGTTGGGGAAGGAATTTGGACTCTGCTTTTGAGTTACGTTTGGTTATGAGTCGTAGAGTTCCTATATTCTTATTTTAACACGTTTTTAAAAAGGAGGGAAAGCGAAGTGAGTGAGTGATAATACACTAAAAGAGAAATACTCAAAAATATTAGACTTGGGGAGCACCAAGGAAATGTCGTTCTATTGGACTTGTAAAATCCCACGTGCGTGTGACGTTTCCGTGGTGTAGTGGTCAGCACGTTCGCCTTACACGCGAAAGGTCCCCGGTTCGAAACCGGGCGGAAACAGTTATTTGCCTACGCTTTTGCCACTTTACCCACAAGTACGACTACTTCCTTACTACCTTGCTGCCCTCTCTAAGGTGCCCGACCTCAAAACAAAGGGTTTCCAACCTATCCTCACAGCAGCAGTGCTCACACCTACATCTTGTTAAAGTACTTACTGCATTTTAACATTTCTGTAGGTTCCTCGGACTCCAACACCTTTTACAATGTGTGAATTATGAGTATGTCCTTCCAGTCTGTGCCTAGTGTTTTTCTCTGCGAACGGACTCTTGAGGAAAAACGTGTTCAGTTTTTTGTTTTTTTTGTTTGTTTGTTTGTTTGGTTTTTTTTTTTGCGGGGGTTGGTGGTGGTGGTGGTGGTACAGTGTAGCAATCTTTTTTGTATGCTTAGTGCTTATTAGGTCCTGTCTAACATATAGTTGCTCATCTCAAAGGCATGGAGTATTTTGCTAGATTTTCTTCAACAGACTTTACCGTTTTCACTTTCACTGTATAGGCAAATGAGTTGAAATGCAAGCAAATGGCCAGGAAGCAGCTGAGGTATGCTTACCGCAATTAGAAATGAATAAGTGAATGAATGCCATCAGACAAACAAGGATGTAAATCAAACAAACGAAAAACAAAAGGTGATGTTTCCAGATGTCTTCCATCTCTGGCATTTTCTTTTATCCTTGCCAGAAATATTTTCAGAAACCTTCAATATAAATTTTGTGTGTGGAGAAGGTGGAGAGCAATGGAGGAGGGGGTGGAGGAAATGAATCAGAAACGTTTCCCGTCCCCAGAAACTACACGGAGATTTTGTGCCCGGCAGAGGCCGTTGCTTAACCTCACTGTCCTTTCCTTTCTCTCCTAGTTCCCGGGGTCCGCGTTCATACCCCCGTCAATACCCTCGGCGACTCGGCCTGCAGTCCTCCTTGATCCGGGTCTCTCTGCTCAGGTGTTTCCACAACGCGGTCAAGGCCAAGCCGCCCCTTCTCCGGAAGCCCAGGCTGCGCGCCGGGATCCGTAGGCCGACCCGCCTCAGCCACCTAGGCTTGCCTGGGAGGGGTGGCCGCTGGCTGCCACGAGTTGTCCTTTGGGCGCAGAGACCTGTCGCTTACGTGGGTTCAAAAAGCAGTTGCATTTAGGCACAGAACAGTCCCGGCCGGGCTCGGAAAGGGGTTAGGGTGGGTTTACCGGCGTGTGTGTTTAGAGACAAGTCTGTGGGACAGACGTACGCGGAATGGGGCGCGGGGGCCCTCGCAGGCAGGGTATCGAGGCCGGCAGGGGCTCCTCTCGGACACTTCCGGGGCTCGGCATCCCGCTCAACTCAAGGTGCCTGCCCGGCGGGCGGAGATGGTCCGCGTTGCCACCAGGAAGCCCGCCTCTTCCCGGAGTCAGGACCATGAACAGCGCACTCTGGATTTGCCGGGCTGTGTGAGGGATTTCTCAGAAGAGAGAAAGGGCAGGGGGAAATGTTCTGATAGTATATTGAGCTGATGGTGTGTGTGTTCTAGGCACCGATTTTTTTTTATTTACAAAAACACGTGAAGTACCGCATACAGTATTTCTACTTGATGGTTACGGAAGAAATGTTCACATATTAAGGTGTGGGGAAGTCATTATGGCTTACATATGATTTAACTAAAACTTAACCCTGACTAGAGCAGCCTGTTTTGCGACCTATTAAACATACCTTTTACATCTGCTTTAACCATTAAAAACAAACAAACAAACATACCGTTTCAGCTGCTTTAACCATTTAACTTTTACCATTACCAGAAGTAAAAATGTCTGTTTTAAAGATGAAGATTAAACGCCTCCCTTCCTGGGACGCCAGTGCCACTAGTACTTCCTCTTTACAGGGACCCTGGCTCTTGTCCCTCGTGGACTAAGGGGAGTCACATGATCTGAATGCCTGGGAGTTTTCTCAAATGTTTGGGGGAATTTTAGCTGGCTTTTGCTTAGATTAGGTCCGACTAGATCTCAGATTCTGTGAACTTTGAGAGGACAAAAGTATGACAGACAGAAAGCAGTGTTTCTAAAAGAGTTGCCTATCACCTAAACATCTGATGGCTATTTTATGATGTGGCCCTGAAGATTATGGCCTGAAATCCTCTCCATGGCCACTCCTATGTCTTCAGCTTCATTTCGTACCTCACTGCCCCCTCTCTCCCGACCACACTGTCCTACCTGCCAGCAGTCCCTCTTGTTTCCCAGGGATGTGTGCACATATCATTCGTTCTGCCCCCAATACTTCTGTATACCTAGCGAACATCTCCTCAACCTTGAAACTTGACCTCCACCATTACTCCTTCAGATAAAACTTTCTAAGTAAATCTTCACATTTCTGTTAGCACTGTACACCTCTCTTTTATCGCAAAAGCCAGTTAGGTGAACGATGGCAAAGCTGGGATGAGAAGGCACTGCACTCCGGATTCCAAGTTTGTGCCGTCAAGAACATTGCCATACCGTGTCTCTCTCTCAACATCCAAGATCCTTCTCTCGAGGCAGTTGTACATTTTGAGGCGTCTCTTTTGTCCAATTTGAAAACTAAAATAAACATACAACCAAATTGTCTAAAAAGAGCATGTCTGTCTGTTTGAAATGTATGTGGTATTAAATCAGTTCCTAAATTCCCACATTCTATGTCAAATTTGGTTTCTGGAATGTGTGTACCTTTACTGAATGACTGAATTCTTGCCTCTTTTTGCCTTTACCGTTGACTTTTGCATGCCTTTATCCGATGCATGGTTTATCACAGAGTTTGCCCATGATTCTCCCTCTTAGTGAGGCTTACTCTTTTCACAGTAAGAGGAAAAGATGTGATTCTTCCAGCCGAATGCATTTCCAAACCAAATAAATGTGCACTATTTTGTAACACTTAATTAAAGAGAATACAGGGCAGTCATTAGTCATCCGCGCACACATCATCAGGGTCCAATAGAAGTACATAAGAATATATGACGCGGGTGGAAGCATGGCAGATTAACAGATTGATTGCAAAAATTAGCAAAGAGCACTCGCAGGCGAAAACTTGCTTTCAGGGAATGGCATTCTTGCTATCACGTATGGAATGTTCTAAGGGTTACAATTCTTATGATTTTAAATATGGAAATTGAAAACAACGTTGTATTATATACACTCACCGCAAATTACATGAATCTGTCGGAGTCAACGGTTTTGCGGTTATTTCTATCCTCATTCCGGAACCAGCGACTTCGGAGGTTTCATTTAATTAAGTAGGCATACTCAAGCGCTCGTCTTGCGTGGGGGCCAGTGGCGCAATGGATAACGCGTCTGACTACGGATCAGAAGAGTCTAGGTTCGACTCCTGGCTGGCTCGGGACCCTTTTGACACCCAATCGCCTTGCAATTGACACGCCCACCAAGTCTTCAAACTTTCTCGGATCACAGTGACGTGCTGGGAAAAGCTCCCTCACCTTCCTTCTTGTTGCCCCACAGGGCAATCAATCCCGCCTCTTGCGCAACTCGGAAGGACCCTTCAAAGGCGATCACAGGAACGTTCACAATCTAACGTTTCCTGGTTTCAATCTCATACCGCAAATATGGACAAAGGTTCAATCTCACACGGCAAATATGGACAAAGGATCACACAGAGACACCTATACACAGATTCAAATCAAAGAGGCTTTAAGAAAAAGGAAGAGGAGGAGGAAGAACAAGAAGAAAGAAAGAAACAACGTGGATCTACGAGTGTCTTCACCAATATCAGCCTCACTAAATTACCCCTCAACCCCTTCCGGATAGAAAGACAAGAGGCTTTGACTGAGGTAATGGTAAATCCAGAAAGACCCGGCTTGTGCGGACCGGATATCGGAGCTGGTCCTGACCACCGCGCGCTCAACATTCCAGGACGCACTTTGCTTCCCAGCACCGCGACTTCCAGAAGAGCGCTGGTTCGACAGTTCCAAAACGGGGGTGGGGGGAGGGGTGTACCGTGAGTGACGTGTTGATTTTTTTTTTTTTTTTTCCTTTGCTTTTTTAAGTAACCTGTGCCTTCCAAGTACTCAGAGACGTGTAACCACCTTGGATGGTAAGGAGTAAAAGCACCCGTGGCCCGTACGGGGATCGAACCCGCGACCTCGGCGTTATTAGCACCGCGCTCTAACCAACTGAGCTAACCGGCCACGCCGCAACAGCCCCTTTCACTTAAAACTTTTAACCACCATTTCCCGCAGTACCTATTCGGGCAAAGACAAACGTTTACTTTTCACGGTCCTCGGATACCTAGCTGCTCCATGTGTAACCCACCAAAGATCTGCTGTGCCCTCTACACAGAAAGCCAAACTCGGACAGCAGCGCTTTGTCCAAAAGGAAGCCTTGGGTTGCACGGCGCCGAGCAAGGGACTGCGAGACAAGTCTCACGTCCGCTCCGCCTTCGTCTTTGAGATACGGCTGTTTTTAAAGGGGAAGAACAAAGAAACTGGCATTGACCACCGACTTCTGACATTTCGGAATCATTGCTTCAGGAGTCAGGGTGTTTCCGGTTTACCGTTCTCTGGCCAGGGGGTCCACGGCTCCGGGATCTCTTAGCTCAACTTGCCCTGCAGAAACAAACTGACTTTGGACGTTAGTGATGATATCCATAACAGCAATTTTACTACATTAACGATGTTATCAACAACAGCAATTTTAGTCTGACTCTGGTTGATTAGTGCTCAACTGGCACAGAATTGAGGTCAGAGGGGACAAGAAAGGACGGCCTGGCAGACCAGTGGGCATTTCCCCCTCTCCGTCCCTCGGTTTCTGTCGGTCAAACACTGCTCCGGCACAGAATGGGCAGCTGCCAGAGTTCAAGGGCACCGAATCCCGGCTACTTTTCTGCGATCATGTTCTGGCACCTAAGAGATGGTGATCACAGAACTTCCTAAGGTCACATAACCCACATAGGACAGAATCGAGCAATTTTCAGAAATCTGCTGTACCCGGACGCTGCCTAAAATGTCTGTCCTGCCTTTGGAAAGGACTCCTTCGCTTAAGGGTAGTATTTGCCTGGTGTGACTCCTTGACTTTAGTATTATTGGTTTTAATACAAAAGCGCAGTGACCCCGATCATTTCCTGGAAGAGAGAAGCAATTCAACGTGGCCGAACCTGGGCTAGCCAGAAAGTCTCTTCTCTCTTAGACACACCAGCGCGGGGATGGGAGGTGGGGGGAAATAAGCACGCGTAGAGGGAAGCGCAGTTTCCGTAGTGTAGTGGTTATCACGTTCGCCTCACACGCGAAAGGTCCCCGGTTCGAGACCGGGCGGAAACATCTCACCTCTGCGGAGTTTGCTTTTTGAAGCATCCTCCTGAACCTCTCAGGAACCTCCCGAGTAAACCAGGTAGGTGAGGCGGCTCCCGAACGCCGACCAAGTCTCACCCGGAAACCTGGGGGACTCCGCGAGCATCGACAATCGGACCCGTCGGAATATCCTTCAGGCACCATATTCCATCTTGTATGACAGAGCCTGCACTCACTCCTAGTTCAGGGGCTGATTGCCAGTCATTTACACAACAGCACATACTTCCATGGATTCCCCCGGCCGTTGGCCGCAGCTTCCTCCAAAAACGTCGGCTTCCTCTTTCACGTCCAGGAGTACGACTGAAAACCAGTGTGCCTTCTTTCCGTTTGCTTTTCTTTCAAGAGAAAGCGTCTCATTCTGTTTATTTTGGGTGGAAAGCAACAACAGCAACCAAATTCTCCTGAGAGAAGCTACACTTGGAACTTAACCTTTTAAAGGGGTTGGGGGATGGGGGCGGGGAGGGAGAGAGGGCGCAAGAGGAGCGAAAGAGGAGGACAAGGTGTAGGTGCTCGCTGGCCGGTTAGCTCAGTTGGTTAGAGCGTGGTGCTAATAACGCCAAGGTCGCGGGTTCGATCCCCGTACGGGCCAGTCTCTTCGATCACCTCCGCAGGGACCCTCAGCTCCCTAACCCTCGTGGGAAGAAACTTGCTTCTCCACACCTGCGGAGAGTGTGGAGTCCTCTCTGTAGTAACACGTTCCAAGCCCACGGTCCCTCGCGTACCTTTTATCCACTCCTTACCCAACTCGGCTCTCGGCCTACTACAACTTCAACATTCTTCCCGGCGGGCAGTGTTCTCTTTCCTCCGGGACCAGTGGCTGAGGACAGAGAGAAGTGCAGGGCCAGAGGACACAAGAGTGGGAGCTCGACCTAACACGAAAAATCGGCGGGAAAAAGTGGAAAAGATCACTGGCAACCTTTTGTTACAAGCTTATTCGCTTTTAAATTCTCTTTCCAAACTAGTTGCGCAATCAACGTCCTTTCTCAAATCCTCAAGAGATACAAAGGAAATAGGCGCTCTTCAAAGGTCGTTCTTTCCACGTCCCTGACGACCCTTTCAGAGGAACTGACAGCCGAGATTGCCCTGTGAGGAAGGACCACGCCAGGTGCACTGGTTCAAGATACTTCCTCTTCCCTCCATGTCGGCAGCACTTTGAACACTTTGAGCAAAAAACACAAAACACAGACTTTTCTTTTCTTTCTTTTCTTTTAAGGACAGGAATCGAATCTGGATTCCTTAGACAGACGTGCATCTCATATCGTTGCTTCTGACTCGAAAGGACAGTTCAGTATCATGGTAACTTCTCTGATCTTTGTGGGAAGTCCTTCCCCAGACTTGTACAGTTTCCCTACCTGCGTGCGCTGACCAGTGCTAAGCTCCACGTGGAGTGCTTTCTGGAGGTTTCTCTTCTCACGGCTCTCTCCTTTCCGGTACTCTGTGCTGCCAGCTTTAGCTGCCTTGGTCTCCTGGACTATCCGCCCCATCACTTCAACTCAGGGAGTTCACCAGCCTCCGCCTGGGTTTCTGTTCCACGCACTGGGGCCTGGAAACTCTCTCAAGGCAGTAAGGACTAGGCTGCAATCCTAGATCTCACCTCATCCCCAGAAAAATCGCTCATTCCTTTCTTTCTGTCAGGGAGTACCATCCTTCTTTGCCTGATGTTTGATGTCTTGAAAACTGTTTCGTCTATTTTGTCAGGTTTTGCTTCTTTCAAGCAGGAGGGTGTATCTGATCCTTGAGATTTCGTCTTAACTGGAAACAGGACTTTCTGCCCTTTGGAAGACGAAGGGGCAAAGCTGAGGCCTCTCCGGTGTGTGCTGCGGGTTGCAGGCTCCGAGTGAGCAGAGCGGGGCGGGCTGCTTAGCGCAGCGGCCTGTCTCAGGGCAGTTGGCATTGCCTACCTGGGAAACGTGGGGCCTCGTGTTGCGTGTGGCAAGCAGTGTGCACAGGTATTGCACTGGGGCTCCAGGCTGCAACTGGGCCAACCTGTCTGGAGGGCTCAGGCTACAGGCCTCAGCGCCGGTCAGATGGTCTCCTCTGGTGTGTGAGTGTGATGTGTGTGTGTGTTGGTGGGCGGCGGGGGGGGGGGGCGGGTTTGGGCCAGGGCTGTTTGCGGGAGAGGAGGGCTCTTGTGTGAGAGCAGGGCTGAGTCCAGGAGTGCTGAGGGGCCGATGCCGCCAAAACGGGCATTCGAATCTCTGTCCAGCTGGCAGGCCGAAGGTGGGAGTTTTCTGATGAGGGGGTGGGAGCCTTGGAGGGTGTGGGATCCGGGCACTCTTTGCTTATCGCCGCGCCGCTGTCGCCCGTGGGGCATCGGGACACCTATGTGCTCCGTCAGTGCCTCACCGTGGGTGAATTACGGTCGTCCTCTTGGTGGCCTGGTGATGACTGCCACTTCCTTAGCACAGCCTCAGAGGCTGAGACTGGATGAATCAGTGGGAACCGCCCAGCACCTGAGTCCACCGGGATGGCCCCGCTCCGTCCTTCCTTCCCTTGCTGCCTCTAGTCCGCTTTCTCTCTCTCTCTCTCCCCACACACACCCCCGTCTCTCCTTTCCATTAGGTTACTACTTCTCTGTGGTACCCTTTTCCCAATATTTTATTGAAGTATATTTTTAAATGAAAAGAGTTTCTGTGTAGTTTGAGCTGATAAACTTTACCGATGTATCCTACTCCCATGTGACCACCACCCAGATGGAGACCGAGAGCATTCCCATTAGTCCAGAAAATCGCCTTATGCCCGCTTACCAGTCAATATTGCATCCTGCAAGCTAATCGCTGTCTGATTTCTAGCACCAGACAGTTTGCCTGCTCTTGAACTTCATAGAAGTGGAATCATATAGCATATCCTACTGTGAGGCATTTTGGGGGTCCAGCGTGATATTTTTGAGAGTGATCTGAGTCCTTACACGTGCAAGAAGTCACAGAACTTTGTTCCTCTTATTGCTGGGAAGTTTATTCTTTCGATTTTATAAACAAACCAAAATGTATCTGTATATACAAGGACACATGACATAGCTCATGATGTTCATAGTGGGAAAAAAGGAGCTCCGTGGGGCGGCCTGTCAGCAGAGTGGCGCAGCGGGAGCGTGCTGGGCCCATAACCCAGAGGTCGATGGATCGAAACCATCCTCTGCTAAGCTTCTTTCTTCTAATGCCCAGTTCTTTTCTCCTAGATCGCAGGCACAACATAGCACGAAGAAATGTCGTCAACTTACAGATGCACCTTCTTCTTCCACCACCTCTAGAATCCATTGCCACCCCCTACCTAATCACTGTAAACCAGTTAGCGTTTTCCTTTCCCCTCCTTTTCCTTTCCTTTCCTTTTCTTTTTTTCTTTTTTCTTTTGCCTGTTGGGTGGGGGCGGGGGGGACGGGAGTGGGGAACACAATCCACCCTCCTCACTCATTTCAAAAGAGAGGCGAATCTCTAGCCCTTCTCACTCGAGCATAGTTTTAAAAATTACCGTTCATTTCCAATGGATCAGTATCATTTCTTCCAGGAAATAAAATACACACTTCACTCCAGTTACGGTTTTATATTTTCTTTACACTCGAAAGAAAACATTTTTTCTTGATTTCTGCCCGATGACTATGTTGCATTTTTACTTGGGCTCGAGTCTCCTACCCTTTGTCGCCTCTTTTTTCACTCCTACGCATGATTTTATCAAATTTAGATCAAGTTAATGCGAATGTCTTGTGAATCCTTTTTGAAAGCAATACATGTTGCAATTACCATGAAGACACCATTCGCGTGCACTCTATGGGAAAAACAGAAGCAAAGGAGTTAAATGTGAAATGGCGGGAGAAAATCAAATGAATGTGTTAAAATAAAAAGATCTGTGCATCACTATCTAACTGTCAAGCTCGGGGCGGGGGGGGGCGGGACACACACACGGAAGTCTTAGGGAAAAATTTTTTTTTCCGTTTTCTGAGGAAAACTTTTTAGTGAAAGTACTCTTTAATGAGTCCTTACATCATGACAAGGAAGTATAAATTCCTCCAAACAGGAAGCACCCTAGGTAATGAGAATTTTAAAAAATCAAATGGAAAAATAGAAAGAAGGTGAAGATGGGGGTAGAGGGACCTCTTCTCTTCCTTTACTTGTTGCTTTGAAGGTGTTCTTATTTGGACGTCCACTAAACCAACACTCTTCAACTTATTTTGCCTGCTTACCCTCTAAATTGTTCAGAGGAGGGAATAGCCAGGTTCTGACCAAAACTCTGGGTCCTTTGGCTCTGCAACTTGTGCCACCTTGTTGTGATGGAAGGGAGGGTTTACGCCTTCAAGACACCTTTCCTAGGGGTCCCCAAGAGGTCGAGGCCACATCACTTCCATGTGTGAGATGTGATGAGATAAGCAGTAAATCACACTCTAAGAGTAGAGAGCAATTGCGCTCAGCCAGCCAAGCAAGAACACTCGAGTGTCTGGGAAGGACGTGAAATACCTGACCAAAGCGAGTGGGAGGTGGGAGGAACTGAAGCAGGAATCCTGCACGCGCTGCTTTTGGCGTTTGCACCAGGACATTTTCTTGTTCTGGAAAAGCGAGCAAATGAAGTGAATTATAGACTTCGTCCCTGTTGACCGCGGAATTTACTCCACGCGACCCAGACATTTCCTAGCGAGGGTTCCCTGAGGACTTTGCTGCGCGCGCTGCTCCTGGGTTTTCTCTGCGGTTCCTGGTCTGGCCCAGAGCTCGGACCCTCTTCTGCCTGTTCGGAAAGAGTGGTCGTCCTAGGAATTGCTGGGGTCGTTTAGTTTTGAAGAGAGCCCGGGATGGAAGAGGCGAGGAGAAAAGAAATGTGAACAGGAAAACTCAGCTCTAGTGTTTAAGGAAGATGGGAAAAGCGAGAGCACTGTACCCCAGAGCAACTCAGCTACAGCGTTGCTACTCTGGAGATGGCCAGATCCAGTAGGAGACAGTGAAACATTTTCCTAAAATGTATCTTCCTGATCGCGCGCTGGCTCCCGATGGATGTGAATGGATTCTACTTTCACATTCCCTTGCAAATCATGCCACTCTATTACTTTTTATACAACATTTTACTGTGGCACGTTAATTCAGGGGTAAAAATATTCCCTGTTGACAAAAAAAAAAAAAAAAAAGGGAATATTGGTATCTCCAAAGTCTCACCTGTAAACAAGACACAGGGCTGCGTCTCCTTTGTGTATTTTATACAATTTCACAGAGGAGAAAGTGAAAAATTCTTCATCTACTTCCAATTACGAACACTACAGTTTTAACGAAAGGGACCATACATATATATCACAGAAAGTTAGTGCTTTAATATTTTTACACTTCTTCAGACTTGTAAAAAAAATTTTCTCCTTGACTCTGTCAAATAGAAATCCATATTTTGTAAAAATAATTTTTATGTAGTGACTAGACCCCTGCTCACTATCACTCCTACTTATTGCCACCGTTCGTTAAATTTAGATGAACAGTGGAAATATATTGAAGATTCTACTTTGAATAATGCACCTTAAATAATCATAAAGCACCTTTTGTAAGCCACACACTTATTCAAAACTAATGGTCTTTCTTGCTAATTTTCACCGAATTCTTCTTATTCCAGCCATAAGAAGTTTTCATCCACAAACGCATGAATTGATGGGAAAAAATATTCTCTGCCTTTTTAAAAGATGTCTTATCAATGCAATTCTACTTGACATATGTAACAACTTCCTTATCAAAATTAGCTATTAATATTTTTACTGAATGTTCTTACTAAATGTGAAGGTAATTCAAGTCAGAAAAAAACACTTAAACACAGATTTATAGTCACTGGAAATAACTGAAATTTAGATTCCAGTTAATGTAAATAAATACGTTCTATTGCATAGTGGCATGATTGGGTAATTGAGCATAAAAATACATAGTATTAGGGTAAAATTCTGTGGCAGAAATGGAATGAGAATATGTTTGTGAGATAAAACATATTCTCGAAATTTTTTCAACTGTAAAACATCAGTAAGAAGGGCTTTTCCACAGAGGATGAGGGGTGGGGGGGGGGGGGGAGAGGAAGGGAAGAGGGAGAGGAAGGGAAGAGGGAGAGGAAGGAGACGAGGAGGAGAGCTGTAAGGCCCAAACTGAGATCTGAGGAACGCGTAGAGAATGAAGACAGGTGAAGTGAGGGCAGAGGTGGGGACTAGAGTGCTGCCAGTGAAGAATGAGAAGATTATGGAGCTTGGGGAGAATAGAAAAAATTTTGTCTTGACTGGAAGGCAATGTGAGTACTGAGGAGGGATGACAATTAAGGCTAGAGACATGAGCAGGTTAAAAGATTATCGAAGTGTGAAAGGCTCCCAGGAGGAAGGGGGAAAGAACTGGTTCTGTGTGAAAATTCTCTTAAAATGACTGCACTTTGAAGAATGGTGCTGTACAGAAAGATGAAAAACTAAGGTTTGCCAAAAGCAAGGATTTTTAAAAGTATTTAAAGGTGCTGTGGGACGAGGTGGCCGAGTGGTTAAGGTGATGGACTGCTAATCCATTGTGCTCTGCACGCATGGGTTCGAATCCCATCCTCGTCGACTTTTCCAGTGGTGGGGACTGTGACATCTGCTCTTTTATCTATCTTGACAAAAGAATTGTGCATTGCACAAGTTTCCTGCTTCAGTTCCTCCCACCTCCCACTCGCTTTGGTCAGGTATTTCACGTCCTTCCCAGACACTCGAGTGTTCTTGCTTGGCTGGCTGAGCGCAATTGCTCTCTACTCTTAGAGTGTGATTTACTGCTTATCTCATCACATCTCACACATGGAAGTGATGTGGCCTCGACCTCTTGGGGACCCCTAGGAAAGGTGTCTTGAAGGCGTAAACCCTCCCTTCCATCACAACAAGGTGGCACAAGTTGCAGAGCCAAAGGACCCAGAGTTTTGGTCAGAACCTGGCTATTCCCTCCTCTGAACAATTTAGAGGGTAAGCAGGCAAAATAAGTTGAAGAGTGTTGGTTTAGTGGACGTCCAAATAAGAACACCTTCAAAGCAACAAGTAAAGGAAGAGAAGAGGTCCCTCTACCCCCATCTTCACCTTCTTTCTATTTTTCCATTTGATTTTTTAAAATTCTCATTACCTAGGGTGCTTCCTGTTTGGAGGAATTTATACTTCCTTGTCATGATGTAAGGACTCATTAAAGAGTACTTTCACTAAAAAGTTTTCCTCAGAAAACGGAAAAAAAAATTTTTCCCTAAGACTTCCGTGTGTGTGTCCCGCCCCACCCCCGCCCCGAGCTTGACAGTTAGATAGTGATGCACAGATCTTTTTATTTTAACACATTCATTTGATTTTCTCCCGCCATTTCACATTTAACTCCTTTGCTTCTGTTTTTCCCATAGAGTGCACGCGAATGGTGTCTTCATGGTAATTGCAACATGTATTGCTTTCAAAAAGGATTCACAAGACATTCGCATTAACTTGATCTAAATTTGATAAAATCATGCGTAGGAGTGAAAAAAGAGGCGACAAAGGGTAGGAGACTCGAGCCCAAGTAAAAATGCAACATAGTCATCGGGCAGAAATCAAGAAAAAATGTTTTCTTTCGAGTGTAAAGAAAATATAAAACCGTAACTGGAGTGAAGTGTGTATTTTATTTCCTGGAAGAAATGATACTGATCCATTGGAAATGAACGGTAATTTTTAAAACTATGCTCGAGTGAGAAGGGCTAGAGATTCGCCTCTCTTTTGAAATGAGTGAGGAGGGTGGATTGTGTTCCCCACTCCCGTCCCCCCCGCCCCCACCCAACAGGCAAAAGAAAAAAGAAAAAAAGAAAAGGAAAGGAAAGGAAAAGGAGGGGAAAGGAAAACGCTAACTGGTTTACAGTGATTAGGTAGGGGGTGGCAATGGATTCTAGAGGTGGTGGAAGAAGAAGGTGCATCTGTAAGTTGACGACATTTCTTCGTGCTATGTTGTGCCTGCGATCTAGGAGAAAAGAACTGGGCATTAGAAGAAAGAAGCTTAGCAGAGGATGGTTTCGATCCATCGACCTCTGGGTTATGGGCCCAGCACGCTCCCGCTGCGCCACTCTGCTGACAGGCCGCCCCACGGAGCTCCTTTTTTCCCACTATGAACATCATGAGCTATGTCATGTGTCCTTGTATATACAGATACATTTTGGTTTGTTTATAAAATCGAAAGAATAAACTTCCCAGCAATAAGAGGAACAAAGTTCTGTGACTTCTTGCACGTGTAAGGACTCAGATCACTCTCAAAAATATCACGCTGGACCCCCAAAATGCCTCACAGTAGGATATGCTATATGATTCCACTTCTATGAAGTTCAAGAGCAGGCAAACTGTCTGGTGCTAGAAATCAGACAGCGATTAGCTTGCAGGATGCAATATTGACTGGTAAGCGGGCATAAGGCGATTTTCTGGACTAATGGGAATGCTCTCGGTCTCCATCTGGGTGGTGGTCACATGGGAGTAGGATACATCGGTAAAGTTTATCAGCTCAAACTACACAGAAACTCTTTTCATTTAAAAATATACTTCAATAAAATATTGGGAAAAGGGTACCACAGAGAAGTAGTAACCTAATGGAAAGGAGAGACGGGGGTGTGTGTGGGGAGAGAGAGAGAGAGAAAGCGGACTAGAGGCAGCAAGGGAAGGAAGGACGGAGCGGGGCCATCCCGGTGGACTCAGGTGCTGGGCGGTTCCCACTGATTCATCCAGTCTCAGCCTCTGAGGCTGTGCTAAGGAAGTGGCAGTCATCACCAGGCCACCAAGAGGACGACCGTAATTCACCCACGGTGAGGCACTGACGGAGCACATAGGTGTCCCGATGCCCCACGGGCGACAGCGGCGCGGCGATAAGCAAAGAGTGCCCGGATCCCACACCCTCCAAGGCTCCCACCCCCTCATCAGAAAACTCCCACCTTCGGCCTGCCAGCTGGACAGAGATTCGAATGCCCGTTTTGGCGGCATCGGCCCCTCAGCACTCCTGGACTCAGCCCTGCTCTCACACAAGAGCCCTCCTCTCCCGCAAACAGCCCTGGCCCAAACCCGCCCCCCCCCCCGCCGCCCACCAACACACACACACATCACACTCACACACCAGAGGAGACCATCTGACCGGCGCTGAGGCCTGTAGCCTGAGCCCTCCAGACAGGTTGGCCCAGTTGCAGCCTGGAGCCCCAGTGCAATACCTGTGCACACTGCTTGCCACACGCAACACGAGGCCCCACGTTTCCCAGGTAGGCAATGCCAACTGCCCTGAGACAGGCCGCTGCGCTAAGCAGCCCGCCCCGCTCTGCTCACTCGGAGCCTGCAACCCGCAGCACACACCGGAGAGGCCTCAGCTTTGCCCCTTCGTCTTCCAAAGGGCAGAAAGTCCTGTTTCCAGTTAAGACGAAATCTCAAGGATCAGATACACCCTCCTGCTTGAAAGAAGCAAAACCTGACAAAATAGACGAAACAGTTTTCAAGACATCAAACATCAGGCAAAGAAGGATGGTACTCCCTGACAGAAAGAAAGGAATGAGCGATTTTTCTGGGGATGAGGTGAGATCTAGGATTGCAGCCTAGTCCTTACTGCCTTGAGAGAGTTTCCAGGCCCCAGTGCGTGGAACAGAAACCCAGGCGGAGGCTGGTGAACTCCCTGAGTTGAAGTGATGGGGCGGATAGTCCAGGAGACCAAGGCAGCTAAAGCTGGCAGCACAGAGTACCGGAAAGGAGAGAGCCGTGAGAAGAGAAACCTCCAGAAAGCACTCCACGTGGAGCTTAGCACTGGTCAGCGCACGCAGGTAGGGAAACTGTACAAGTCTGGGGAAGGACTTCCCACAAAGATCAGAGAAGTTACCATGATACTGAACTGTCCTTTCGAGTCAGAAGCAACGATATGAGATGCACGTCTGTCTAAGGAATCCAGATTCGATTCCTGTCCTTAAAAGAAAAGAAAGAAAAGAAAAGTCTGTGTTTTGTGTTTTTTGCTCAAAGTGTTCAAAGTGCTGCCGACATGGAGGGAAGAGGAAGTATCTTGAACCAGTGCACCTGGCGTGGTCCTTCCTCACAGGGCAATCTCGGCTGTCAGTTCCTCTGAAAGGGTCGTCAGGGACGTGGAAAGAACGACCTTTGAAGAGCGCCTATTTCCTTTGTATCTCTTGAGGATTTGAGAAAGGACGTTGATTGCGCAACTAGTTTGGAAAGAGAATTTAAAAGCGAATAAGCTTGTAACAAAAGGTTGCCAGTGATCTTTTCCACTTTTTCCCGCCGATTTTTCGTGTTAGGTCGAGCTCCTACTCTTGTGTCCTCTGGCCCTGCACTTCTCTCTGTCCTCAGCCACTGGTCCCGGAGGAAAGAGAACACTGCCCGCCGGGAAGAATGTTGAAGTTGTAGTAGGCCGAGAGCCGAGTTGGGTAAGGAGTGGATAAAAGGTACGCGAGGGACCGTGGGCTTGGAACGTGTTACTACAGAGAGGACTCCACACTCTCCGCAGGTGTGGAGAAGCAAGTTTCTTCCCACGAGGGTTAGGGAGCTGAGGGTCCCTGCGGAGGTGATCGAAGAGACTGGCCCGTACGGGGATCGAACCCGCGACCTTGGCGTTATTAGCACCACGCTCTAACCAACTGAGCTAACCGGCCAGCGAGCACCTACACCTTGTCCTCCTCTTTCGCTCCTCTTGCGCCCTCTCTCCCTCCCCGCCCCCATCCCCCAACCCCTTTAAAAGGTTAAGTTCCAAGTGTAGCTTCTCTCAGGAGAATTTGGTTGCTGTTGTTGCTTTCCACCCAAAATAAACAGAATGAGACGCTTTCTCTTGAAAGAAAAGCAAACGGAAAGAAGGCACACTGGTTTTCAGTCGTACTCCTGGACGTGAAAGAGGAAGCCGACGTTTTTGGAGGAAGCTGCGGCCAACGGCCGGGGGAATCCATGGAAGTATGTGCTGTTGTGTAAATGACTGGCAATCAGCCCCTGAACTAGGAGTGAGTGCAGGCTCTGTCATACAAGATGGAATATGGTGCCTGAAGGATATTCCGACGGGTCCGATTGTCGATGCTCGCGGAGTCCCCCAGGTTTCCGGGTGAGACTTGGTCGGCGTTCGGGAGCCGCCTCACCTACCTGGTTTACTCGGGAGGTTCCTGAGAGGTTCAGGAGGATGCTTCAAAAAGCAAACTCCGCAGAGGTGAGATGTTTCCGCCCGGTCTCGAACCGGGGACCTTTCGCGTGTGAGGCGAACGTGATAACCACTACACTACGGAAACTGCGCTTCCCTCTACGCGTGCTTATTTCCCCCCACCTCCCATCCCCGCGCTGGTGTGTCTAAGAGAGAAGAGACTTTCTGGCTAGCCCAGGTTCGGCCACGTTGAATTGCTTCTCTCTTCCAGGAAATGATCGGGGTCACTGCGCTTTTGTATTAAAACCAATAATACTAAAGTCAAGGAGTCACACCAGGCAAATACTACCCTTAAGCGAAGGAGTCCTTTCCAAAGGCAGGACAGACATTTTAGGCAGCGTCCGGGTACAGCAGATTTCTGAAAATTGCTCGATTCTGTCCTATGTGGGTTATGTGACCTTAGGAAGTTCTGTGATCACCATCTCTTAGGTGCCAGAACATGATCGCAGAAAAGTAGCCGGGATTCGGTGCCCTTGAACTCTGGCAGCTGCCCATTCTGTGCCGGAGCAGTGTTTGACCGACAGAAACCGAGGGACGGAGAGGGGGAAATGCCCACTGGTCTGCCAGGCCGTCCTTTCTTGTCCCCTCTGACCTCAATTCTGTGCCAGTTGAGCACTAATCAACCAGAGTCAGACTAAAATTGCTGTTGTTGATAACATCGTTAATGTAGTAAAATTGCTGTTATGGATATCATCACTAACGTCCAAAGTCAGTTTGTTTCTGCAGGGCAAGTTGAGCTAAGAGATCCCGGAGCCGTGGACCCCCTGGCCAGAGAACGGTAAACCGGAAACACCCTGACTCCTGAAGCAATGATTCCGAAATGTCAGAAGTCGGTGGTCAATGCCAGTTTCTTTGTTCTTCCCCTTTAAAAACAGCCGTATCTCAAAGACGAAGGCGGAGCGGACGTGAGACTTGTCTCGCAGTCCCTTGCTCGGCGCCGTGCAACCCAAGGCTTCCTTTTGGACAAAGCGCTGCTGTCCGAGTTTGGCTTTCTGTGTAGAGGGCACAGCAGATCTTTGGTGGGTTACACATGGAGCAGCTAGGTATCCGAGGACCGTGAAAAGTAAACGTTTGTCTTTGCCCGAATAGGTACTGCGGGAAATGGTGGTTAAAAGTTTTAAGTGAAAGGGGCTGTTGCGGCGTGGCCGGTTAGCTCAGTTGGTTAGAGCGCGGTGCTAATAACGCCGAGGTCGCGGGTTCGATCCCCGTACGGGCCACGGGTGCTTTTACTCCTTACCATCCAAGGTGGTTACACGTCTCTGAGTACTTGGAAGGCACAGGTTACTTAAAAAAGCAAAGGAAAAAAAAAAAAAAAAATCAACACGTCACTCACGGTACACCCCTCCCCCCACCCCCGTTTTGGAACTGTCGAACCAGCGCTCTTCTGGAAGTCGCGGTGCTGGGAAGCAAAGTGCGTCCTGGAATGTTGAGCGCGCGGTGGTCAGGACCAGCTCCGATATCCGGTCCGCACAAGCCGGGTCTTTCTGGATTTACCATTACCTCAGTCAAAGCCTCTTGTCTTTCTATCCGGAAGGGGTTGAGGGGTAATTTAGTGAGGCTGATATTGGTGAAGACACTCGTAGATCCACGTTGTTTCTTTCTTTCTTCTTGTTCTTCCTCCTCCTCTTCCTTTTTCTTAAAGCCTCTTTGATTTGAATCTGTGTATAGGTGTCTCTGTGTGATCCTTTGTCCATATTTGCCGTGTGAGATTGAACCTTTGTCCATATTTGCGGTATGAGATTGAAACCAGGAAACGTTAGATTGTGAACGTTCCTGTGATCGCCTTTGAAGGGTCCTTCCGAGTTGCGCAAGAGGCGGGATTGATTGCCCTGTGGGGCAACAAGAAGGAAGGTGAGGGAGCTTTTCCCAGCACGTCACTGTGATCCGAGAAAGTTTGAAGACTTGGTGGGCGTGTCAATTGCAAGGCGATTGGGTGTCAAAAGGGTCCCGAGCCAGCCAGGAGTCGAACCTAGACTCTTCTGATCCGTAGTCAGACGCGTTATCCATTGCGCCACTGGCCCCCACGCAAGACGAGCGCTTGAGTATGCCTACTTAATTAAATGAAACCTCCGAAGTCGCTGGTTCCGGAATGAGGATAGAAATAACCGCAAAACCGTTGACTCCGACAGATTCATGTAATTTGCGGTGAGTGTATATAATACAACGTTGTTTTCAATTTCCATATTTAAAATCATAAGAATTGTAACCCTTAGAACATTCCATACGTGATAGCAAGAATGCCATTCCCTGAAAGCAAGTTTTCGCCTGCGAGTGCTCTTTGCTAATTTTTGCAATCAATCTGTTAATCTGCCATGCTTCCACCCGCGTCATATATTCTTATGTACTTCTATTGGACCCTGATGATGTGTGCGCGGATGACTAATGACTGCCCTGTATTCTCTTTAATTAAGTGTTACAAAATAGTGCACATTTATTTGGTTTGGAAATGCATTCGGCTGGAAGAATCACATCTTTTCCTCTTACTGTGAAAAGAGTAAGCCTCACTAAGAGGGAGAATCATGGGCAAACTCTGTGATAAACCATGCATCGGATAAAGGCATGCAAAAGTCAACGGTAAAGGCAAAAAGAGGCAAGAATTCAGTCATTCAGTAAAGGTACACACATTCCAGAAACCAAATTTGACATAGAATGTGGGAATTTAGGAACTGATTTAATACCACATACATTTCAAACAGACAGACATGCTCTTTTTAGACAATTTGGTTGTATGTTTATTTTAGTTTTCAAATTGGACAAAAGAGACGCCTCAAAATGTACAACTGCCTCGAGAGAAGGATCTTGGATGTTGAGAGAGAGACACGGTATGGCAATGTTCTTGACGGCACAAACTTGGAATCCGGAGTGCAGTGCCTTCTCATCCCAGCTTTGCCATCGTTCACCTAACTGGCTTTTGCGATAAAAGAGAGGTGTACAGTGCTAACAGAAATGTGAAGATTTACTTAGAAAGTTTTATCTGAAGGAGTAATGGTGGAGGTCAAGTTTCAAGGTTGAGGAGATGTTCGCTAGGTATACAGAAGTATTGGGGGCAGAACGAATGATATGTGCACACATCCCTGGGAAACAAGAGGGACTGCTGGCAGGTAGGACAGTGTGGTCGGGAGAGAGGGGGCAGTGAGGTACGAAATGAAGCTGAAGACATAGGAGTGGCCATGGAGAGGATTTCAGGCCATAATCTTCAGGGCCACATCATAAAATAGCCATCAGATGTTTAGGTGATAGGCAACTCTTTTAGAAACACTGCTTTCTGTCTGTCATACTTTTGTCCTCTCAAAGTTCACAGAATCTGAGATCTAGTCGGACCTAATCTAAGCAAAAGCCAGCTAAAATTCCCCCAAACATTTGAGAAAACTCCCAGGCATTCAGATCATGTGACTCCCCTTAGTCCACGAGGGACAAGAGCCAGGGTCCCTGTAAAGAGGAAGTACTAGTGGCACTGGCGTCCCAGGAAGGGAGGCGTTTAATCTTCATCTTTAAAACAGACATTTTTACTTCTGGTAATGGTAAAAGTTAAATGGTTAAAGCAGCTGAAACGGTATGTTTGTTTGTTTGTTTTTAATGGTTAAAGCAGATGTAAAAGGTATGTTTAATAGGTCGCAAAACAGGCTGCTCTAGTCAGGGTTAAGTTTTAGTTAAATCATATGTAAGCCATAATGACTTCCCCACACCTTAATATGTGAACATTTCTTCCGTAACCATCAAGTAGAAATACTGTATGCGGTACTTCACGTGTTTTTGTAAATAAAAAAAAATCGGTGCCTAGAACACACACACCATCAGCTCAATATACTATCAGAACATTTCCCCCTGCCCTTTCTCTCTTCTGAGAAATCCCTCACACAGCCCGGCAAATCCAGAGTGCGCTGTTCATGGTCCTGACTCCGGGAAGAGGCGGGCTTCCTGGTGGCAACGCGGACCATCTCCGCCCGCCGGGCAGGCACCTTGAGTTGAGCGGGATGCCGAGCCCCGGAAGTGTCCGAGAGGAGCCCCTGCCGGCCTCGATACCCTGCCTGCGAGGGCCCCCGCGCCCCATTCCGCGTACGTCTGTCCCACAGACTTGTCTCTAAACACACACGCCGGTAAACCCACCCTAACCCCTTTCCGAGCCCGGCCGGGACTGTTCTGTGCCTAAATGCAACTGCTTTTTGAACCCACGTAAGCGACAGGTCTCTGCGCCCAAAGGACAACTCGTGGCAGCCAGCGGCCACCCCTCCCAGGCAAGCCTAGGTGGCTGAGGCGGGTCGGCCTACGGATCCCGGCGCGCAGCCTGGGCTTCCGGAGAAGGGGCGGCTTGGCCTTGACCGCGTTGTGGAAACACCTGAGCAGAGAGACCCGGATCAAGGAGGACTGCAGGCCGAGTCGCCGAGGGTATTGACGGGGGTATGAACGCGGACCCCGGGAACTAGGAGAGAAAGGAAAGGACAGTGAGGTTAAGCAACGGCCTCTGCCGGGCACAAAATCTCCGTGTAGTTTCTGGGGACGGGAAACGTTTCTGATTCATTTCCTCCACCCCCTCCTCCATTGCTCTCCACCTTCTCCACACACAAAATTTATATTGAAGGTTTCTGAAAATATTTCTGGCAAGGATAAAAGAAAATGCCAGAGATGGAAGACATCTGGAAACATCACCTTTTGTTTTTCGTTTGTTTGATTTACATCCTTGTTTGTCTGATGGCATTCATTCACTTATTCATTTCTAATTGCGGTAAGCATACCTCAGCTGCTTCCTGGCCATTTGCTTGCATTTCAACTCATTTGCCTATACAGTGAAAGTGAAAACGGTAAAGTCTGTTGAAGAAAATCTAGCAAAATACTCCATGCCTTTGAGATGAGCAACTATATGTTAGACAGGACCTAATAAGCACTAAGCATACAAAAAAGATTGCTACACTGTACCACCACCACCACCACCAACCCCCGCAAAAAAAAAAACCAAACAAACAAACAAACAAAAAAAACAAAAAACTGAACACGTTTTTCCTCAAGAGTCCGTTCGCAGAGAAAAACACTAGGCACAGACTGGAAGGACATACTCATAATTCACACATTGTAAAAGGTGTTGGAGTCCGAGGAACCTACAGAAATGTTAAAATGCAGTAAGTACTTTAACAAGATGTAGGTGTGAGCACTGCTGCTGTGAGGATAGGTTGGAAACCCTTTGTTTTGAGGTCGGGCACCTTAGAGAGGGCAGCAAGGTAGTAAGGAAGTAGTCGTACTTGTGGGTAAAGTGGCAAAAGCGTAGGCAAATAACTGTTTCCGCCCGGTTTCGAACCGGGGACCTTTCGCGTGTAAGGCGAACGTGCTGACCACTACACCACGGAAACGTCACACGCACGTGGGATTTTACAAGTCCAATAGAACGACATTTCCTTGGTGCTCCCCAAGTCTAATATTTTTGAGTATTTCTCTTTTAGTGTATTATCACTCACTCACTTCGCTTTCCCTCCTTTTTAAAAACGTGTTAAAATAAGAATATAGGAACTCTACGACTCATAACCAAACGTAACTCAAAAGCAGAGTCCAAATTCCTTCCCCAACATCAGGCAGGGTAACCTCAGGCTCCTAGAGCATGTGATTACAAGGAACTACCCGATAGTACCTTGTGACTTTCATTTCCATGTCTCTTGCTCATCGTAGGACCCAGGACATAACACACAGAGCCCTGAAGACCCCCAAACTTCCGAGAGGGCATGCTTGTCCGGAGGAGACTGCTGAGCGGGGGCGGGGTGGGCTGTGCCCCAGGAGGAAGTGACAAAAGGAGTGGTGTTTGGGAATTCCTGGGACCGGACTTTGTGCCGAGTAGGTTGAGGTGGGAGTCGTCAGTCAACTTCTTATCCAGTGTCACTCACACTGGCCTGGAACGCCTGTGCTCTGAGCGACGTCAATCTGTGCAAAAGCTGGCGTACTGGCCTATACTTTTTATTTTTCTTCTCACTTCACCTGACCTTCGTCACTGTGTTTGTCCACTTCCCAGCTTTTACCTCAAGGATCAGGAAGGTGCTCAGCAGCAAAACCATGGCCTTTCCTCGAATTCTCTGTGAGAAATTCGTCATAGGACAGCTCTGCAACAGCACGTCTGACAAAGAGCAAAGCTGCAAACTCCTGCTCTCAACAACTCAAACTTGGATTGGTCACAGGGTTGCAGGAAACAGAGAAGAGAGACAGTATTTCCCAGCTAGCAAGATTGGAGTCCGTTTTTTCCCTGATATCGAGTTGGCAGCATAAATGATGATTTATTATTTTCCAATAATTTGATTAGAAGTTTATCGTAAAGCAGTCAGTGAGTGGCCCCCAACGTGGCCAATCCTGACCCTACCAGATGTCCTGAAAAAGTATGCAAGCCTGAGGTAGCAAAGGGCACATGCACTGAGTATTATAATAAGATTGCACGAAATCAGTTAATTATTTTTAAAATTGCCAAATGAAACCACAGAGATAAATGATCACTCATTTTCTGGTACAGATGAACTTATTTGCAAGGCAGAAATAGAGACAAAGATGTAGGGAACAAAGTGATGGATACCAAGGGGGGAAGGGGGAGTGAGATGAATTGGGAGATTGGGATTGACCTATATACACGGCTATGTATAAAAGAGGTAACTAATGAGAACCTACCACATAGCACAGGGAACTCTACTCAGTGCTTGTGGTGACCTAAATGGGAAGGAAATCTAAAAAAGAGGGGATACATGTGTACGTATAACTGATTCACTTAGCTGTACAGCGGAAACAGACACAACATTGTAAAGCAACTATATACTCCAGTAAAAATAGACTAAAAAGAAAAGAGGAAACGGTCATAACACTACTTGATTTACACTACTCTAATTTATATTAGAATTTTCCCCTTGTTCTTTTATTTGTTTTGGATTAGATTTGACTAAAGGCAAATGAGTAAAAACAACTCCAGACTCAGTAATCGGTGTGGAAAATAGCTGTAAACAAATGAAAGTGCAGAACTTGAAAGCACACCCATCGAAACTAGATCACTAATTCAGTAGCCTTGCCTCACACTGTATGGTCCACGTAACAGTAGTGTAGACGTCACTCATCTGGGAGACTGTAGAAATGGTGACTTTCAGGCCCTGTTGCAGATGTAGTAATCTAACACCCTCATTGTAGTGGACCACACCAGGTCATTCACATGCTCACAAAATTTTGAGAAGCATGGCTCTAAGGCGCTATTTAATGTGCCAAAAAGCTCTCTGGCGCAAAATTGGGAGGATCTGAGGGGAGAGGTTGACCGTCCAATGAATCAATCAAGAAAAACAAACGTCTGCGTTGTGTTAAAAGTTCTAGGAGGCAAAAATAATTGAAGAGATCACACAAAACCGAACTGGCAATGTCTGACACCTGATCTGAAAGGTAAAGGAAAGAGCAAGAAGCAACCCCTCTAGGCAATTCCAATCTTCATCTCATGATTTCAGGGCAAGTATTCTGGGTTCTTAGCACCTTTCAACGCTCTTGGGAGAGTTGTTGATATTATATTTATTTTTTAAGCAAGGGGACTATTGCTGTCCCCATTTCCTCCTAGGACTTCAAGGCATGTAAACTCCAGTTAATTCCAATTTTTGTTTGCCATGTTTAAAACGTTGCCACCTAAGGCCCCACTGGGACTCGAACCCAGGATCTCCTGTTTACTAGACAGGCGCTTTCACCAACTAAGCCACGGAGCCAACCATAACACGGTGCTCATTCTTATAGTATTTGAAGCCGATGTCACTTTCTTGTTTCCCCAATGCATTTCTCAAGAATTTTTGATTAATGATAGTCTTGGGACTACTTCTTAGAATTTGTATCAAGTTCTTTTACTTTCTCTCGCCTGAAATATGCACAGAAGTTTACATGCTGTGTCAAGACAAGCAAAACTTTCTGAGCCTCTGGACCCTTGAAATACGTAGCCAAACCATTTCACTTCTAGGAGCTTTTACAGCTTCGTTATAGGAGATATTTCTCAGTTTCAAGTCTGCAACTGGGAAATGATGGTGCTTATCGGTCTTGAAACATAACATGAACTGGAGCACTTTGAAGGACTTCACCACACCATCTGCTACTCTTACTGTGAAAAAGCAATATCTTACAAAAGAGAAATGTGCTTCCCAATATTGATTTTGGAGCTATGTGGCAGGTAAAGGCAAGCAAAAGGAAAAAAGAAGGTAAGAATTCAGCAGATGCATGCATGTTAAGAACGATGTTTGAAACAGAGATATAGACAATATAAAACTTAGGTAGACATGTCTTACTTAAAAATGTCATAAAGTTCTTAACTGGTCCTAGTTCCTGAAATAAACAATCAATGCATAAATATCAGAGAGTTGTCCTCTCCTTTGAGAATGAGAGGCAGTATGGAATGATGCTTCAGAGCACAAACTGTGATGTCAGGCTCCATTGGTTCTTTGTTCCAAACCTGTCATTATATTTGTGACCTTGAGAAAATAATGTAAAATCTCTATTTCTTGTGTTCATTTACTCAGATTCTTTGGGGAGTGCAGGCAGATTGTGTAGGTTATGACTAGCCTCAATCTATAAGACTTCTACAAGCGTGTTATATCTAGGCCAGGTACACAACATTGCTTCCTGAGCTGATAGAGAATAGTGTAAGGAAACTGCCTGTATCTCTTGCAATAGCAGGCAATTTGTTTCCTTTTGCTGTTTATTTCAACAGCTCTAGCTGCTCAAGTACTTCTGTAAAGGTAGGTCACATTTTCCACTCATTTCTATTTGAAGAACTTCTTCGTTGTAATCAAATCTGTAAGATTTAAAATTTTCTGCCCAATGCAATACACCTCTCCTATTGTATTTTAAGTATCAGGTATTATGTGTATTAATGGGAAGACTAAGTTAAATTAGGAACCACCTGCATTTATGCACATCAGAGATGCCTAAAACTTAAAACACACACACACACACACACACACACACACACACACACACACACACAAATCCACCCAGCATTAAAGTAATCTATGAAGTCTTGAAGAACAAAAAAGAAGGCGTGATTAATACTACCTGGGAGAAGTCTGAGCTCTGTGAAGAATCCACCAAAGAACATTGAACTGGCCACTGCTCTTTCTGAAAAACTTGGATTTTATAATGGGGTCACGGTGTGATAGATAAACCCAGTTTTGTGGGGCAGGATGTAACAAAGAGAAGTGGTTTAGATGTTTATTGGCCCAAATGGAAACATTTTAGGCCCAAGATAGGAAAGAAAACACTTTGGGTGTGATGTGAAACTTTGTGAGAGAAACCCACCGAACTTCAAGTTCAACATAAACCAGATGGCTCCATTTCAGATGTCTTTTACTGGCTAAAGACAAATCTCATTGGTCTGGTTTGCATTTCAGTGTGCGAATGGGACTCTAGGAGAGGATCTGGCAGGACAAGTATACATCATCTAGCACAGATAACCATAGAAATATCTCTGCCACATCCCTCACCAAAATAAGACATCAATATCACATTCCTTCAGCTTTGAACAACTACCTATCACGGAACTAATGTCAACCAGGCGTTTGCCTCAACACTGACTTCAGTGGTGGCAAAGAGACATGTTTCTTATTGTAATTTTTAAAATTAAATTTTTATTTTGGAATAATTTTAGAAAAGTTGCAAAGACAATACAGAGAATTGCCTTATACCCATTACCTAGTTTCCCTTAATATTAGCTTCTTCCATTATCATGGTACCTTTGTTAAAACTAAGAAACCAACGTGGGTACTTTATTAATAACTAAATTCCTGACTTTGACTATATCACACTAGTTTTTACACTAATGTCTCTTTTGTTTCCAGGATCCTACATTGTATTCAGCCTCCTCTAGTCTGTGATGGTTTCTCAGTGTTGATGAAGTATTTCTGTAGCATACTTGACTGTTTTCCAATCTGGGTTTGTCTGATATTTTTTACATGATTGGTTTGGGGTTATAGGTTTTTGTGGGAGACCACAAAGATAAAGTACGTGTCCCATCGCATCATAACAGATGTGACATGATAGGAGCATAGCTTACCATTGGTGACGCTGACCTTGATCATTTTTAAGGTAGTGTTTGCCATTTTTCTCCCTTGTGAAGTTCCTATTTTTTTCCTACTTCCTACTCTACTGTTCAGAAGGTAGTCACTCAGTATGGCCCATATTCCGGAAGGGAGGGGATTAAGCTTCATCTCCTGCGGGGGTGGGGGTGGGGGGGTAGTATTTACTTATATTAGTCGGAATTCTTCTGTAAGGAAAAGGTTTCCCTTCTCCTGTATTCTTTGATTGATTTATTTATATCAGTATGGACTCATGAATATGTATTGTATACTTTGGATTATAATCCAAAACCACACTCTCTGTTATCCAAACTGTTCCAGCGTTGGTCATCGGGAGCTCTTTCCCTGTTATAAAGAGACAATTGGCAAAGCTGTTTCTTTCCTACTGTGTTGATATTAATAATTCTCTTTTCCCCACACATTATATAAAAAAATCTTGTTTCACCTTTCGCTGAACTAGTTAAGATCCAAGTGTGGAAGTGTAGAAAGTGTGGATGGTTTCCCAGTTTATTTTCGGATGAAAATAATCCAATAGGGTCAGTTTCTTTGCAAGAATCAGTGACCCAGTGGAAAAATAATATGCCCAAAGCGGCTCTATTTCCCTTGCTAGTCACTCACTACTATCCTTTCACCCTGTTGATGGGATTCAAAGGAGGACTTCAACCTTGGGGAAAATCAAAGATGTGTGTTTAAATTTTTTTTAAGTTCTCAGCGCGAGGTTCGTCTGTCTCCCTGACATTAATTGTGACATCGCAGTGGACCTGAGACTGGAAGAACTGTCATCTGTGTAGAAATGTAAGAGGAAAGCCTTGTCGTACAAATTGGCCTGTACGGGGATCGAACGCGCGAACTTAGCGTTATTAGCACCACGCTCTAACCAACTGAGGTAGCTTGCCAACAAACTGGTCGCTGGTATCTGTAGGCAATTAAATAAAAGGGAAACAAAATGGTTTCTTCAAATTCTCGGGACGGGGGATGGGGCGGGGGAAGGCGGTGAGGGAGGAGAAGGAAAGGGAACACAAAGAACTGAAACAACCGAAAAGTAACGTTAATTTTTTAAATCTCCACATTCTTCCTGTTTCACAGGAACAAAACATTCACAGGACAAAACATTTAGCCTAATTGAACTCTACTTCTTGGGGGCCTCTCTCCAACTGACGACTCTGAGCCCCCCCAAAAGATCAGATTCAAAGTCCCCGAGGGAGGCTTCCTTCCTCCTACCTATTTAAAATAATTTATAAAAATAAATTATTTTTAAAATAATTTTATTTCATACTATCCGAGTCCTTAATCCATCTGGAATTCATTTTTGTTAATTGTATGAGATGAAGCAGTCTCTTTTATTTTTTGAAGAGTTTAGCTACTAGTACCAACTGCACTTGAAAATTTCATTAGCTTCCTGCCGTTCTAAAACGACGAATTTAGCCCTCTTTTTCATATTCTATACCCTCCCCGTAAGGGATCTCACCTTTTCCCAAGATTTCGATATTCTAAGGTACATTGACAATGCTCCAATCTTTCCCTAGCCCTCACCAGACACTCCATACATTCATTTGCTCTAACCAAAAACCTTTGCTTTATTCCGGATTCCTCTCTTCCTCTCACACCTCACAACCCCTTTAAGAGCAAATCGGTTAAATATATATAGAAATCTGACCACTTCTCACCGCTTGCGTTGTAAGCGTCCTCGTCTGGGCCACCATTGAATCCCACCTGGATTCCTGCAGAACCCTCCTCCCAGTCTCCCCTCTTTCACTCCTCTACCGTCCCAGCTCAGCCAGCAGCCAGAACAGTCCTAAAAGTGAGTCGAGTCATGTCATTTATTTGTCCCAAAGCCTCTACTTGTTCCACATCTCACTCCTGGGGACTTCCACCGGGTTTTCTCTTTGCCTGGAATCCTCTTCCCTCATACTCTGGCATGGCTAAGTCTCTCAGGGAGTTCAAGTCTTTGCTCAGATGTCAACCTCTCATAAGAGCTCAGATGAAACTGTAGCGCCATCTTAATCCACCTAGCCTGCTCTATATTTTTGCCATGCCGTTTACAATCTCTTTCACATGGTAGTTATTTCTTATTATGTTTATTGTTTATTTTTTAATCACACCCCCTACTAGAACATAAACTCCACAAGAACAGGAATTTTATCTGTCACTGAGAACATCCCAAGTATTAGAAGAGTGCCTAGTAACCAGTATCAGACGCCCAGTAGTTTTTGAGTGAATGGATGATTGAATATGACAACTATTTCCTTCATATTCCATAGTCATTTCACACTCAGTCTATACAAAATTCCATGTATTCTGCCAAAATCGCATTTTCCATCCTCCAAGTCAGATGGCTAAGGGTCGGTCTTCTCCAACTCCCCCTTACCCTTATTCCGCCCATCTCCTCTGCCCACACGGTGCAACCTGTCACCAAGTCCTGCTTCTTAATCCCTCCTCTCTCTACTGCCTCCCCACGCCCACCGTTAACTACCTGGTTAACAATCCCTGTTAACCAGGTAATTAATTACCTAGCTTGAATGTACTGTATCTTTCATCTTTGTTGGTGTCTCCGCAGCCTCCCACACATTTCCAAGCCTCCAGCCTGTCCCCATTTGACTCCTCCCTCACATGACAGCTAGAGCAATCTAAACCCAAGCTTGTCTCTTTCCTACTTAAAATCTTTCCATGACTCTCCATTGCATTTGGAACGCTGTGCACATTGCACGACATGGTTTATAAGCATATCCATGACCTGCCCCTTCTTCTCCCAAACCATGTCTGACTCCTTGAAAGTGATCCAGATAGATGCATTCTGTCTTCCAGACCCTCCTGTGCACGTGTTTTGTCTTTAGCCTGAAATACCCTTCTCCAGTTGCTAGAACTGGAGAACACACACCGTAAAACAGAATTCAAGTTTCAGGACTTAGATAAGATGACCTTCTGCCCTGCTTCCATTCCCTTAGTACCTGTCGCTTGTTGTGGAATCACTGGCTTACTTACCAGTCTCCCCACTAAATTGTAATCTCCAAAGCAGAAGTTTTCCTTCACCTCTGAATGGCTGGTGCAAAGCACGATACAAGGTATATAGTCATCACTGTAGAAATGTTAAATTATCATGTAAAGACTGTAGAAATTGTCTAATACTTTTCCTCTTGCCCCCCTCTGTAAGATGGCAGTCTTGGGTTGTGGAATGCCTTTCAAAATAGAAACAGCATGAAAAAAAAAAAAGAAAAAGAAAAAAAGAAACAGCATGGATATTTAGAGTCATATATACCTGGGTTAGAGTTCTGACTTTGGTGATTTGCTGTAGTGAGGGAGAAGCGAACACACACTTTGGAGCCAATAGGGTTGAAATCCCAAATCTAACCTTTACTAACTGGTTGAGCTTGGGCAAGTTTCTTAATATCCTTCTGCCTCTGAATAGATATGAGTTTTATAGCAATTCCTGTATCATACACTCATTTCAACAATTTATTTTTATTTTATCAACCAACTTAAGATTGCTTATTTTTCCAGTTAGGTCTCTTCCAAGGTATCCATAAAACAGGAGATAGATGTATGCAGGGAGTCATTCTTGCCTTTTCTTTTTTTCCATCAGGATGCTGCGTGCTAAGGAATATGCCATAGCTACTCATAGACCTCCCATTGGTTACAGTACAGAGGTCAGCTTAGGTATCTGCTCTTCCTCCCTTTCTCCCTTTGTTCTCAGGCCCAAGAGTTTTCCTGCCCTACCCACCCTATCTGGGAGAAATGTGAGGTAGAGGGTGATTTTATAAGGTACAAATTAAAAGAAAAGTAGAAGATTTGGTTCCCTAATTGAGCATTTCTCACTCGTAATTATGGAGGAATTATGACCTATGGTGTAAAGAAAAGAAGCAAGGTTGCACCACTCTTGTGTTTTTCCTCCCCTGGCCCTCCCATGGATGCTCTCATGGGTAGACCATTGATCCTCAAGAAAAAGTTGGCCTCAAGGTCAAATTGCATTAAAAGCTTCTCTAAAATAAAAAAAAATTAAACTAAAAAAAATCTTCTCCAAGAACAAAGTGAGGAACAAAATGGCAAGAAATGAGCAATTGGCCTCCCTAGGAGACCAAATAAAGGAACCACTTCTTTGAGCCAAATAAAAGCAGGCTAAGATTTAGAGAGAATCTATTCCTCCTCCCAAAGATGCAAGAGAATGTGGGTTGTACTTTTTGCCTCCCTGGTATGTCTGTTCTCAGAGAAAAAAGCAGAAGGCAGTGTCCTGACTGAGCTCACCCTTGACACAGAAAGGAGTGGGTAGGGAGGGGAAGGCAAGGCTCTGTTCAATTCCAAAGCTTTGGTTCCACTCAGTTTCATTCTGCTATCACCACTAGATACTTTAGTCCTTCATTTTCCTCTAGAATGTAGATTAGGACCACAAGGTGAATGTGTAAAGCTCTCAGCTTAGATCTGGGGTATTTTTGCTGTAGAGAATTAGAAGTGACTGAGGCGCTTCACTATGCTGAGGTCAAAATCAGGGTACGAATGGCAAGGAACACAAGTTATTTCTTGTGGGCATGATGCCTTCGGGAATGCCCTTGCTCCCTATTCTTTGGGGTTTTTGATTTTGCACCAATGGAAAATGAAGGGGCTGATGATCTGAAAGGTCTTCTCCCAACAGAGCCCTGGGGCGGTGGAGAGGGCATCCCAAAGCCAAGGCTGCTGCCTGCCTTAAATGATCCAGTGACAGGGGTGCTCTGAGCAAAGGGGGCCATGCAGGGGTCTCCAAACATAGTTTGTCTTGCAGAAATGCTGGCCTTCCCCAAGGCAAAAGGTGTGCCCTGGCTGGTCCAGCCCTGGTTGTTTGGGCCCCAGCCTTTCCCCAAGGGTGTGATGGTGCTAGTGCTCCCACTTGGCACTGCTCCAGTGCTGAGTGCTCCAGAACTGGAGCTCACGTCTGGGGCAGTGACGCTGATCCCAGTCTCCTCACAGTCCGTAGGGCTCACTAATCCCCCAAAGTCAAATGGTCGTGGGGCTGTGCTGCCAAACACTGAGCCACACGCCCCACTCCGGTGGGTTGGGGTGACAACTCCCAAACCATTCTCATTAGCTTGACCAAAGGGAACCTACTGGAGTGCTGTCAAAGGCCGGCCGGAAGCTGGCAAGGATGTGAAAGGTGGAGGCCGATGGTGCCACACCCCCAAAGGCCGACTGCATGGTACCCCTGAAGGGTGGTTGGGCTGGAATCGGTGTTGGGATTGAGGAGGCCACTGTTGAGTTTCCAATAATGGAAGAGCTACGGAAGCTTGGGCCAAGGGCCGGTTGTGGGGCTTCTTGCTTCTGCACATATGCAGCCCCAAATGCAGGTTGGGGAGTGGCTCCCAGGGATAGTGGGAAAGGTGGCCTTGAGCATGACTCCAATGGAATTGTGAATGCTGAGGTCGAACTGGAGATCCTGGATGACAATGCAGGCTGGTTGGTGGTTACTAGGGCTGAAGATGCCAGAGGGCTACCCACGGTGCTAAAATTGGCAGTGCTCCTCGTAGGGGATATCTGGACAGCACTGGGAAGAACCTGGCTAAAGATGGTGACTGTGTGCACAGTAGGAACGGTTGGACACTGGCACAGTGGGAAAGTGAAGCCTGCAGCTGGGGAGAAGCTGGCCCTGAAGGCACAGGCAGCCCCGAGTGGGAAAGGGGGGCAAGTGGAAGGGATAGAGCAAGTGCTGCCCATGGTACTGGTGACATTCACTACACCAAATCCCAAAGGTGGCTTAAAGGAGCCTTTGGATGTGCTGGCTGGGGTGGTGGACATGACTACAGTTGTAGCCTTGACCAGGCCTTGGAAGAGACGGGTAGAAGCAGGAGTAGGTGGAGGAGAGGTCTGCTTGAAAGAGAAAGGAGCTCTCACGGGCATAGTTTTAAGTGGTCTTATGCTGCCAAAGACAGGCTTGAAGGTGGGAGTTGAGATACCCGGAGGTGAAGATGCTGCAGCTGTGCTTGAAATTCTGGAATATGAGGAGCCTCCTATTTCACTATTGGCTGGGAGCCCCAAAATGGGTTTTGACATGCGGTCAGCAGAAGTTGCAACAGGAGGCGCAGATGCAGGAAGATGGGGAGCTGGGCTGCTGATCAGTCCAAACAAAGTGCTTTGCATAGTGGGTGCTGCAGGGATAATGGCAGGTGAGTCTTGGGGTATGGCAGCCTGAGAGGCTGAAGGTGTCGGTGACTGGTGCTGTGGGAGAAACAAGGGTCAGAAGGATGAATGTAGTTGTGGGTTTTGAGTCTGAAGAGGTGCCTGAAAGGGGCTCTGACTGTGAGCACCCATGCGAGGCCAGCAGGCTCGCTGTCTTCAGAGGCGAGTGGGCCACACTGATTGCCTCTCCGGTAGGTTGTGGGAAGGCCAGTGGACTTGGAGACTTCTGCATTTTATGTAAGCTTTCCAACTGAGGATCAGTGCCCTGGGACAGGAGAGGCTGAATAGCAGACCAAGTGTCAGGGACAGAGTCTGTGGTGACCTCAGTCGTATCTTCTCTGGCTTTGTTGCTCCGTTGGAGTCCAGCTTTCTTCCCTAAGGCCAGGTCTTCGGGGACTGCATAACCAAGCTGAGGAGGTGGAGTCGGGGACAGCAGCCTCCCAGGGCTTGATAGAAGCAGGGGAATCTGATTTTGCTGCCCAGAGCTGCCAGATGTTTCTGGGGACTCATCTGATACCAGTGGGACTGGAGACTGAGACGGATCACCAATGTTCTTTCCTTTTTATTGGCCACTCTGGTATCTGGAGTGATGTACTGGGGATACTTCTCTTCCAAGGCTCAGAGAAATCTCTAGAAGAGCTGTAAGAGCTTGCAATAGCATTTCTTTGGGAGCTAAGGGGGCCACCTGTGTGTGTGCTGGCCAAGGAGTCCATGGAGGAGCAGCTGGGCCCGTTATTCAAGCTGTGATCTGAGCCCCAGCAGTCGAGGCTTCTCTTCAGAGGCTCAGGGCTGGGCACAAAAGAAGTGCGGACTCCATTTTGCATCAGAGGCTTAATCGCAGATGGTCTGGTCTCTGGAATCCTTCTCTTACTGTCCAAGCTCTCATGGAACAGTGGTTCTTCCCACCTCACTTTCCCCTTCTTGCACTCTCTGAGGGCCCTCAGCACTGTCTCCTTCGCACATGGGTCTGGGGGCTTCTCAGAAGGTGAGACCCCTGCAGAGTTCGTTACCTCTGCTGGGGCAGTGGAGGGGGGCGCTGTCCGCTCACGAGGAGCGAGCCTGATGGTCACCGGGCTCCATGTTGCCCTGGGGTGCCGGAGAGACCAGATACTCCGCTTGAAGTAACTTTCCCACCATGAGGGATGAGGCCCCATGATGGAATTCCGGGACCTGTTCATGGGAAAGCGCCTCCAAGCCTCATTGAGCACGCACGCGTTGGGACTGGTAGGATCCCAGTTCGGCAGCCTCCTCGCAGGTCTGTGCCGAGGGGCAGGGTGGGCACGATGGACGTGCTGAACCCGGGGGACCTGATGAAGGGGCTGAGCTGGCCGGCGGTTCAAGGGCCTCTCCGACAAGTCTGTGCGCCCCCCTGCTGGGGACGACGGCGAGAGTCCCAGCTCGCCCACGTAAGTGCCCATGTGGGCAGTGAGGCGGGGTCGGTGCCTTTGACTTCGGGTTTGGGCTCCCGAGGTTTCGGACGCCTGGTGACTCAGCCGCAGTCGAAGTGTTCCGGTGACGGTTGGGATCCCTGCGCGAGGAAAGTGAAAGGGTCTCGGGAATCTCCTCACCCTCCAGGTCCTGCAACCGGAAGTGAGCGGCCGGTGGAAACAGAGGACACGCGGGACCTCGGCAGCCCCCGTAGCCTGCTCTGCTAGTTTGAGGCCTAAGCTGGCCGCTCTGGCCTCTCTCCTCTCCTTTCCGGGTTGCAGCGCGCGGCACGAGGACAGGGATTGGAGAGGAAGCGCGCGGCCGGAGTCCCAGAGTTAGAGTCGAGCAGGCGCCGTGTCTCCAGACTCCTGCTCTCGGCCTCGTCACCGATCCTTCCGCCCGCCCGCCCCCGGCGTCGGAGTAGGGAGGGCAGTCCGAGCCCCTCAGGGTGAGTCGGTGGAGGTTGGGGGCGGGGGGCGGGGCGCTGGCGGGAGCGCGGGACCGGAGACCCGGGCGCGTGGACCTGGGCAGCCCAGACGGCGTTCGTGGCGCCAGCAGCGGGGAATAACGGAGGCCGGATTTGCTGCTTGGGGATTCCCGCCCTTCTTCCTTTCCTTTGCCTTTTCCTTTTCCTTCCTTCCTTTTCCATTCGCCTCCCCGAGGCTGAACGTGTGTCGCCCTCGATTGTTCGCACTTTGAGTATGCAGGTACGATGGCACTCTGGCGGGGTCGCGAGGCTCCGGAGGGGGCCAAAGGGATTTCTTGTCTACCGACCGAGAGCCTGAGCGCCTCCGCAGGCACCTGGCTTTGTCCCTCGCTCAGCAACCTCCCCCGCCCCTTCGCCCCGGCCACCCTCTCCAATCGCTATCCTCACCTAGCCGGGTGGGGTCGGAGCTCCAGGAGGGGAGCAAAGAAGTGGGAGATTGAATTTGCGGCTGAATATTCTGGCTTAGCCAGAGTGAACTAGGGCACTAACATTCCCAGAAATTGAAAAACGAATAACGTTTTAAGATTTCTAATACCATTCCTCCCAATAACAATAAAAATGGCACGGATTCAATACGATTCTTTCAGGAAAGGTCATTTTAAGGTTGTTAAGCTAAGGAACTCGGAGAACGAGCTCCATTCAAAACCCACACTGTCCAAAAATGGGTCCAGACGTCTCCCACTTCATCAATGTCTTTCTCCTTGAATTTGTATTTCCACAGAATTTATGCCAATATAATGTATGCTTACGCTTAAAGTCTTTATTCGATCGTCCTACTATACTAGTCTGCACCAAATATAGGTATGAACACTGAAATCTGAAATTTTGATATGTGACGGAACCACAAATCTGTTATAATTAATTCTTTTGGTTTCATTTATATTTGCATTTACTAATAGAATGCAAACAATGAAAACATCGTAAGTAGATAACAAATTTGAAAGGCCCTTTACTGGAAGTTGTAACAGAAGTAAATATGGAATTTATCACGTCTTTCTCCAAGAGGTCGCATACAATATATTGATATAAGACCGCCTCCGCTGAAGGAATATTTCCATTTCTCCTCTACTGGACACCTGGGATGGAAGGAGTTTGACAATTCGGGGCAGTGTGTCACTTCAGATAGGTAGAAGGGTTTTGGAATTGCCTAGTGAGAGAATGGTGGGATTTCAAAGAAAGGTGGGGAGCAAGAAGGCAAAGTAGAGGATTCTCAAACTCGTGAATGTTAACCTGGTTGAACATGGAAGAGGTAGAAATGGATTCGGTGTTTGCGCGTGCTTGTAGCCGAGTTGGAGTAAAGTTTTAGCCAAGGACGGAAAAAGCTCCCTAGCAGAGGATGGTTTCGATCCATCGACCTCTGGGTTATGGGCCCAGCACGCTTCCGCTGCGCCACTCTGCTTAACCCGTGTCGAAAAAGCCCCTGTGAAAAGCCACTGCTGTTCCCTTCAATGATTATGTTACCGTTTCTGCGCTGAACATTTTTTTCGATTTCCTTTCTTTCTGATGGTTTTCGTCGCCCCTCTCTCTCGAGGCACGTAGGTCAGCTCTTCCGCAACCAGATGACCTCGGGTCATCACCTTCGGGTCTGCAATTTTCCAACCTGCCCAAGAGTGCCCAAGCTCGTCATTGAACCCCCTCCCCAGCACCCCTGCCCACTCCCTGGAGCCGCTAGCCTCTTGGAGCGGAGGAAGAGCCCGCGGAGCAAAACTCTGGGTGGACCCTTCTCGGGGAGAAGATCGGAAGTCGTGGAGCCAACTCTGCTGCCACCGGAAAGGAAACGTGTTAACCATCTCCTCTGTTACCTGTCGAAAAATCTTATAGATGACACTTTGAATAGAAGAGAGGCCTTTTGTTTGCTCGCAAGGGCGCAAGATTTTCAGTACGGTGCGCCTGAAATAGAGTTAACCCAGTTTGTTTCTCAAATTATTACACGGGGGTCACAATTTCGACTGTATCTCGTTTGGGGCCGTTTGGACTCAACAAACAAATAAATCCTTTAATAAGATAGGACCTTCCTTTTCCCGAGGCTTATATTAGAGAGCAGAACCTTTGGGAAGTTCCCGAACACAGCTCTCATTTGCAGCTGCCTGTGCGATGACGCTAGAAGGGGCCCGTCTGGAAGGTTGTAAATCTTTTCTCTTTAGTGCTGGAAGCTTTTGGATAGTGAGCGAAGAGTGTTCCTTCAGTCACATGGCTAGGCCGAGGCTTGTATGCTAGTGTGTTTTTGTTTGTTTTGTTCGTTTGTTTTTTCTCCTTGTACTCCATGTGCCCGTCCACAATAAAACTTAAGGAGCGATGGTGGAGTAGCGAGCTTAGCAGCTCGCACCAGCAGAGGACCCTCCTCGGGTCCGCAGCCACGCGCACTGAGACCAGCTATGCAGCTAGCCCAGCCAAGGAAAGCGAAATTCCATTATTCCTTTGGGGCTCTTACCCCGACCTCCCACCCCCAGATATTTCTCATCTCAAGGAGATGCTGCCATCTTCAAATTGTACCCTCTCAAGAAAGTCTTTTTTCAAAACTTTTCTGACTGCAACTCAGTGTCGAAATACATTTTAAGTCACAACTCAATACAATATGCAAACAAATGTACGTATATATATTGCACCACCAACACACAGCAGGACAAAATTGCAGAAACGTATGGTAAAGTATGCCAATATTTCTGGGTAGGGTGAGCATTTCACCTAAAGATCATACTGCAGTATTTGTGAAATAACTCCCTACCATTTGGGTTTATCATTAGAATGTGACATTACCACGGTTTAGTGGAGGGCTTTCCCATCTGCCAAGTAGCTCAGTTGTGAGAGTGAATAACTGAAAATCTAAAGGTCCTGACTCAGAGAATACTTTACCCAACAAATATAGTTTCCAGTTCCTTTTCTAAAGCACCCTAGTCTAGAGGGATAGCTTTCTTACATTTCATGGGCTGTAAGGGTTTTGTACTGTGTTCCTCGGGAAGTCTCTAGTATTAGAAACTGCTAAAATCATCTTTTGTTTGGAACAGAATTTCAAACCTCAACTACTAGTTAAGGCTGAAGGTAACTGACTTCTTGTCTTTTTCGCACTGTAGGTTGGTAAAAGTCCAAGTTTAACCCAAATTTTCTGTTTGGAGAGAAGGTTAGGTACGTACTATCGGCTTAAGGAAACACAGATCTAGAGCACCTGGACAGGGACTTGAACCCTGGACCCTCAGATTAAAAGTCTGATGCTCTACCAACTGAGCTACCCAGGCCCCACGTGCACCTTCTTTATTAGGTTTCCTTTGTACAGTTCAATTGCTTTGGGGGCATTCTTAACCCCCAACAGAATTTTGATAAATTCGATATTCCCCCTCACATTTTTCTTCAGTGGACATGTAACATTTTTCTTCATAAGGTTCAATTTTTCTGAAGGATAGAGTAACATATCAAAGGAATCTTAAAACTATAGTAATTTAATACTTGCCAACATCTCTTGAGAAGGAGAGAGAAGAGAAAGCCCTTGTTAAACTTCTGTGAAAGATTTTCCTTTGATGTTTTATTTCCTTGAATTCGTTATTTCCATCCCGTGTCTCCCATAGAATTTTATTCCAATACAACATCTTTTTATATTTAGTATCTTCTTGATTTTCCTACCATGCTTCTCTGTACCAAATCCAGGTATAAACATTGAAATCTGATGTTTTTCTTTTGAACCCAAATCTGTATTAAAAATACTTCTTGTGGATTGTGCTATATCTGCATCTACCTGCACATAATTAATCAAAGCATAATAAACAGATAATAATTTAAAGACCCTTTAATGGAGGACATAATGGAAATAAATGTGGAATTTGTCCTCCTCCCTCCTCCATGAAATCGTGTACAAGACCACGTCTACTGAAGGATTCAGTTCTTCCCATTGTTCCCGTGATGGGAATCCGAGAGGAGAGTATATTTACACCCCGGGGCACTGTGCCACAACCAAATGAGTCTTAATTTATCAGAAATGTCTTGATTTATCAAGCAGAAGGGCGAGATTTTTCCATGAAAGGTGAGAACGTGGGACTTACGTGCCACACTTCTATGGCAGGCTAATCCTCTGAGAGGTGACTTTTGAAACGTAAATACCTTAGGAAAGGTGAACTATGATGTAAGATCTAGAGGAAGATTTAGTTCAACTGTTTGAATACAGCTTAACAATGGAGTTGCTATAAAACTTGCAGCCAAGGTTGGTTCCGACGCATCGATCTCTGGGTTTCCTGTCCAACACACTTCAGCTGGTCCACTCTGCTTATAAACGGATGTTCCCTCGTCGATATTCAACTCCGTTATCACAACTGGGTTTTCAAACACAAGAATGGCTTCTTTTCTCTTCGTTTTTCCCCCGTCTTTTTCTTCCTCCCCACTAGCTCAGCTCACTCCTCCCTTTACTCGGCCTCTTTTCGGTCCCCCTGAGAACCACAGGGTTCCAGGAGCGCCTCCAAGTCTGCCCGTTTCCAATCCGCCAAATATTCAGTCTCTGAACTCGCTTCTTCAGACGCTTGTCTGGGCTCACAGGAGGAGCTGCAGGGGGAACCGAGGAGGAGCCGGCGGGGCAGAGCCTTGAGGAAACCCTCGCTTGAGAAGAAACTGTCCAAAATCTCAAGAGGTTTTTCTTTGCCTGCAAGGGAGCCAGATTTTCAGAATTCCATTTCCGATTGGATAACGTTTGGATCCGTTTTGACAGGGACAGGAGTTCCTGTGTCTGAAAACAGGATTTTTGTTTTCGGAGTTGGTCTCGGAATAGGGCTTTTGGAAGCCTCTGCACACCAAGGCTCCTGTTGTTCGCGGCTGCCTCTGCGTGCTACCTTCCAGAAATTGCACTGCTAGATGCCGAATAAGAACTTCACTCCACACAGAAGTAACTAGAAGCCACAAAAATATTGCCCACCAAATCCAAATGTTAAAACTCTCCAATTCAACTTCCCTCCAAACGTCTATAGTCCCTCCTCTGGCAGGAGGGTAAATGTGACAGAGAAGTTGGAGTGGAAAGGGGCAGGGGAATTCCTGACTGTTTCGCGTCCTCTTTTGCTTTTGGACGTCGAGGATGCATATCCCCTGGAAATCCTTCTCCCTTTCCCATTTGCCAGTTCCTACTTGTCCTTTGGATCTCAGTTCAGACCTTACCCACTACCTCTTACCCGAAGCTTTTGCTGACTCCTCAAGACTGGTTTAGAAACTCCTAGAATACACCCAGGATCCCTGAAGTTATTTCAATCCTATTAATAGTCCTTATTACATGTTGTATTATAACTATCTCTTGTATGAATCTTACATTTGCATGCTCAGGGCTCAGTCCTTAAATACCACGTATATGCAAATGTCTTTCCACCTTGGACTGCTCCTTCAAACTCCAAATTAACATATGCAGCTGCCTTCTCGACAAGTATTTTATACTTAACATTGCCAAAGACTGAATTCCTAATCTTCCCCCGGAAACTTTCCCCTCCCCAATCTTCCCCCATCTCAGTAAACAACTACTCCATCTGTGCAGTTATCTGTGAATCTTTGCTTTTGCTCAGATCTTACATCTCATCAGCTCCACCTTCAAAATATATCCATAATTCAACCAGGTTTTACTATTTCCTTTGCTATCATATTAGAAGGTCTATCAATCTCTCACCTAATTTAAACTTTTTAAAAATTTTATATTAGAGTACAGTTGATTTACAATGTGTTAGTTTCAGGTATACAGCAAAGTGGTTCAGTCATACATATACATATATCTACTCTTCTTTCAGATTCTTCTCCCACATAGGTTATTACGGAGTACTGAGTAGAGATCCCTGTGCTATACAGTAGGTCCTTGTTGATTATTTATTTTATATAAAGTAGCATGTATATGTTAATCCCTACCTCCTCCCCTCTTCTTTTTTTTCCTTTGACACAATTTTACATTAATTTTTGTTTCCTTTCTACAAAACCATTTTAAAGGCATTTTACTGATTGAGCACCTCAGGTTTTATGTGAAGTTGCTCCTGTTGTGAATAAAGAGGGAGTTCTTTACTCTGGAAATTTGCTTCTGTCTTTTCCTCCAGGCCAGTTCTACCTGGCAACAAGATACAATTTGAGGTGAAGTCCAAACAGTCCTCATTTCACTTAAGAAAGAAAAGAATCTTAGCCTGCCCTGTGGCCAATAGTGGTTGTGACCACAGCTGGCCATTGGGAACATTTCCAGTATGTAGGTCCTCAGGCGTTTCTCGGGTTCATCACCTCAATTTTTGAAATAGACCCATCACTGGTCCCTTGGTTTCTATTAACCTTGCCCCTTTCCTGTTTGTCTATTCTACAAACAGAAGTAGTGCAAAATTCCCCAAGGGTTTGAAGCTCTCCAAGAGTTTCCCTCCTGTTCAGTAAAGAAACCAAAGTGCTTCTAGTGGCCTGCAAGAGCCCTCCCCTCCTCCCCTCTACCGGCCTCTCTAGTTCCTTGCTCTTCCTCAGACAAGTCAGACATACTCCTGCCTCAGTCCTTTGCACAGGCTGCTTCCTCTGCCTGGAAACACCCTTTCCCAAATACGTGCCTAACCCATTTCCTCATATCCTTCAGGTCTGCTCAGATATCACTTTCTCAGTGCAGGCTTACCTGTTCAACATATTTAAAATTACAAGACAATGAAAATAAAAAAGAAGCCATCCCTATTATCTTTTTGCTATATTTTTTCATTCATACTAATCACCATCTACTGCACTATACATTTTACTTATTCATTGGTCTGCATTTCCCATTACAATGCAAACTCCATGAGGATAGAGTTTTGCCCATTTTGTTCACAGCTTTAGTCCCAGTATATCGAGGAGTACACGTTAAATAGCAGCTACTCATTAACAATTTGTTGAATACATGTTGAATGAATGGTCTACCAGGGTACAATAAATGAGTTTTTCCACAGGTGGATGTACAAGCAAATTTCAAGTGTTTAACCCTGAAAAGGGACAGGAATGGTCTGTTCATAGGTAAAGGTTCTGAATTCCATTCATATAGCTCCCTGTTGTGGGTGTGTGTACAAACCTGAGTTGCTAACCGTGGGTCTTCTGTTTAATTATGTGACCCACCATTGCTAGTCAGTGCTTGTGCAAGGGCTTAAAGCTTGACCCTGCAGTTAGGACTAAGCACCTAAGACTTCTAATCCCTTCTGGAGAGCTGCAGATGTTCATCTTTGTAATCACTAGTTGTTCCACTTTCCAGACCTTCAACTGTCCAGGAATAAACCCTGATTCCTGAGCTACTGGAGCTAAGGCTAGATGAAGATAACACATGAGGCTCCGAGGGAGTGGGAATCTGTTCTAAAGAGGATACATTTTCCTATAAGGCTTCTGAATAGTGCTTCTAAGAAATTTTATTTATTCGGTTGTTTTGTACTTTGAAAAGCTAATACACTCATAGAGTTCAAAAATGTATAAATAGTTTTACAGTTGAAAGTTTCCTTCCCATCCCTGTTATTCACCTACCTGGTTCCTTCTCTTTTCTCCACCTTCCACAGGTTTCTATTATTATTAATTTGTTACTTAACCTTCTGGAGTTTCTTTGTCCACTTGCATGTAAATATATAGATTCATATGTTCTGGGTGTTGCTTTTGATACCTCACAATATATTTTGGAAATCTTTACACATTGATAACATAGAAAGCTTCCTTATTTGTCTTTGCTTAGTTTTACATTTTGTTGCAAAATAAAACATACAGAGAAGTAAATAAAACGTTATTTCTGCAACTTAACAATTAATTATAAATTGAACACCCATTTAACCATTACTCAGGAGCAAAAAAAACAAACAAAAAAACAGAACATTGCTGCACTCCAGAAGCCCTCAGTATGTTCCTTCCACTCACCCTGCCTTCCACACTCTTCTTATCCCCCCAGAAAACCACAATCCTGACTTTTATGGTAATCATTTTTTACATTCTTAATACATTTTACCATCCAAACATACATCCCTAAACAATGTATCATAATTTTGTGGTTTTTAAATTTATATAAGTATAATCATACTAAGTGTTTCCTTCGTCTTTTCACAAAATTATGCTTGTAAGATTCATCCATATTTTTGTGTGTAGCTCTGTTCATTGTCAGTTGTTGTATAGTATTCAACATTATGTATCCAATTTACTGTAAAGGTTCATTCAGGTTGTTTCCAATTCTTGGCTATACAAACAATACTACTATGAACATTCTTATACAAATCACCTTGTGCACATATTTCTCTTGGTATATGTCTAGGATAATAGGGTATGTGTATCTTCAACTTACTAGATAGAGTCCAACTGTTTTCTAAAGTAGTTGTATCAGTTTAGACAATAGTGGTGATGAAAGTTCTTATTACGTCACATCCTTGCCAAATAGTACTCCTTGTCATATTAATTTTAGTAATTCTGGTGGAAGATCAGTAGTATTTTATTATAGGATAACTTGCATTTTACTAATTTCCAATAAAGTTGGCTGCTGTGGTTTTAAAATTATATATATTTCCATAAATTCTTTGACACTCCTCTTATCAAAAGGTGGAGTCTGATTGCCTTCTCCTTGGCTATGGGCTGGGCTTAGTGACTCGCTTCTAAGAAACAGAATGAAGCCGAAGTGACGCTGTGTTTGACATCTCAAGCTAAATAAAAGACAAACACCTTCTGCCTGGCTCACTCTCTCAAGAAGTCATAGACTTCATAGAGTCATGGACTCATAAAAGTTCTTTATACCATATTTTCATGCTAGTCCTGTTTGTAATTTATATTGGAAATATCTTCTCCCATTCTGTGTTTAATTATTTTATAGTTTTTTTTTTTTTGGATGAACAGAGTTCTTCATTTCACTTAAATTTATCAAATTTCCCCTTATATTTAGTGCTGTTGTGTCTTATTCCTCTAGAAACCTCTCCTATCCCAAAGTCCTCCGGTATTTTGAAATATTCTCTTCTAAATGCGTTATACTTTTGCCTTTTACATTTCAGCAAATTAATTAATGCAGCTGAATTAATTTTTATGTATGGTGTATATTTTCCATATAGAGATCTAATTATGCCAGCACAATTTATTGAAAAGTCCTTCCTTTCCTTACTCTTCTACAGGGTCCTATTTGTTACATACCAGATGTGCTCTTTCTTTTCTGTTCCATTGGTCCATTTGTCTATCCTTGCACCAATACCACTGTGTCTGAGTTTATAAGGCTTTAAAGGAAGTTTTCGGGTATGGTTGAGAAAGTGTCCCCTTCCTCCTCTTTCTCTTCTTCTTCCTTTTTCTTGACTTTTTTAGCTGTTCTTGGCTCTTTGCATTCCCAAATATTTAGAAAGATCTTATTAAGTTCAACAAAATGTTGAGATTTTAATTGGAATTACATTAATCTATTAATCAATTTTAGAAGAGTAAATATCTTTACAATATTGTATCATTTTACAATCCATAAACATAATATGTAACTTCAGTTATCTAGGTCTTATTTAATGCCACTCAATAGAGTTTTATTTTTCCTATGAAGAATTTTACATTGTTTCTTAAATTTATTCCTGTGTATTTGATATTAATGCCATTTTAAGTTTAATGTTAGAATTCATAGAAAAGCAATTTATTTTGTATCCAGCAATCTTGCTAAATCTCTTACTGATTTTAATTATTTATGAGGCTTTAAAATTTTCTGCATACTGAAGTAATAACTCTAAATAATAAGAATTTTATCTCTTCATTACGATTCTCTCTTTTGTTTGTCTTGCTTTGCAGCACTGGCTAGGACCTACAGTACAGCATTGAGTGGTAGTGGCCTTACTACTCTGAGATAGCTGAGATAGCTTTCAGAATTTCACCATAAGTGTGATGTTGCCCTTAGCTTTTTATACATGTTATTTTTCAAACAAAATAAGTTCTTCTCTATTTTTAGTTTGATTAGAAGTATTATTATTACTGGTGAATGTATGTTGAATTTTATCAAAACCTTTTCTGCATCCATTGAGATGATCATATGTGTTTCTCCTTTGATTTTTTAAAATAATGTTAATATTCCTTTTTTTTAATAGCTGTGCAGCTTGTGGGATCCTAGTTCCCCTACTAGGGATTGAACCTGAGCCACCTGCAATGGCAGTGTGGAGTCCTAACCACTGGACCGCCAGGGAATTCCCTTCTTTGATCTTTCAGTGGGATGAATTAATGTGGATTGATTCTATAATCTTCAGCCAACTTTCATTCTTTGGATAAATCCAACTTGGTAGTGCTGTATTATCTTTCACACTTACGTGGATAGACAGTGGGTCAATAGTTTGTTCAAGAGTTTTGCATCTATGATCATGAATGAGACTGGCTTGGAATTTTCTTTTCTAAATATTGTCCTTTTCAGACTTTTGTATGAAGGCTATGCTAGACACAGAATGAGTTGGGAAAAGCAGACTCTCTTACCCTCTGGAAGCATGGAACAGTTCTTTCTTTACTGTTTGACAGAATCCGCTGGTAAATCTATCAATGTCTAGAGCCTTTTTTGTGGGAAGATTTTAAATTATTGATTCAAGTATACCCCAATAAACCTGACTTAAAAAAATGTTCTTCGGCAAGTTACATTTCCAGTCAATTTTGGTTTCAGGGCCATTAGGTACTATTATTATTGTTCAATAGAAAGGATATCTCCTACTACTTCTGAGCCTACCACTTTTTTTTTGCCTCTCACTGTTGTGGCCTCTCCCGTTGCAGAGCACAGGCTCCTGACGCGCAGGCTCAGCGGCCATGGCTCACGGGCCCAGCCGCCTCGCGGCATGTGGGATCCTCCCGGACCGGGGCACGAACCCGTGTCCCCTGCATCGGCAGGCGGACTCTCAACCACTGCACCACCAGGGAAGCCCTGAGCCTACCACTTTTTGACTGACTAAATAATTTATAATTTATGCCATCATTGAGGTCACAGCATAACAAAATAGTTCACACAAGTTATTATATAATATGTACAGTATAATAGCTTACTGTAATAACTATTATGGTATATTGTAGTATATTATATACTATATATTACAGTATGTTATATTATATAACTAATAACATATAATATTATATATGTTATATAATTACAATAGTAAACTTCCCACGAAGTGTCTGGCACATTTATATATCATCTCATTTAATCCCTAAGGTAACTCTTGACAGGTAACCTTTCATTATTTTACAGATGAAGGAACTAACTCTGAGAGGTTATATTCTCTGACCAAAAGTTACACAACTGATAGGTTGAGAAATTGGTGCCCTTAACCATTTTCCATACCAATTCCCTCAAATGAGCTATTTCTCAAGAGAATGTGCAGACTGCTCATTTTTTTTGGTTTTGCCTATTTCTTACTAAATTCATTCCTAAATATTTTTTGTTTCTATAGCTATTGTGAATAAAATCTCTTTTCCATTACATTTTCAAATTATTGTTAGTATAGTGTATATGTATTTGTAATACTATTAACTTTATTTTGTAACTGCTTACAAAATTGTGTGAACGTGTCATGCATTTTTCTGGTGAGAAAGTCTGCGACTTTCATAGGTTCTTAAAAGGATACATAAATTCAGAAAAGCTTAAACACTGCCGCCTTAAGTCCAGGTTTTCCCAAAGCTTTTGTAGCAAGTCCATTACAGTTTATGCTTGGGGTGAACAGTCTTCTTGGACACCAAAACAAACGCCAAACTTTGAAAGTCTGGACTACTCTCCAAAACAATGTACTGGATAAGTTCCATAAATGGATTTTTTCTGTCCCTAGGTAGTGAATTTAAAATCACAGGATTCTGAGGTAAATCTTCATATTTTCAGGCCATTGTCTCTATAACCACAGGAAGAAGTCAGACAACAGACCAACGGACTTTTCTAGATGTTCTGAAACTCAAAATTTATTCTCATTCAGATGACCCTTACATATTTAGGTGTGTAAATAACAAATGAACTTCCCAATTTCATCTTTTCTTGGTAATCTGCCCAAGACATGTTTCTACTTCCTTTTCATCTGGGAGATGATGGCAACACTACTCAATTTAGTAGAGAAAGTTGAGAAAGGTACATTGCAAGATTAAGTTTGAATAAATTCTAGGAAAGCTAGCTTTATTTTATTATTTTTTAAATAAATGTATTTATTTATTTTTGGCTGTGTTGGGTCTTTGTTGCTGTGAGTGGGCTTTCTCTAGTTGTGGTGAGTGGGGGCTACTCTTCATTGCGGTGCGTGGGCTTCTCTTTGCAGTGGCTTCTCTTGTTTCAGAGCACAGGCTCTAGGCACATGGGCTTCAGTAGTCGTGGCTCTCAGGGTCTAGAGCACAGGGTCAGTAGTTGTGGCACACGGGCTTAGTTGCTCTGCGGCATGTGGGAACTTCCCAGACCAGGGATGGAACCTGTGTTCCCTGCATTGGCAGGCATATTCTTAACCACTGCACCACCAGGAAAGTCCTGAAAGCTAGCTTTATATACCAACAGTTCGATTCATTCTTTGCTGAGGTTTTATCCAACATCATATCCTTAAGAAAAGATCCCAATGTTCCTACTGAAATAAGTCAAGGAATTTATACTATTTGATCTGAATATTCTTCAATATTCATAATATGTTGCATTTTGGAGAAAAAATACAAGGGTAATATATAGCATATATGGCATATGGTCTGTATCTTCACTGAACCACACTTGATGTAGAGTAAATAAGTCACAATTTAAGAACCACATCTACAGAAGCCTGCATTAGTAATAAAAACAATAAATGTGGACCTTAAATATAAATTAATCAGGCCTTCCAAATTTTCAGGTGAGTAAATCAAAGTTTAAAGAGGTAAAGCAACTTACCTCAAAATAACGAATAGACCTCGTTAGTAATAGAGCTGAGATTAGAATCCAGGACTTCCAAAACCCAGACATGTGCTCTTTCCACTGAACTATGTGGTCACTCTAGGAAGTTGACAGCTTTTTCGGTTTGTTTGTTTTGTTTTTGGCTGCGTTGGGTCTTTGTTGCTGTGCTTGGGCTTCTCTAGTTGCGGCGAGTGGGGGCTACTATTTGTTGTGGTGCATGGGCTTCTCATTGCAGTGGCTTCTCTTGCTGCAGAGCACAGGCTCTAGATGTGCAGGCTTCAGTAGTTGTGGCATATGGGCTCAGTAATTGTGGCTCGCAGGCTCTAGAGCACAGGCTCAGTAGTTGTGGCGCACAGGCTTAGCTGCTCCGTGGCATATGGAATCTTCCTGGACCAGGGATCAAACATGTGTCCCCTGCATTGGCGGGCAGATTCTTAACCATTGCACCACCAGGGAAGTCCTGAAGTTGACAGTTTTCAGGATTTTCTTTCTGTTTCCCTGGTGAAGGTCTCCATACTAGCCAAGTTCCCAAGGCATTCAGAGGATTTCTCTCCAGTGTGAAGCTTTTCATGTTGAACAAAAGAAGAGTTTTGTCTAAAGGTTTTCCTATATTCAGTATGTATATTTGCCTTCTCTCCACTATGAATATTCTGGTGTTTTGTAAGATAAGTGTTCTGGCTAAAGGCTTTCCCACATTCATTACATTTGTAGAGTTTTTCTTTAGTATGAGTTTTCTGATGTTTTTTAAGGTCTGTCTTCTGGCTGAAGGCTTTGCCACATTTATTGCATTCATAAGGTTTCACTGCAGTATGAATGATCTGATGTTGAATAAGGCCTGAACAGTAACTAATGGCTTTTCCACATTCATTGCATTTATAAGATTTTTCAATGGTATCAGTTTTCTGGTGATTTGTGAGGTTTGTACTCTGACTGAAGGCTTTTCCACATACATTACATTTATAAGGTTTCTCTCCAGTGTGAGTTCTCTGATATTGAATAAGTGCTGACCAATCACTGAAGGCTTTTCCACAGTCATTGCATTTAAAGAGCTTCTCTCCAGTATGAATTCTCTTGTGCTGAATAAGGGCTGAACAGAAACTGAAAGCTTTCCCACAATCGTTACACTCATAGCACTTCTCTCCAGTGTGGGTTCTCTGATGCTGAATATGCCCTGAGCAGTCACTAAAAGCTTTCCCACATTCATTACATTTGTAAGGTTTTTCTCCAGTATGAACCCTCAGTGTTGTGTAAGGAATGAACTCTGGGTAAAAGTTTTCCCACATTCATTACATTTATATGGTTTCTCTCCTCTATGACTTCTCTGATGTTGAGTAAGGTACATACTTCTGCTGAAGGCTTTCCCACATTCCTTACATTCATATGGCTTCTCTCCAGTATGAGTTGTTTGATGTCAAATAAAAGCTGAGTAGTTACCTAAGGTTTTCCCACATTCATTATACTCATAAGGCTTCTCTCCAGTGTGAGTCCTTTGATGCTGAATAAGGGCTGAACAACCATTAAAGGCATTCTCACATTCATTGCATTTGTATGGTTTCTCTCCAGTATGCATTCTCTGATGTTGAATGAGGTCTGAACAGTAACTGAAAGCTTTCCCACAGTCATTACATTCAAAAAGTTTCTCTCCAATATGGACAATATGATGTCGAGTAAGAGCTGAGTGATCACTGAAGGCTTTCCCATTCGTTACATTCATAAGGCTTTTCTCCTATATGAATTCTTTGATGTTGAGTAAGATGTGCACTCTGACTAAAGGTTTTACCACATTCGTTGCATTCATAAGGTTTCTCTCCAGTATGAATTCTTTGTTGTAGAGTAAGATGTGTGCTGTGGCTAAAAGCCTGTCCACGTTCAAGACATTTATATGGTTTCTCACTAGTATGAATTCTTTGATGCTGAGTAAGCTATGTACTACGACTGAATGTCTTGCCACATTCAGTACACTCGTAAGGTCTTTCCCCACTATGAATTCTCTGATGTTGAATAAGGACTGAGCAATAACTGAAGGCCTTCCTACATTCATTGCATTTGTAGGGCTTTTCTCCAGTATGAGTCTTCTCATGGTTTGTTAAATGGGAACTCTGGTTAAATCTCTTTTCACATTCATTACATATATAGGGTCGTTCTCCAGTATGACTTGTTTGATGTTGAATGAGAGTAGTGTACTCTCTGAAGGTTTTCCCACTTTCACTATATTTATAAGGTTTCTTTACATCACATTTACTTTGTATAATTAAATCTGAGCTTTGTTTGAACACTTTTCCATGTGTACCACATTCATGGCAATGCTCTTCTATAGTAGGACTTCCCTGGTTGTCCAGTGGTTAAGACTCTGTGCTTCCAATGCAGGGGGTGCAGGTTCAATCCCTGGTCAGAAAACTAAGATCTCATATGTCGTGCGGTGCATCAGAAACAAAACCAAAACCAAAAAACCTATTAGAAAATTTTAAATTATATACGTGGCTTGTATTGTATTTCTATTGATCAGTGCTGGTTTAGAGAGATTAGACATTTGCTCAAGGCTACAGAGCTAGTTAGTGGCAGAGCCAGGACCCAACCCAGTCATCTGGGTGAGAGTCCACCTTCTTCACGACTGGTCCCCATGTTGTGTCAGCATATTCTCCACCACAGAACTCATCAGTCTTTTTTACTAGACTTTGAGCTTCTGCAGATCATAAACTAAAGTCTTTAACCTTTGAATTGTCAATTCCTAACACAGTATCTGTCATACAGAATATGCATGAGGAACGTTTGGTGGTTTTAAATGAGAATGCCACAATGATAGCAGCTTTTAAAAATTAGTCTGCCCACTTTTTTTTAAAAACTAAGCCCTAGAAACTACTTAGAGCAAAAGTTGAGATAAAGCCACCATCCTAATACTTGGAAGAATAATGTTTGATAGTGAGTATCTCCTTTTAAAATAATTACAGGCATAAATGCTAAGAGGGATATTCAACCTGTAAACTGAAACAAATTTCAGTTTACAGTTCAGTTCCTTCAGTTTCCTTCAGAAACCATGAAGGAACCCATGGAGTAGCTGGAAAGTTAGGTGAGTCAGAGCTTTACACTGACATGCACAGCATGAAAAGATGGTTTCATAAAGGACAGTGAACTCAATCAATTTTATCGGAGAAAATAAAAGAGGGCTAGGAAAAGATAATCAGATTCTTTCTGAAAGAAAAGGAGAAATGCCCTTCATAAGCATATTTGCAATACAGTGGTGAAAGATAAACAGAAATTATAGTCAAGAAGTGATTGTGTGATCATTAAAAGAGCAACATTAACAACCATTTTTAATATTAATTGACTTGCTTCAAAAATTACTTGCATTTTAAAGGAAATTTTATATCAAGATTATGAATATTATACATAATTCAACTAAATATATAACTATTAGCATAAACAATGTTCTTTTGTGTATTATCCTGTGGAACTCTGTAAATATCTGCCATGAGGATTGGTATAAAAGAAAGGATGTACAGTAGATGGAAGTACATAAATAAAGAGGCTAAGACTAAAATGAGGATGAGATTTAGATAACTGAACTTGAAAATCTGCAACTTTATTAGGGCTTTCTTGGTTGCCTAATATACATGATTAACTTCATAATTCTTACTGGACTTTATAGTAGAAAATGTATTTTCCATTTTTAGAGGTACAAAGTCAACTTTAATGAATTATCCAGACATTCCTCATCTTTATTTTTTGCTTGTTTGATTTTGTCCAGTAGTATGAAAGGCATATGATCATTGCATGCTTGTTAATATATCTTACAATTTTAATAATCTTATATATTTTATATATATATATTTTTTTTTTCTTTTTTTTCCCCTGCACAGGGCAGCTTGTGGGATCTCAGTTCCCTGACCAGGGACTGAATTTTGGGAATGGCAATGAAAGCCCAGAATCCTAACCACTAGGACACCAGGGAACCCCCCTCCCCCCACCTAAAGTCTATTTTGAAATTAACTTGCAGCTTAACTTCCTTTTTATTTATATCTGTCCAATCTTTTATTTGAAACTTATTTATTACTTTCATACAAAAATCAAAACACAACTAAATAAGAAGCCCATATTTTAGGGACAATAACAAGTCCTACAACTCAGGCTTATCACAAGGATTAGATAAATTAATATGTAACAAATAGGTAAATACATTAATATGTAAAGCACTTAGAAACTTAGAAAGTAGCTATGTGAGGCTAGTTTCAATTAATGTCATCCATTACATCAACAGACTAAAAAAGAGAAATTATATGATCACATCAATAGATGCAGAAAAAGCACTTGAAAAAAATCCAACAAAATTCATGATAAAAACTCTCAATAAACTAGGAATGGAGGAGAGCCTTCTCAACTTGCTAAGACTATTTTTTAAAAATCTTCAGCTAACATCATACTTAATAGTGAGAGGCTTGAAGCTTTTCCACTATGATGAGTTACAAGGACAAGATGTCCACTCTCACCTCTCTTTTTCAAAAATGTACTAGAAGTCTTTGTTAATGCGATAAGACAAGAAAAGGAAATAATGGTATACAGACTGGAAAAGAAGAAATAAAACTGTCTTCATTCACAGATAACATGATCATCTTTGTAAAAAATCCAAAAGAATCAACAAAAACTCTTAGAACTCATAAGAGATTATAGCAGGATTGCAAGATACAAAGTTCATACACAAAAGCCAATTGCTTTCCTATATACAAACAGTGAGCAAGTGGAGTTTGAAATTAAAAACACAATACCATTTATATTAGCACTGAAAAGAATAAAATACTTTGGTATAAATCTAACAAAAATATATAAGACCTATATGAGGAAAACTACAAAATTTTGGTGAATGAAATCAAATAAATAAATAAATGGAGAGATATACCATACTCATGGATAAGAAGACTCAGTATTGTCAGTTCTTTTCAACTTGATTTATAGATTCAGTGCAATCCTAATCAAAATCCCAACTTATATTATGAATATAAACAAACTGATTCTTAAGCTTATATGGAAAGGGACAAGACCCAGAATAACCAACACAATATTGAAAGTGAAGAACTAAGTTGGAGGATTGACAATACCCAACTTCAAGACTTACTATAGAACTACAGTAATCAAGACAGCATGGTAAAATAATTGGTAAAAGAATAGACAAATAGATCGATGGAACAGAATAAAGAGCCCAGAAATAGACCCACATAAATATAGTCAACTGATCTTTGACAAAGGGGCAAATGCAACACAATGGAGCAGAGATGAATTCTCAACAAATAGCACTGGAACAACTGGATAGCCACATGAAAAAAAAATTAACCTAGACACAGACTTTACATCCTTCACAAAAACTCAGAATGGATCATAGACACAAATGTAAAATACAAAACTATAAAACTCTTATGAGGTAACATTGGAGAAAACCTAGATAATATTGGGTATGATGATGCCTTTTTAGATACAAAATGATCCATGAAAGAAATAATTATTAAGCTGGACTTCATTAAAATTAAAAACATCTGCTCTGCAAAAGACAATATCAAGAGAATTAGAAGACAAGCCACAGACTAGAAGAAAATATTTTCAAAAGACACATCTAATAAAAGACTGTTATCCAAAATATACAAAGAACTCAGAACTCAGCAATAAGAAAAGAACTCTGTTAAAAAAATGGACACAAGATTTTAACCGACACCTCCCCAAAGATACACAAATGGCAAATAAGCATATGAAAAATGTTCCACCATGGTATGTCATCAGGGAAATGCAAATTAAAACAAATAGATAACACTACACATCTACCAGAATGGCCAAAATCTGGAACACTTACAAAAACAAATTCTGGGGAAGATGTGGAGTAATAGAAACTCCATTCACTGCTGGTGGGAATGCAAAACGTACAGCCACTTTGGAAGACAGTTTGACAGTTTCTTACAAAACTAAACATACCCTTACCGTATGATCCAGTAATTGTGCTCCTTGATATTTACTCAAATGAATTGAAAACTTATGTTCACACACAAAAAAGGGGCAGCATAAATAGACAGACAGATAGATAGATACATAGATAGATAAAGATACATATACAAGCTCAGGTAGTGAAAAATGCTATCAAAAGAGTAAGGTAAGGGGATAAGGAATAAAGAGGATCTTTATTGTAGATAGGATGGCCAAGGAAAATTTTTATGGGAGGAAACATTTGATCAGACCTGAGTAAAAAGAGGGAGTGAGCCATGAAGATATCTGAGGACAGACCCAGAGAACAGCAAGTACAAGATCTCTGCATCAGAATCCTGAGGTGGGAATAACTTCAGGATGCTATGGGAAGAATGGGAGGCCAGTGTACCTGGAGAGAGTAGTAAGCTAGGAGAGTGTAAGAAATAAGGAATGGATCATTATGTGGTGTAAAATACAGCCAGCCCCCGGGATCTGAGGTTAGTTTAATCCATGTGTGCAGAATCCATGGTTACTGAGGGCCAACTGTACTGAACAATTTTACAGAAGATACTTGAGTATACCAAGATTTTGGTATACAAGGGGGTCCTAGAACCAATCCCTTGTGGATACTGAGGGACAACTGGAATGCCATCTCCCTTATTCTTCAAGGCTATGGGAGAACTTGCTTGTTAAATTCTTACAGTATAGGACATACTGGCTTTATTATCACAGGCAGTGTTATTTAATGGAAAAAAACACTCAGCTGGGGATAAAGGACCCTGGATTCTAATATCTGAGTAAAATGCTGTAAAAGTATTAAGCAAGTCAATTTGAGTCTTGGTTTCTTCAGTAACAAAATAATAGGGTTAACAGTATCTGCTCCCCTTGTCTTATAGAATTTTGTAGGATTAAGCAAGATTAAAAAAATTTAAAGGGCCACTAAATTTGAACATTTGAAGGGAGAGGTTTGGAACACTGCTTCTCAAAATGTGGTCCCTAGACCAGCAGTCTGGAAATCACTTTGGAACTTGCCAGAAATGCAAATTCTTAAATCCCACCCCAGACCTACTGAATAAAAACTGGCAATGGTCTTAGTAATCTGTGTTTTAACGAATCCTCCCGGTGATTCTGATGCACACTCAAGTTTGAGAAGCACTGGTTTAGAAGAAGGTGAAATTGTTGAGCCAGTCTCCAAATTACCAAGCAATGAGAATTTCCTCTTGGAGGTTCAGAACGTTGCTGCTTGCAGCTGCCATGAGCTAGTAAATATACTGAATATTTCACATAATTCAGGATCTCAATGAGCAGGAACTAGCCCTTATAATGACTGGAGGAAAGGGCCCCTACTAGCATTTAATGTGTAAGAGCCAGGATGCTAGATGCCCTTCAGCATAGGATAGTCCCATACAATTTTCAAATGTCCTGCAGGACATTCACACGGGTGTAAATCTGTTGACAATTAGCAGAGCCTAGAACCTAACTCTTTTTTACACACGACTACAGAGTTTTTTGTTTGTTTTTTCAGTGCTAATATACAATGATTTTTCTGTAAAGGTAACTACAGTCTAAATCAAGGTACTTTTTCTGAATTTTACTTAACATTTGGATATTTTATCGGCCTGAGATGCAGTGTGTTCCTTTTTTATTTCTCCTCTATTTTAGAGTTGGAGCACTATATAGCTTTTAAAAGTATGTAGGTTAATTTTACTAATTTAATAAACTTTATTTCAGGATAGAAATGAAAGCATTACAAAATATTTTTTATAAAAAGGGACTGTTCAGTCTAAAAGAGTTGAGAGCCACTGACATATATTGCATCATTTAACCTCACAACACCCTGATGAAAGTACTCATCAAAGTTAAATAACTTGTGCAAAGTCACCATACAGTCAATACGTCTCAAAGCTAGATTCAAATTCAGACTTGTTTGCCTTCAAACACCAGGCTTAATGAAAACTATTTTCACACAAAAACCTGTACCTGAACACTTAGGGCAGCATCATTCATAATTACCAAAAACTGGAAAAATTCAAATGTCCATCAACAGGTGAATGGATTTTAAAAAAAACAAAACTGTGGCATATCTATTCAGTGGAATATTACTGAGCAACAAGAAGGAACTGACACACACAAGATGGATGAACCTAAAAGGCATTGTGCTGAATGACGGAAGCCAGTCTCAAAATGTTACGTAATGTATGATTCCATTCAAGACATTCTGGAAAAGATAAAACTACAGAGATGGTGAATAATCAGTGACTTCCAGGGGTTAATGGTGGAGGAAGAGTGTGAAAATAAGGGAGAGCACAAGGAAGGGTTTGGAGTGAAAGTGCTCCTGATTGTGGCGGTGGTTACAGGAACCTATATTTATGTTAGAACCATGCGCCCCTCTCAGATCGATTTTACTATATGATAATTACAAAACTAACTAAAGCAGGCCGTCTTCTCTGTGCCATGATGGATAAAAGACTGGCGTGGAAAAATGGGGTTACTCGAGGCAACACAAGGAGTGATTTTATTTTGGTCGAGGCTTCAAGCATCCCCTCTCATACAGACCCCACCACACAGGCCCGGAAGTTTTCTTCCCACCTTCTCACACAAAGCTCCTGCCCCTGTGTTCTCCTCTCACCCATCAAGGTGAGGAAAAGGAAGGTTATCTTTCCTCAAATTCAGTCTCCAGATCACTCTCACACTCGATCTCGTCGATTTCTTACCTCTTTTAATGCAAAGTCGTCGCCTCCACCTTGCAGTGCTCTGGCTGCTGTGACATCACGAAGGCTCTGTTCTCTGTATTATCGTTGGTTCTGTTTCCTTACCTGGGCCTCCACCAGACGAGTCCCTGGTCCGGGCTAGGGGGCTTTCTCTTATCCAGTTTGAGGCTCTTAGAGAATTCGCCTCTGCCCCTCCCTCTCGCGCACCTACCTCTTTCTGACATCTGGAGGCCAGGCAGGGCCTAGTATTTTATCACCAGCGCCCGCCAGCTGCTGTCACTCTCTGGATGGTCCCCTTAGCGCCAGGCTCCAACGCCCAGAAGCCGTCGCAACCCCGGGGCTCCTGAAACCCCGATCTTGCACGGCCCCCGAGCTGGCTCGAGTTTCCGCGGAGACACACCGCAAGTCCGATGGCCTAGAGGGAGCGTCCTGGTTTCCCCCGGGGCCCTTCAAGGGTTAGCGACAGCCACAGGTAAAAAGGTGAACCTCCGCCCCCACTTCTGAAAGAGCAAGGCCTACCCCCAGCGGAGCTTCAGACTCTGCGAGGCTTGACCCACTTGTCCCGAGCTAGGGGAACCCCAGACAGCTCGCAGCGGGGAGCACCGACAGTGTTCCCCCGTCCCAGAACTACGCTTGCGCGCCTCTAGCCGTCCCTTGAACCCGTTCTCCCTCCAAGGAGTACATTTCCCAGCAAGACTGCGGCAGCTCTGATTCAGGGGCAGGGGCGTGGCTAGATTCGACCCCTGTAATCCTAATTGGGCAGAACTAGGCGTGGCCACTGGAGAGCATCGCTTGCCTGGAGGTTTCCCAGTATGGTCCTGATTTATGTGACACCTCCACGATGACTGGGATTTACGTGAATAATTTGCATGAAACAAAGTTCTTCCAAATTACAGCATTCACTGTTCTCTAGTAAGCAAAGGACAAAGACAGGTTCCTATTATCTTCTTACGACTTACATTAAAGCACTAATTAAAAATTATAGTGTCATAGGAAAAGCAGTCTCCTTTATTTTATAATAACAATAGCCAGTGATTATTAAGCACATACTGTGTGCCAGGCACTCTTACACTTTATATTATCTCATCTGAAAAAGCAAAAATCAGCCCTGCCATTAACCAGACTCAGATGACACTGATAAAGCCTGCTGCAAAGTTAATAGCAAACAATCTTTCCCCCAAATCATACTGCAGCTGTAAAGTGTCATAATGGTCCTCTTTAAATACTGCTTTCTTACTAACGCGACATCCCCATCTTTGCCTTGCTACTCCCACTTAAAAAAAAAAAAAAAGACTGAGAAATGTTGCCTGCTAAAATCACAGACTGTCAAACTATTTTACATTCTATCAGGAAAAATGAACGTCTCACTCTTGCCTGGAAGATCAGAGCCCTCTTTGAAAGAAATACAATCTCTATTTCCAAACCAGGTACAGAGCTTCAGATACAGCATTTTCAGACACAACATATCACCTTTACCATAACTTTGAGATTTCTAAAGAGAGAGGGCCCGGAGTCCATTTTTAAATCCAAACCTGCCTTGCAATGAGCCTGTTAAAATGCTACAATAACCCTGGTTCATCCTTCGTGAGATGCTCCATGGTTCTGCTGGTGACCTTGTGGTAGCAAGTGAATAAATGTAATTTTGTTGGACTATAAGTCTATCTCTGGTAGTCCTTATCAGATTTATTTTAACACATTTTACTTCAAAACATAAGCTCAGAGACTGGCACATTGTAATCAAATAATTAATGATTTACGTAATCTGTTTCCTCATTTTACAGATTACAGATGAGGAAACAGATTCAGAGAGGCTAAGTAACTCACCCAAAGTCACCCATATGGCTTGGCTACAAGAACTCATATTCTTTTTTTTTTTTTTTTTTTTCTTTTTGCGGTATGCGGGCCTCTCACTGTTGTGGCCTCTCCCGTTGCGGAGCACAGGCTCCGGATGCGCAGGCCCAGCGGCCATGGCTCACGGGCCCAGCCGCTCCGCGGCATATGGGATCCTCCCAGACCGGGGCACGAACCCGTATCCCCTGCATCGGCAGGCGGACTCTTAACCACTGCGCCACCAGGGAGGCCCGGAACTCATATTCTTAATTGCTGTGTTTTGCGCCCAACTACTTTCCAAATGCAAAGAAACAGCCCCAAGATGTTACCTGCTTAACGTTTCACAAATAGCAAATGGCAAAACTATGATTAGAGTCCTTACCTAACCCCAGTCCAGTTCTTTTCCTACTCTATGTCACTGTACTTTCTGGATAAGTATGTTTGTGTGTACAATCTAGCTCATCTGCCTGATTTTGTATAGACTTCTGTATACTATTTATCCATGCATGACAATATCTCTGAGATCCAATACCTTCATATTTAAAATGGAAAATAAATTAGGTGCCATCCCTTGGTAAGGTATGGCCTTGATGTTTTTTGTTGTTCATTCTGGCAGTGATGAATGTTAAGGGGCCTCACACTGAGAAGCATATCGGTTATTGTGAGAAATCAGTAATGCACAGAAAAGCACACTGCCTGGTGCTGAATAAGTGTTGTTTTGTCTGCATCACTTAAAATGTCTTCAGTTCCTTCCTAAATGGACAAGCCTGAGAAAACCACCATCAGTGGATTTAGGGGATTGGCTCTCTACATTTCTAGATTCGTATATCTAAGCAAGTCTCTCATATCTTTTGATTAAGAATGGACAGAATTTGAGAGCCTCACAAGGTATGGCGTTCTCCTGTAGTACATTTTGAAGATTGTTCCTTAGTGGTTCCTAAGGCAGTTGTGATGATTAAATTAGTAATGTAATGTTGCTGAGAACACAGCCTAGCAAATGACACAGGAGCATCTCAAGGAAATTGGGAACAGTTAAGAGGGAGTCAAATGTCATAATTAAGTATCTAGGACCTCAATAAAAACTGCCATGGACATTCAAATAAAGCAAACTAAGAAAAATACAAGGAATACTATCTGGGAAAATGAAAAACTAGAAAATCATTGTCAAAATAAAATAGGCATGATTAAATTTTATGATATTCAATGATGCAGCAAGAGATGGAAATATGTATATACATATATGTGTGCATATGATGTGTGTGTAGAGAGAAAAAGAGAAATGAATGCTGCTGAACTTGAATCTGGATCCTGTAGATTTTCAAATTTAAATAAAGACCCAGTTTTACAAACTTTTTAAGAATGTTACAGATCTTAAAGAAAAAATATATTACCTGAAAGAGAAACAACAGAAATTGAATGGGCTATTAAAATTAAAATTTTTCAAATATTTGTTGACGTATAATTCTTAAGTATACAGGTAAATGACTTGACAAATGTATACACTTGAGTAACCACCACCTCCATCTCTCTCTACAGAAAGTTCCCTAGTGCCCCTTTTGCAGTCAGTATCCCTGTATATAACATTTTAACAATTTCCCATTAAATATATGAAATCAGAATTTTTTAAATTAAAAATACAGTTGAATCATAGATTCTATAATGAAAATTTTATATAGTACTTTATTTGAAGTTATGTCTTAGATTTGTTAACTGATTTTGCAAATGAAAACTAGCATTATTGACTTTTACATACTCAAACCGCCCAAAATACCAGTTGTTAGAACTGTACCAAAATAACCACAATGTCATTAACCCATCAATGGATAGCTTAAATTGAAGTTAATTGAAGTTTAACTTGTATTTTCCATTTATTATCACTGAATATTGACCTAAAGATTTAGAGAAATAATTTTTGTACAATATATTGAAGCTATTTCTGTTGTCAATGTTTGGCTGTATTGTAATTGTTGCAATGCCATACAATCTAGAGTATATTTTAACTTGTATTTGAACTTACACTGATTAACAGTCAACTAAAACTAAATAGAAATAAAGTTTAAGGAGGAAGCAGACCAGTTCTGAGAAGGAACAGGAGTAAACCAAGTCTCCCAGTTCCATCATGTTTAGGTGATTTCTGGTTTTATTCTTCTATGTTGTGGGTATTTCGGGGAAATCTGATTTATTATCATCTTACCTTTCTACCTAAGGCCGAATCTCTTAAAATGACATGGTGCTTTGTAATACAAGTGCAAAGTAATAAGAAATAGGCTTGGAGATTTAGCATCTTTGTTTTTCCCAATCTTCTACTTGTTCACTGGTATGTTCAAAGGGGAGAAGATAGACTTCAAAGAGTACATGCTTACATCCTGTAGAATCTATTTTTGTGAAATAAATCTTGAAAATCACTCTCTGTCCATGTGTCTTTCCTTAGATAAAACCTCGTGGTGTTGGGGATGAGAAGGTAAAGAGAAGCATAGTGATGGAATTGCTCTGTTAAAGGGATCAGTTATTTAAAAGGTATCCTCTTGCTCCTGCAGGTCCTCTGGTATTGTCTCTGTTATGGTGGAGAAGACCCATGTGATAGATACCTGGATTCCTGGCTTCTCTGAATAGAAATTGTAGATACAGAATTTGAGATGCTCTTCCTAATTAAAAGCAGTTTCTCAATTTTATTTGGGTGATTCTATTTCCAGTTGGGGCATTCCTATTTTTAAAAGCCTAAAAAAGTTTCTGAGGATGGGAGTACAACAAATCTGACCAAAAATCTATTAATGATACAAGCATTTACTACAGAGTCACTGTACAAAACCCTAAGAAAAAGCTGCTAAGGAATATCAGAACCACCAATATCTGTCCTCAAGTATAATATCTCACAAAATTTATTTAGTGCTCTCTTGCTCAGAATATTAACTTGCTGACCTTTCATGAAATGTCAAATCTTACATAAACTTTCCTTATGTTAAAATCTTTGATATCTGGTGATGACTGATATTTACCAGAAGCCATTAGTACTCATCACATTCACGAAATTTCTAGGCAGTGTGAGTTGGCAGATGCTTAAAAGAACTGAACTATGGCTGAAGGCTTTTCACACTCACTACATTCACAGGGTCTTTCTCCAGTGAGCATTCTTTTGGTGTTTGGTGAGACTTGCATTCTGGCTAAAGACTACCACATTTACCACAATCATAGGGTTTCTCTCCAGTATGTATTGTCTGATGTGTGGTAAGGTGTGAACTCTGGCTGAAGGCTTTCCCACACTGGCTACATGTACAGAGTCCCTCTCCAGTATGAGTTTTCTGATGTTTGGCAAGATCTGCACTCTGGCTAAAGGCTTTCCCACATTCATAAAGCTTCTCTCTGGTGTGGGTTACTTGATGTATGGTAAGATGTGAACTCTGGCTGAAGGCTCTCTCACATGCATTACACCTGTACGGGTTCTCTCTGGTGTGAGTTCTTTAGTAACTTCTGAGGCTCTGCAAGCCTTCCCACAATCAACACATTTAAAGACACTTTCTCCATTATGAGTCCTCTGATAATGAGTCAGGGATGATCTTTGGCCAAAGCCTTTCCCACACTCATTACATTCATATGGTTTCTCTCCAGTGTGTATTTGTGATGCTGAATAAGAGCTGACCAATTTCAGAAGGCTTTCTTACATTATAACTTTGCACTCAGAGGGTTTCTCTCCAGTGTGTATTCTTTTATGTTTAGTTAAGTGATGAGCTCTGGATGAAGGACTTCCCACACTCATCATGTTCATAGGGTTTCTCACCAGTGTGAGTTCTCTGATGTATGGGTTTTTTTTTTTAAGACTTATTTATTTATTATTTATTTTATTTATTTTTGGCTGTGTTGGGTCTTAGTTGTGGCATACGGGATCTTCACTGAGGCATGCGGGATCTTTCGTTGCAGTGCGTGGGCTTCTCCCTAGTTGTAGTGTACGGGTTTTCTCTTCTTTAGTTGTGGCACGCAGGTTCCAGACTGCATGGGCTCAGTAGTTTGCGGCATGTGGGACCTAGTTGAGGCGCAAGAGCTCAGTAGTTGTGGCACACAGGCTTAGTTGCCCCGGGGCATGTGGGATCTTAGTTCCCTGACCGGGGATGGAACCTGCATCCCCTGCATTGTAAGGCAGATTCTTTACCACTGGCCCACCAGAGGAGTCACTCTCTGATGTTTAATAAGAGAACTCCTGCTGAAAGTTTTCACACAGTCATTGCATTTGAAGGGTTTCTCTCCACTGTGGATTTTCTCATGCTGAGTAAAGGTTACATTCTCACTGAAGATTTTCCAACTATTACATTCAGAAGATTTCTCTCCAAAATGAGAAGATAAAGGGTGACTCTTTGGATGATTATTAAGAAAAGAATAGTAACTGAAAGTTTTCCCACATTCCTTACATTTGTATTGTTTCTCTACACTGAACATTTTATGTTTCATTAGTTCTGTATTCTGTTTGAAAACACCTTCAGTCATATCACACTTATATGGTCCCTTTCCTATAGGAATTTTTGTTGTATAATAGGATATACTCTTGCAAATTTTCTTTTTGCCTGGCCCCTCTCTTTGTTGAGTATTTTCTTGCTGGCAACTGACATTTGATCCTATACTCTGCTGGTCTCCCTCTCTTGGCTCTCCAACCTATCCTTTACATTCCCCATCTTCTCTCAAGTTTAGGTTTCAGGGACCATCTTTGGTAGGTCTTTTCATTATTGCTCCCAAAGCGGTCTTATTCAGAAACATCCTGGATGAAGGACTTCCCACTTCCCACTTCAATAGACTTTTTGGTCTCCAGATTATTTTCTCAGCCTGAAAGAAAATTTTTTTAATGCATGTGTCTTGTGCTGAGTGACAGGAAACTGGTGAAGGTGAAGTGGTATCATGAAAATATGTCCACAGATATATATGGCTCTTACACTCGGAAATATGTCTTTGCATTTAACATCACAGAGGGATGAGGAAGGAAGAAAGATATACATAGGACAAGAATGGTATGAAAGGGGGCCACATCAATCTATATACATAATTCAAAATGTGAGAGAAGGAAGGGATGTGATCCAGTGGGAAGCATCATCAGAAGTTAGACAGATGGACCAGAAAAAAGGAAAATGGTCATGTCATTTGCAGGGAAATGACTGGGGTTGGGGGTAGGGGGGTGGGGGAGAGAATACTGGAAAGCTGGAGGCAAAGCAATTACTCAGAGATGTTTGGGCACTTATTTCACTTTTTACAGTCGAGTGAGAATATCACTTCCTGCTGGTGTTTTCAATACCAGAATCAGGAAAGCCCAATCTGAGTAAACATTTTTTTTTTTTTTTTTGTGGTATGCAGGCCTCTCACATTGCAGAGCACAGGCTCCCGACGTGCAGGCTCAGCGGCCATGGCTCACAGGCCCAGCCGCTCCGCGGCATGTGGGATCTTCCCAGACCAAGGCATGAACCCGTGTCCCCTGCATCGGCAGGCAGACTCTTAACCACTGCGCCAGCAGGGAAGCCCCCTGAGTAAACATTTCTTTAAATGAAAGTAGCAGGCTTCCTGAATAGTGACAAATGCCCCTACTATAAAATTATGTGGTACACCATGTGCAAAACAATGTCATCTTCAGGTACCTGGCTTTTGTTGGGGGATTCTGGGGAATGTGGTGAGCCACAGTGAGATAGGCTGCATCTGTTCCTGCTCTGTAGGACCACCTAAGTTTCAAGCTTGAAGACAGTTGGCTAATTAGTTTAGAAATTTTCAGGGTTTCTTTTTATTTGGTAAGGAGGCTCTCTTTCCCCCAATCCCTAGCCCATTTGAAACATGCATATGTATAATAACTGTGGGAAGGCATCTGAGCTTAAAATCTAGGTCTTCGTGCCTAAATTATGTGAGTCTCCTGACTAATTTCATGGCTGGCAGTCTCTCCTCATCACAGCCATCTACGTTCTCCCAATCTGTTGTCTACAATCTCAAGGTGACACTGTTTTGCACACAGTGGGATTTTATAACCGTGGACCACACGAGTCTAGGTAGGTGGTGAGGGCAATCATGGCATTCCAAAGTGTCAGGGACCCAGGCTCTTCCATCTTACTTGTCCATCATGTATTAACTTGACCTCATACTCCAAGATTATAAGGAGAACAGAAGGGATAAAGAAGGGCAAAGATCAGCCATTTCTTCAGAAAGTTTCCCAGAAGCTGCCACCTGACACTTCTGCATATATTTCATTGAGTAGAATTCTAAGATAGCTCCAAGATTCCCACTCCTGTGGTATTAACTCTGTATAATCTCCTCCCTTTGAGTATGCATAGCTCCTGTGACTATGGTGGGGTAGTCATTTCCTTAATTAGGTTACACTATATAAGACTCTATGGTAGCAGACTGGACAGATTCTCCTTCTGGCTGTGAAGAAGCAAGCTGCCTCACTGTGATAGGGCCATGTGGCTAGGACCAAAGGACAGCTCTAGTTGCTGAGAACAATGCCCAGCCAACAGTCAACAAGAAAATGGGTCCTACACATAAGGAACTGAATTCTGCTAACAAACTAAATGAGCTTAGAAGAGGATCTCAAGCCTCAGATGAGATTGTGGTTCCAGCTGACATCCTGATTTCAGCCTGTATTAAACCCTGAACAGAGAACCCAGTTGAGCCCTGTTCTGACTTCTGACCTACAAAAATGTGAGATAATAAATGGGTGTTGTTTTCAGCTGCCAAATGTGTGGTAATTTGTTATGCAGCAACAGGAATCTAACACAAAATGTTTAATGGATGGATAACTAAACCAATGACTTGAAGAGCTGATTACTAGAGAATGGTACTGTTGAGAAGGAGCTTTTTCTACAGAACCTGACATTTACTACAATAAGTCAAATAACTTTAGATTTGATTTCAGAAATATATATATGGGAACATAAATTTTAAGGTGAGAGGATAAAATGTGTTAATGCTCTGAACACTGGAATGGCATTTCTGATGGGAATAAACTCATATTTACCTGGTGTCCTGCAGTTAGATGCATGGTAGCCAGCCTCTCTCCTTTGGGCTCCATTTTGAGGGAAGGAAGAATCCTGGGAAGACAGAGATGTCAAAAGAACATGGAGTCCTGAAGACAAACTACTGACCAGCAAGTCCCTCAGAACAACAGATGTGGCCCCTACCTTCTCTCCAAAGAAAGCTATCAAAAGAAGCAAAGGACAGATACAACTCCCAATTCCTAAGTTTCAGAGAAAGGAATTCCTATCTCTGTTATTAGAGTGGGTTGCAGGTAACAGTTATCTGGATGCTATCAGGGGCAGGAACAGAGAGGGAAGCATGAGGACATAGGATGCCTGGGCAGGGAACACTAGGAGGTGACAATCAGACACAAAAAGGAAGATGAAAATATTAAGGAGAAACTTTACCTCAGTAAGGTGTTCATGTAGTATAAAGTGTTATATCCTTTTTGGAAAGTAATTTGACCCCTCATACCACAGAATCATGCAGCATTTTGATGCAGTAATAGTACTCTTAACAACTGGTTATAAGAGAATCATTTTTTGCAAAACAGAATCTTTTAAAAACAAAAACAAATCACAGGTTAAAAGATGATCCCTGCAGAAAGCATTAAAATATCAAAAATTCAAAATAATCTAAATATGCCATAAAAAGAAATAAAATTTACAAAGTATTAAAACGGCATCTCGAGGGAACAGCCCACCTCCATCAAAATAATTATGAAAACTACACAGCCAACATATACAATGCTTGTGATAGAATGAAAATGTCTGAAACAATTATTGTGACTATTCTACAATTATAATTGAGTAAAGAGTATGCATTTATCTAGGCTGGGAGTTGAAAGAAACATGGAAAATACACTTGATGTGTTATAAGATTCTGGCTGATTTTTGCCCTTTTCACTCTTGTTGGAAAGTTTGTGCAGTAATAGAAAATAAAATTACCTAGGATTGACTCTGTGCCTAAAGATGGGTACGGAAAACTTATGTTTCCTACTTTTACTTTGCAGACTGCCTTCTTCTAAGCTTATTCCATTAGTACAATTTTTCTATAAGCCATACTTATTTCTTCCTCGTTTGGGTTAAATCCTCCAGAGACACAGTCTTCATTATTTTCAGAGTTCTGAGACAAATTTTAAACTCCTTGTTCAGGAGGATCTGAAACTGTTTCAGCACAAGTAATTTCACCATTTCTTTGATCTTGCCAGTGCCAATGCTCTAAAGACCTCTGGGTCAAGTTTGTCTGTTGACTGATCCTGCACAACTAGCTTCTCCTCCACACAGGGGTTCAGAAGATGTCTGAAAGGAGCTGGAAGCTAAAGCTTCTCTTCAGACTGCAAATTCTCTTCAAAGATGCAATTTCTTTGGAGGCTCACCTCCATCTCAGGCATTTGAGCTGTACTTTCAACCTGTGAAGTTCCAAGCTGAGGCCTCTATCCAGAAAACCTGTGGGCAGAAACACAACTGCAAACATTTACTGAACAGTACTCTGTAGTGGACACCAGGATTCCAAACTTTTAAAAGATGTTAAACTATTAGGGGGAAGGTTGACAGGAACCTTTGTTATATATAAATCAGATTGACGAGCAAAACAGTGGGACATCAAGCCATCATATGCCTCCTGAAAAAAGAAGGACAAAGCCACAGGTATCAGTATTCTTGTCAGAAAATTGAATCTAAATCTAAATATAGTCCTTAGATATAACCAACAGCTTGTAGAGATTACAGAAGATAGAATTGTTTAAAAAAGAATTGTTAATTGATACCACTAATATGTAATTATCCAAATCCAAAATGTAGGAAATTCTACATGATGAATGACCCTGTTTCTTCAACAGCAACAGCAACAAAAAACAAACAAACAAAATGGCATGGGGAAAAAAAGAAAGGAGATTGTGAGAAAATGGCAGAGTAAAGAAATCCAAAAGTCTGTCCCTCCACAAAAGCAACAATTGGAATTCTGGAAAAAACTGTCAGAATCAACTGTTTTAAAATTCTAGAAATTGGGCCTCCCTGGTGGCGCAGTGGTTAAGAGTCCGCCTGCCGATGCAGGGGATACGGGTTCGTGCCCCGGTCTGGGAGGATCCCATATGCCGCGGAGCGGCTGGGCCCGTGAGCCATGGCCGCTGGGCCTGCGCATCCGGAGCCTGTGCTCCGCAACGGGAGAGGCCACAACAGTGAGAGGCCCACATACCGCAAAAAGAAAAAAAAAAAAAAAAAATTCTAGAAATTAAACAAAACTTGCAGCAGCCATTGGAATGCTTAATAATCAAGGAAAATCATCTGAATCTTAGTAAGAACAGTGAGCTTCATGGCATTTTAACTGGTCCCATTCTACACTCCCTAGTTTGGCAGTGGCCTTGAAGATAATAGCCCCCATTTTCAGCACAGGTACTAGTACCAGAGGGAATAGAATAGACCTCATCCACAAAGAATTGTGTTTTTTTTGTTTTTACCTGTCAGGTGGGTTCATGGAGGAATGACTCAAAGAAAATATAAGAAGACTGAACACTTACTAATTCATTGTATGAGGCCAATATTACCCTAATACTAAAGACAGAAAAAGACATCACAAAAAAATCAAAACTACCTAACAATATCCCTTATGAATCCAGATGTCAAAATCTTCAACAAAATACTAGTAACTTGAATTCAGTAGCATATTTAAAATATTATATACCACAGCCAAGTGAAATTTATCCCAGGAATGCGGGATGATTCAACATAAAAAATCAGTGTAATATACCTTATTAACAGAATGAAGGGGGAAAACCACTAGTTCATCTTAATAGATGTAGAAAAAGCATTTGACAAAAATCCAACACCCTTTCATGAATGAATGAATGAATATATATATATATATATATATATATATATATATATATATATATATATATATATATAAACACACAACAAACTAGGGAAAAAAGGGAACTTCCTCAGTCTAATTAAGGGCATCTATGAAAAAAAACAAAAACTAACATCATGCTTAACAGTGAAAGACAGAAAGCTTTCCCCCCTAAGATCAGAAACAAGACAAGGATGTACATTCTTGCCACTTCTATTCAACACTGTACTGGAAGCTCTAGCCAAGGCAATTCATAAAGAAAGGGGAAAAAAAAAAAGCATCCAGATTGGAAAGGAGCAAGTAAAACTATCTCTATTCACAGATGACACAATCTTATATCTAAAGAATCCACACACACACAACACACACACACACAAACTATTCCAACAAAGGAGTTCAACAAAATTGCAGGATAAGATAAAATTGAAAGATCAATTTGCAAAACTCCGTTGTATTTCTATATACTAACAAGGAATGATCCAAAAATAATATTGAGAAAACTATTCTATTTATAATAGTATGAAAAAGAAAAAATACTTAGGAATAAATTTAACCAGAGAAGTACACGAAGTTTACAATGAAAGCTATAAAACACTATTGAAAGAAATTAAAGAAGATCAAAGTAGGGCTTCCCTGGTGGCGCAGTGGTTAAGAATCCACCTGCCAATGCAGGAGACACTGGTTTGAACCCTAGTCAGGGCAGACCCCACATGCCGTGGAGTAACTAAGCCTGAGCAACTAAGCCCGTGTGCCGCAACTACTGAGCCTGCACTCTAGAGCCCGCGAGCCACAACTACTGAGCCCACGTGCCACAACTACTGAAGCCTGTGTGCACTGAAGCCTGTGTGCCTAGAGCCTGTGCTCTGCGACAAGAGAAGCCACTGCAAGGAGAAAACCACGCACCTCAACGAAGAGTAGCCCCCACTTGCCGCAACTAGAGAAAAGCCCCTGAGCAGCAACAAAGACCCAATGCGGCCAAAAATAAAGAAAGAAAGAAAAGAAAAAAAAAGATCAAAGTAAATGGGAAAATATCTGGTGCTTATGCACTGGAACACTTAATATTGTTTTAAAGGCAATATTCCCTGAATGATCTACAGACTCAGTGATTCAAAATCTTAGCTGCCTTCTTTGCAGATATGGACAAGCTGATCCTAAAATTCATATGGAATTGCAAGGGACACCAAATAGGGAAAGCAATCTTGAAAAGAACAAAATAAGACTGACATTTCCCGATTTCAAAACTTACTACACAGCTACATTAATCAAAATAGTGTGCTATGAGCACAAGTCAGTGGAACAGAAGTGAGAGTCAATAAACCTATGTGACTATGGTCAATTGATTTTCGACAAGGGCTTCAAGACCATTCAATGGGGAGTCACTTTGGGGAATCATTTTTTCAACAAATTCACATCAAAAAGAATGAATTTGGACCCCTATGCCCACATGTTCAAAAATTAACTCAAAATTGATCAAAGACCTAAATATAAGAACTAAAACTCTTAAAAGGAAATGTAACTATAAATCTTTGGGACACTGGATCAGGCAATTGTCTTAAATATGGCACCAAAAGCACAAGTAACAAAAGAAAAAAAATAGATAAGTTGGACTTCATCAAAATTTAAAAATTTGTGGATCAAAGGACACTATGAAAAGCGTGAAAACAACCCACATAATGGGTGAAAATATCTGCAAATAATATATCTGACAAGGGTCTAGTATATAGAATACACAAAGAACTCTTATAACCCAGCAACAAAAACACAACCCAATTTTTAAAACAGGCAATGGATCTGAATAGTCATATTGTCAAGGAAGACATGGAGATAGCCAATAAGCATACAAAATAATGCTCAATACCATTAGTCATTAGGCAAATGTGAATAAAAACCACAAGATACCATTTCACACCCACTAGGACAACTATACTCAAAACAATTTGATTTTCAACAAATATTGATAAGGATGTTGAGAAATGGAACCTTTACACATTGCTGGTGGAAATGTAAAATGGTGCAGCTGCTGTGGAAAAGTTTGACATTTCCTTGAAAATTTAAATATAGAGGTACCATATGATCCAGCAGTTCTACTCTTAGGCATAAATCCAAGAAAACTGAAAAACAAAAAAGCAAACAAATAAACAAAAACACATTCACACAAAGTCTTATACATGAATTTCCATAGCGGCATTATTCATAATAGGAAAAAGTGGGAAAAATTCAAATGCCCATCAACAGATTAATGGATAAACAAAATGTGGTATATATACACAATGGAATATTATTCAGCCTTAAAAAGAAATGAAGTGCTAATAAATGTTACATGTGTGAACCTTGAAAGTGAAAGAAGCCAAACACAAACAGCCACATATTGTATGACTCTATTTATGTGAAATGTTCAGAATAGGCAAATTCATAGACAAAAGAGAACAGTGTTTGTCAGGGGCTGGGGAAAGGGTGGAATGAGGAGTGACTGCTCAGTGTGTACAAAGCTTCTTTGGGGTGATGAAAATGTTCTGGAATTAGATAGCTGTGATGGTTGCACAACATTGTGAATATACTAAAAACAACTGAATTATACACTTAAATAGTTAAATTTTATGTTATGTGAATTTTACCCCAATAAAACAAGAGAGGCATAACCCACACAAAAACTTGCATGCAAATGTTTATAAATGCTTTATGCATAATCTTCAAAAATTCAAAGCAATCAAGATGTCCTTCAACAGGTAAATGAATAAACAAATGGTGTATGTCCAACTACTGTGAATCCAATACTATCCAACAATAAAAAGGAATGAGAGATTAATTCACACAACATGGATGAATCTTAAATCCTTTTTGCTAAGTGAAAGAAGCAAAGTGAAAAGGCTATATACTACATGATTCCATTCATGACGTTCTATTAGAAAGGCAAAACTAGAGGGATGGAAAACAGATCAGTGGTTGCCAGTAGTTTGGGGAGAGGAAGGTATTTGACTAGGGGAAGCACAGAAGATTTTTCAGGGTGATGGAACTAACCTGTATCATATTGTAGTTTGGATATACAAAACTATGCAGTTTTTAAAACCAACAACTTTACAACATAAAGAATGAACTTTAATAAATTAGAATTTTTAAAAACCCAACCAGGAGATTGGGGGATCTTAGGATAGATTGTAAGATGTGAAAAAAGATTCTAATTGTGTTACAAATGTATGACATGACCTCACTAAGGAGGATGGAGAATAAAGGGAATGATTTAAGTATCTTTGGAAATGACTGGAAACTGTAAGACTCAGACAAAAGGAACTAACTTCACACAGCACTCCAGTTGGTATATTTGTTTCTCTTGGGAATATGAGAAACAAATTCTGCAACAGCTGTACATGTACACTGGAGTTGAACAGATAAGTAAATGGATGGTAGACTGTGAGTGCCAGGTTTCTCACTATTGGGCAGGGAAGTTACAAATAAGCTAGAGGGAAGGTTAAAATGATACACGTGGTATTGGATTAGAGTCAGAGACATCAGCATGTATTCACCTTTAGCTTAATATAGATATGGATGGATACAGAAATAATTATAGATATGTATGGATATATTGGTTAGTATACATATATAGTATAGTCTAACACTGGCAGCTGAGAGAGCCCAGAAGCAGTGACACGTCAGTGACAATGAGCACACCCTATATTGTTGACTCCAGGACTGGGACAGAGAAAATACAAGATGAACCTGGAGCATCTTGTATTGACAGAAAGTAAGAAAATGCTTAAAAAAAATAATGGGGAAATGGGTAGGGGGAATGTCAAAGGGACATAGGACCCAACCTAAGAGCACCCAATGGCCAAAGCTGAAATAATTTGAGCAATAAAATAGTGTGCTATTGTATTATAACATAAAGTATAAAATAAATATCAATGGATCCATATTGATATAAATAATTGAATAAATAAATAGGGGATAAAAAACTAATCTCCCTTACAGAGAATTCCAAATAATTTATATAGCTACTCTCCCCTGCAGGATGGGGAGGTAAATTTCCCCTCCTCCCACTCCTTCTATGGGCTATGCTTAGTGACTTGCTTCAAAGAATACAATATGGAAGGAGAGGTAACTTTACAGTGGGGAAACCTGGTAAATAATACCTCAGTCAGGTGATCAAGAATAATATCATCAGTGATAAGTCATGTTAATAGCATGTATCCTTGATATGAGATGTATCCTTGATGTGATGAGATTGGGACTTCTCTTCTGTGGTCTTTCGTACCTAAACCTATAACCCCAGTCTAATCATGAGAAAAAAAATTAGAAAAATCCCAATTGAGGGGCATTCCACAAAATACCTGACCAGGTCAAGGTCATCAAAAACAAGGAAAGCCTGAGGAAAATGCATAGATCAAAGGAGACTAGGGAAACATGACATGTAAATGTAACATGGTATCCTGGAAAGAATCTTGGAACAGAAAAAGAACATGAGGGGAAAACAGTGAAATCCTAATAAAGTGTAGTGTTTAGTTAATAGTAATGTACCAGCGTTGGTTTCTTAATTGCGATAAAAATACCATAGTAGTATAAGATGTTAACAATAGGGGAAACTAGATCAGGGGTATTCAGGAACTCTCTATACTATCTTTACAACTTTTCTGTAGATCTAAATTTAAATAGATCTAAAAATATTTAGAATTAAAAGTTTATCTTTTAAAAAGAGAAAGACTTAAGCACAATGTGTGCACCTCATTTGGGACTAATTCAAACAAACTGAAAAAAAGTGGAGGGGCCTCCCTGAAGAAGTAGTTGATCCAAGTCTCAGGTGGGGAATACATAGTGAGCAGAAAGGCAGTTATGCCAGGAAACAAGGAAGGTCTCTGAAAATACAGCAAAAAGACACAGAAGCTGACTTAAAGGTCTTCCCATTAGCAAAAATTTGGATAATTCGAGAATCAAAAGAATGATGACAGTAATGCATATAACATGTTGAATTTTTAAAAGAATGCTTGAGGACGTAAAAATATTGATAAGAGGGGAGAAATGTACCTTAACATTATGCAGACACCGCCTTAACCTAAGTGATCAAACTTAACCAATAGTGGGACAAAGTGACATAATGTACCTTCTGATGTGATGCAATGGGAGATACATATGTGGTACTCATGCCAACAATGCTTAATCATAATCTAATCATAAGAAAATAACTAGCCAAATCTTAATTGTGAACATTCTACAAAGCAACTGACCTTCACTCTTTAAAAATGTCGATGTTAAAAAACACAAAAAGGTGGATGTAGTATTCAATACCACAATTTATTTATCCATTGTACCTTTTTTTGGGATATTTGAGTTATTTTCAGTTTTTGCTACTATAAATTATTCAGCTATGAACATTCATGTACATGATTTAGGATACTTGTGTATGTGTCACTGTTGAGAATTTACCTGGGAAGGGAATTATGGGCTCATAACATATATATCTTCAATTTAGTTAATACCAAACTTATTTCCAAAGTCATCATACCAACTTAAATTAAGGGGTTAATTGTGCAAAGTTCTAAACTTTTGTGTGGTTGGATCTTTCCATAACTTTTTAAAAATATAAGGTTAATAAGGAGGATAATTTCCTTCTCCTAAGACATACTGCCAAAGGGGGCAAAAAGAGAAAGAAGCGAGGGGGGAGGAAGAAGGAAAATAATCCTATAAATTATATATGATTATCTCTAACATTCTTCTAAGTTTTTTTTCCCTTTCCTGGTTTAGTGGCTGAGTGACCGACACAGAAGAGTTGAAAAAGAAATAAAGTATGATACACTCTTACCGGCACAAGCCAACAGTATCTATCTTCAATCCCTAAGGACAGTTACTTTTCTTTCCTTGAATCTCAGTTTCAGAGTCCCTCACTTCTACCACAATCCTTGAAATGGCTGTGTTTTACTCATTCTGAGAATACTAGCATCTTTCCCTTTATTCTCATCTATAACCCTCAAGCATTTCAGTTTAATCATCTACTAGTGAAGTACTTTCTTTCCATTCAGAAATACATTTTACTTTGCAACTACTACAAACTTGCCTCTATGTGTGTATGGTGTGTGTCTGAGCCAAAATTTCACAAAACAATAATTATTCCTACTATACATGTTTGCTGTTACTCTTATTGTGTGTATAAGCTACTCTGGTATACATATTTGCTATTCTATTTCTTTCTTTCTTTTTTAAAACGTTGTTTGCAAGCCACTGGATCGATTTCATAACTCACAATGGTCCCAAAGTTTGAAAAACACTAGTCACTACAGCTTCTCTGATTCTCAGATACTGTGCCACCTTCTAAATGCTAATCTTTCCCGGCAGTCTATTCAGAGCATTCCTTAGCATCAGAGGACTTTGTCCATCTGAAAATCTCGAGTCAAAGGTTATCTCCTGACAAAGGGAGTTCTCTGTGTCTCACGTGTCTCCTCTGTCCTCCTATATGGCATATAGTTCGTTGTAAGTCAGTGTCTACTTTTGACCACACAGTAATACGTTTTATAACCCGTTACACACACTTGAATACACAAAAGCTTCACGAAACAAATACTTGCCCTTTCTATATGTGTTGCTCTCTGATTTCTATTCCATTTGGGGAAAAAATGCTTTCACTCTGAAGAAGCACTTTATTTCTATGGCTCTGGGACCTGGAGATTAAAAGAAACAATGAGAAGTGTCCAACACAAAAAAATGAATCTCTATGGAGAGGACCCTCACTCTGCAGCTCGAGAAAGGATACTGCAGCCTTCATCCCCAAGTCCTACTTACTCCGGGAGGTAACAAGAATGGCCAAATGATTTTTATAAAGCCCATTTTAAGGATGTAAAGTAGGTGCATGGCGTTGTTATTAAAGAAAAAGCATGAGTCCCCAAAATCACTCTGGCAGAAACAGTCATCCTGAGTGTGTCCCAACCGATCTCTTGAACAGGGAGCAACACAGATCCCACAATGGGGAAACCTACGAGGAAAAACAGAACGGAAAAGGCAGACAAGTGCTAAAGAAAGGCCTTGGTGTGCACACTTGCCTGGAACAAACCCCAGCATTGGCGATAGCACTCGAGACTTCACCTGGAGGCCAGGCGGTTGCCAGGATACGTAGCTATCCATCCAGACACTCCCACGACTCTGTCCGGAGCGTTGTGGTGCCGCAGCCTCACAACCGACAATGGGGCATCTCCATAGAAAGCTTTTCCGAAAGGGCAAAGGGTACTGTCAGCCAATACTCCGGAACACACTATTCAGGATCCCACTAGACACTCACCCTCCCAACTAACGCGGGCTGGGGCGACAGAGCCAAGGGCTGGCGGTGGGAAATGACGCAACAGAGGCGCCGGGAATCCTGTGCAACCAGCCCCTTCCGCCGTCTCCATGGAAACAGCCAGATTGGTCCCAGCGCTCAAGGAAGCGGTTTTTGATCTGGATCTAGAAACCAAGGGTCAAGCTTGGCACTCTAAGTCCGCCTGTCTTCCTACTAGCAATCCAGTTTTGTTTATCCTCCCATGTCTTCGTCTTCTTGGCAGAGAATAACCCCTGCGTAAAACCAGAGTCTCAGGTTCCATTTATGTTGTTTAGGAATATAATCTGGGTACCCTTACCAAGGCATATTTAACATCCAGAGCAGATAATTTTTTTTTTTAACACTTCTCTCCTCTGTACAAGAAAAATTATTTTCGGTAATAATCCTGAAATGGAATGAATAATAATAATGGCCAGTGAAATAGTCTTTATTTCACTTAACATATAATTATGAAAGTTTTAAAATTGTTTTAAATATAGGCCAAAAAGTTTTAAAATAATGGATTGGTATTTTTAATTACATGAATGTATTTCTGGGAAAAGATGAAAAAACTCACCTACATATTAGTGTGTTGCAGTAATGAATAATAACTTCATAGTTTCTGTTTTTGAGTCTTCTGCAAATTTCTCAATGACTGACAAAATTTATCCTGTTTGTATATCACCTTCAATAGACAGTATAGCCAGATTTGTCAATTTATCATCCCTTGTAGTTGACTGAAGAACGCTTTATTTTTTTAACATCTTTATTGGAGTATAATTGCTTTACAATGGTGTGTTAGTTTCTGCTTTATAAGAAAGTGAATCAGCTATACATATATCCCCATATCTCCTCCCTCTTGCGTCTCTCTCCCACCATCCCTATCCCGCCCCTCTAGGTGATCACAAAGCACTGAGCTGATCTCCCTGTGCTATGTGGCTGCTTCCCACTAGTTATCTATTTTACATTTGGTAGTATATGTAAGGCCATGCCACTCTCTCACTTTGTCCCAGCTTACCCTTCCCCCTCCCCATGTCCTCAAGTCCATTCTCTACATCTGTGTCTTTATTCCTGTCCTGCCCCTAGGTTCTTCAGAACCTTTTTTTAGATTCCATATATATGTGTTAGCATACGGTATTTGTTTTTCTCTTTCTGACTTACTTCACTCTGTATGACAGACTCTAGGTCCATCCACCTCACTACAAATACCTCCATTTCATTTCTTTTTATGGCTGAGTAATATTCCATTGTATATATGTGCCACATCTTCCTTATCCATTCATCTGTCGATGGACACTTAGGTTGCTTCCATGTCCTGGCTATTGTAAATAGTGCTGCAATGAGCATTGTGGTACATGACTCTTTTTGAATTATGGCTTTCTCAGGGTATATGCCCAGTAGTGGGATTGCTGGGTCGTATGGTAGGAAGAACACTTTATTTTATTAAATTCATTTTAAGAAGTTTCTTTCACATGAAGCAACAGATATACAAATTGGGAAAATCTTAAAGGTAAGTTTGGTAGAAGTTCATAAAAGTCCCATTTCAAAATTCACAGCAATTGTTTACAAATGGATTTTAAATTTCTCTGCAGTACAAAAATTGTAAACACACAAAGTCCAAGAAGTCACATAGAAAGGTGTAAGTTAAGTATGCTTAGCATTTCTTCTGTTTTTAAGATGAAAATTTTTTTCTTGTCCCTCTTCTTCCAACCAATTTCTCTCCTTATATTGCTTAAACTCCTTATATTCAGGAGACCCCTTCCCCCTCAAAGAACACAAGATTTAATTCTAGCCTTGTATCTGTCTGTGTCATTTCACTCTTCATTCCATGATTTGTAAAAGGAAATGACAGTTATGTCATGGAAGAGGGATGAGTAGGAATGTCCAGGAATCAGTCCCTCCATAGAAACAACTATTGAGCTCGCAGGACTGTGTGAAGCAACTCTTCTGGAAATCTGGGGTCTAGTCAAACACTTGCAGAGTCCAGAAGAGAGATTGATGAAGAGATTGATAAATTTTGGTGAATCTCACTGTTTCATGTAATGGCTACCATCCCCCATCTCCTAGCACTATGGCAGGCAGCCAGTGAGAACTATGGGCCTTGCTCCTGGTGTAGCTTGCTGGTGCTGTGGTAGGCAATAAAGACCTTGCACTCTAAAAATTGGGGTTTAATGTTTTGATTTTTGATTACTGCTTTTGATTGATGAGGACCCAGTACAGAGTCCAGCCATAGTTTTAACTCCAAAGAGCTGAAATGGCTTTCCAACCTCTAGGGGATTTTAAAAAACAGTGCTTCACCCCATAAGCTTTGGTGTGTTGTGCTTTTGTTTTCATTCTTCTCAAGTTATTTTCTAATTTCCTTTGTGATTTCTTTTATGATCCATTGGTTGTTTAAGACTATGTTATTTAATTTCCACATAGTTATGAATTTTCTAATTTTCCTTCTGTTATTGATTTCTAGTTTCATTCCATTTTGATCAGAAAATATTCTTTATATGATATTAATCTTTTAAAAATTATTAATGCTTTTATTGTGGTCTAACATATGCTCTATCCTGGAGAATGTTCCATGTTCACTTGAGAAGAATGTGTGTTCTGCTGTTTTTGGGTGAAATGTTCTATATATATATATTTTTTTTTGTTAGGTCTAACTGGTTTATATTGTTGCTCAAATCCTCTATTTTTTTTTAAACTAATCTGTCTGGTTGCTCTATTCATTAAAGAATTCCATCTGCAATAGTATCAAAAATAATAAAATACCTAAGAAGAAAGTTAGCCAAGGAGGCAAAAGATTTGTACTTCAAAAAGAACAAAACATTGCTGAAAGAAATTAAAGAAGACCTAAGTAAATGGCAAGACATACCATGTTCACGAATTGAAAGACAATATTAAGATGGCAATACTACTCAAAGCAGATTCGACGTATTCCCTGTCAAAATCCCAACAATGTTTTTTACAGAAATAGAAAAACCCATCCTAAAATTCATATGGAATCTCAAGGGACTCTCAAAACCAAACCAAATTTTGAAAAGGAACAAGTTGGAAGATTCATACTTCCAAATTTCAAAACTTACCACAAAGCTACACAGTGGTAATCTCAACAGTGTGGTGCCAGAATATGGATATACGTCTAGACCCATGGAATAGAAAAGAAAGCCCAGAAAAAACAAATTCCACATATATATCAACTGATATATCAACCAGTGCCAAGACCACATAATTGGGAAGTAACAGTCTTTTCCAACAAATGGTACTGGCAAAACTGGATATCCACATGCAAAATAATGAAGTTGTACCCTTACTTTACACCAAATACAAAAAATAATTCAAAATGTATCAAAGATCTAAACTTAAGAGTAAAACTATAAAACTCTTAGGATAAAACATAGGTAAAAATCTTCATGACCAGAATAGGATCCTCATTTTATTTACCTTTACTTCTCTTGATGGAATTTGGGAAGTGTCCTGCATTTAATTGCATCTAATCATCTAGACTGTGCAAAGAAGCCTGTTTCTCCAGAGATGGTCTGAGGACCACCTGCATTAGAATTACCTGGGATGCCCCCTGAAAATGCAGTGTTTCTGGGACTTTCCTCTGACCAACGAGTGCGAAGCCTGGGAATCTGCACTTTAACCAGCTCTGCAGGTATGCTGTTTAAAACTAACCCACTGGTTTGGACTATACTGCATAGAATGTATTAAGATCTTCAGGACCTTTCTGGGGTCTCCAGCATCAACTTTCTCAGGCCTCTAGCATCAACTTCTCAATCTCGGCGTCACACACACCAGGGAAAGTGCTTTGCAAAAATCTCCGGGAAAATGAGTCTGAACACAACCTGGCGGTCCCGGACTCTGCAGCGCAGGCGCAGAGCCACGGCCTCTGGTGTGCTGCCCGTTCTCCTCATCGTCTCTGTTCTCTAACAGATCATCTGCTCCAGGAGAATTAGGTCGGGGCCGTTGATCAGGCAATGACTGGCCCCACATACTGACAAGGACACGACCACTGCTCTGAGTGGAAGAGTGTCTGTGACTTCGGGAACCTTGGTGAGCGCGGGAGCAGTGGGTCGACGCAAGGGTTTCCCATTAATCCTTCCGGCTTCCTCAAGCCCTGCACACTAAGGTTCCGTCTAAGCGTGGGTCCGGCCCAGGGTGTGTCCCGGCGCTCGCCCCGAGGCGGCCGGTGAGTGGGGCACGCAGGGCTCCGGGGCCCGGGTCCTGGACGGGTGGGCCTGGAGGCTCTAGGAAGTGGTCGTGCGGAAGCACTCAACTCTCTCGGGGGGAGACCGGCGAGAGGTCCAAGGGTGGTCTGGCCGCAGATCCGGCCGAGAGGTGCCTCCGCGGCCGGGACGCGGCACGGTGTCTCTTCGCTGCGCCCAGCGCTCGCCTTGCGGGTGGGCACAACCTAGTCCCTCAGCTGCACTGACAGCAGGTGGTGTTCTCCGGTGAACCCCTGGGAGATGGAAAAGCTCAGAGTTTCATTCCGCTCCGCTCTAGCTGGGCGAGGAAGGGCTTCTGTGCTCGGGGTGTTTCCCAGATGCTTACCGTGTGCCAGGCACCGTTCTAAGAGTTTTTACCTGCGTCAACTCATTTAATCCTCGCGTTAACCCCATGAGATGTACGATTATTATCCTCATGTTACAGATTTTAAAATTGAGGCACACAGAGATGAAGTACCTTACTTAAAGTGACAGAGCTTGAGAGTAGTAGTATTTATTTTATGGTTCTGATGATGACGGTTGTACTTCAGTATAGTAGGTGTTGTTAGGGGTATTGACAAATGCTGTATATCAAATTCTGTGAATTTGTTGTGACTTTGAACCAATCTTCAAGGACACTGTTGTCTGAAGACCATCTTTTGGTAGGCCTGGAGACTTGACTGTCTCTGTTTTAGAGTTGAACAGAGGCTGCCTAGGCCCTCCTGCTGACTCTTGTGTATTCGCAAAGGCTCCAGGAAGTAGTCAGCCCGATACCAGAAAGCAAAGCACCAGAAGAAGAGCTATTCCAGAATCTTCAGAACCTGCTTCCTTCTGAATGAGATAATTTCTTAATATTCAAGGGAGTATATACAAGGGAAAATTATTCCAAGATCAGCAATTGATTATAAGAGAAAGTGGCATGGTCAAAAGAATTTCAGATGGTTAGGGTAACAGGAGGGGGTCAGGGCTGTGAGGGCTGGAAAGTTAGTCATATAAAGAGGAGAATGGGGTTTGCTGGTGCTGCAGCACTTTGTGACCACTGTACTTTCGAGAATAATGATTTGGTAAGGATACAATATCTATAGACCAGTAAGGTGATCCAGATAAAACTAAAGTATGAGGAAGAAAGGAGAAAAAGAGAAAAGGAGAGGCAACATTCCACATCATCGTGGAGGAAGCCCTTGTATGAAACCTGGATAAGGGTATGGTCCTAACCTTGTGGAGACAGAGACCTCCTAGCCTCTCTGAAATATATCTGGGGGCTCCTCCTGAGAACTTTGTCATATCCACCAGCTCTGCCTTCCCCATTTCATGTGCATCCTCCAAAGCCAGGAAAAAGAATGCATCTGTCCACACTCTAGAACAGCAGCACAAATCCTCTGAAAGCATCTTTCCCTAAATGTATATTATCACAATTTAAAAACTAATTCATTTGAGGTAAGCACAGCAGTAATATCTCCTTATGTCGTAGATGATATTCTTTATAGTAAGCTTTGCCATTTATAACGTGTAGCATTCACAGAAGCTTTGTGAGAAAAGACAAGCGAGTACTAGTAATGTCATTTTATAGTGTGGGACCAGCTTTTCAAAATGGTGAGTGGCTTGCCCAGAGATGCACAGCCCTGTGGTGGAGCAGTATCATCTGCCTTCTGTTTTGACTCTCAGGAATAAGTAAGGGACTACCGCCTACTCCCTTTGAACTCACATCCCATGTGAGGAAATCGATAAGCAGACTGGATTATATGCCTCGGAACACCTAGAGAGTTTAGAGAGAGTTTGGACTCAGCCCAGACCAATTCCCTTTACCTTTTCTCATTAAAGAACTAGGGACTTAAACCCAGACATAAATGTCTACTGTCATTTTCTTTGTGTCTGGGAGGAGGTGGGGTTAGTTTGGGACATTTGTTTTACCTCTTAATACCTAGGGTTGCATTCACCTGGCCCAATGTGGACATTACTAGACCAGTGACTCTGGATACCTTAGGATAAGACCTGTTATCCCCAGATTTGCCCTTGACCAGAAAGAAAACGAAGAGGAGGTGGAAGAGGGAAAGGCAACTTTCTATCTCACTATAAGATCATATACCATGTATGTTAAGGATTCTTCCTTCTTTTCTGGAAGTTTGTGCCATCTCGCCAAGTGGAGACACATGTATTTCTCTTTTCAGAGAATGTCGCTTCTTAGGTGAGTGTGGCAAATTTTGCCCAGTATGGGATTAGTCCCTGGTTGCTTGCTGACTGCTTTTGATGTCTTCCTCAGCGCTCCCTTGCTCTATTTCAGCATTAGGCGATTGGCCTCTTTCTCAAACAGTTTCCTCTGAAACATGGACCTTAGGCTCTCACATGTCTCTGGGGATTTGAAAAAGAGTCTGTTTATTCTAGTCTTATCCCCTTAGTCTAGGCAGATGGGTCTGTGCCTGAGTTTGGAATCTAAAATTAAATTCCAGGAATCAGACGGCTCTGGACTAATCAAGTCCAACATCTTCCTTTTACAGATGAGGATACATAAAACCAGACTGGTTATTTTTCCTTGGTTTTTATTTAGCTACCAACAGAGCTATGATCAAAATCCAGATTACTTGGTAAATGTAATACCAAGTAATTATTTATACCACGGGGCCTCTATCTGGTGTTTCACTGACTTATGCCAAGGATGCCACTTGCTTTGTGGTGGCACTTTGGTGGAAGCCAGGAAATTTAATCCTTAGTTTACACAGATAGGGCTTTTAGTGTAGTTGGGACTTATTGCAGCCTCTCAGGATAGTCATCTCTCAGAGGTAGTCACTCTTGTGTCAAGGTCATGCTGGTGTCCTGGGATCAGTGGAGTTTAGTTTCTTGGCCCTTTAGAGGCCATATGAATGGAAAGCATGACTCAAGTGTTCTTTCCCTGCCTCTTGAGAAGCAGTATGATGTAGTGTAGTGAGTTTGAGTCCAGGATTTATCACTTGGCCTTGGGCCAAATTACTTATCCTTTCTGTACCTCAAATTCTTCATTTGTATTGTGGAAATAATAATAGTAACCCTCTCATTGTTGTGAGACAAAAATGAGTCCGTATTCATAAAATGCTTAGAATAGGCAGACCCAAGAGAAAAGACCACAAAAGGGCCTTTCCAGAGGCTGCACCTCCAACTCAGGTTCCTTTCACAGTTGGGTTCCTTTTTTTTTAATGTAGAAACTTTCCCCAATGTGGTTTCTGTGTGTCTATCATAGGTGTCACATATACAAACACATAATGCATAATACAGTTATACATGTCATGAGCTTATTTGAAATGCAAAAACAACTTCATCTTGGGACTCTTGTACTGCACACTATATACACATTAAATTATAATTATCTTATATCAAATTGGCATATCTTACCAATCATCAAGGTATTAATAAGCATGAGAGTAAACCCTCAACTTCAAATTGGCTCTCTCCTTTGAACTCTGTCCTAGTTCTCTCTCTGTTCAGGAGATCCTGCCTACTTTTAGATGTCCTATGTTTTACTGGTTCTAGTGAGTCAGTTTATAAAGATCTTCATATTTCAGATCTTCCTGGTTTCCCTTTGTCTCCAGAAACCTGAACAAAATCTCTTCTCAACAATATCTCTTCTCCAAGGTGGAATGTAATATGTAATAATGCAATAATATTCCACTATGTACAAAATTCCCACTGTTCCTGTGTCACCTTTATGTCAGTGTGGGTGTTCTCAGATCTTCAAGGACTTCTGTTGGGGACAAGGACTTTTGCTTTAAGGCTTTAGAGGCTTTGCAATTTACCACCTGAGACAGTCACTATTTATCTAGTGTGTAACTGTTAATACTTTAGTTCCATTGCACTAGAGAAGTAATTCTCTACCTTTCAAACCTACCATCCCCTTTACTATATTGAAATAAAATTTATAGATAATAGTAACTACCTATAGATATAATTTCCAGAATATCACTACGTTACCTTAACAGTAATATAAAGGAGAAAGAAAAGGAAAGTAATTTATAATAGAATAATAGTTTTTCAGCATGTAAATGATTGGATGAAATAGACACTTGTACCTATTCATAGAATCATGTGAATACAACAGCTACAAATGCAGACTGATATGTGAATGTCGTATTTGTGAATCTAATATCATGAGTGGCTTGATTTTCCTAAAATGGCGAACAATTCCAAATATCATTCAAAGAAAAAGAAGTATATTTCCTTGATTTTCCAATACATAGCAAAGTTGTGCAAAATACTTTATATTTATTTGTAAAGTAGTTCCAGTCTCAGGTAACCATTAACAGCTCTTTTGAAAGTCTGGCAGGATAAGGGACATTCTTTGTTTTACAGGAATCCCTGGCCCCCACTAAATTCTAATAGCCCCATCCAATCAACATGACAACCAAAACCAAAACCAAAACCAAACCAAACAAAAGAAAACCGCACACACAAACCCTCACAAATTCCCAAAACTCTCCCTAGGAGGTGATATTGCTGCCTTGAGGATTACTGGAATAGAGGAGAGAAGTAACAGTGAACTGCCAACAGAATAATGATGGAGTAACTTAAGGATCTGGGCTGCAAGAATGTAGGCCAGCCAACCTAAGCAGTAAGACAAATGCCTACTAAGGAATATTAGCACCAAAAAGTATGCAACTGGATTTTATTGCAAGGTTCTAAATAAATTAGAAATTCTGACTTCTCAGTCAACCCAGTGGTAGAGTTTTGCGTTCCCTGCTTTCAGTTGAAAGGCATGTTCTTGGCAAAGCTGGACACAGACAGCATTGTCATGTTGCTCTTGAGGTTCTCCATGGATGACTTCTTCGTGAACATCCTCCAGGATTCATTTCCACATGTGGGTGGTTCCCAGTCTCTGAGAAAGGCAAGACTTGTGAAACCAGATCAACTCTTAACCTAGTGGATCTTAAATTGTGCTGTGAGCAGAAACATTAGGGGAACTATTATACAATTTGTTGCCTACTGTCATGCCCAAGGGCTCTGAATGAATTTACAAGAGAATGGGTTAAAGAAAAAACTTCAGTGGGGAAACATAGAGTCCAGAGAAGGGCTGGAAGAGTAGGCACAGATTCCCATATCCTCCCCATTTTACCAACAGAAAGGTTGCCAGAGCCAGGATGCTCTGCTAGACACTCAGTGTAGGTCAGTATTCTAGGAGAGGGCCTTGCTGCTCTTTCTTATTATAAGGCAAGTGTTAGAACAACCTTGTGAGTGAGGAGATAAACAGACTGCTTGGTACAGTCTGAATGTGGGTTGCCAGGTTTTTACAGGAATCGTCTGGAAAAGCTGCCTAATACCTGGAAACCTTGAGATCCTTGGGAAATGTTGGCCCTTCCAGCAGAAGGAAGAAGTCACCTGTCCTAAGGGAAGCGGAGTTTATGTTTTAGACCCTCTGGCTGTGAGAAGAATGTTTGGTAGAAAGGCTGGTCCCAGTGAACACATTTTTCAGGCAACCTAGAGAGTGTTTCTAAGGTTCATTTTGGACAATTCAACTTGTCGAGTCATATGAACTTAATAAATACAAATGCCTGGGCCTCATTATACTTAACTAGGTCTGAAGTAATGCCCAGTATCTCGAGTAACAAGTTCCATAAGTGATTCTGATGGGTATGTGTATAACTTTTCTTTTGGAACCAGTTTTAGCCCAGAACTTTCAGATACCTATTTTCTCCAGCCCCTCCTGCCACAGCCTCTAAAAATGCACACTATGGTTTTTGTTTGTTTGGAGTTTTTTCTTTTTTTTGGCCGCACCATGTGGCTTGTGGCATCTTAGTTCCCTGACCAGGGATTGAACCTAGGCCCTCAGCAGTGAAAGCGGGAAGTCCTAACCACTGAACTGCCAGGGAATTCCCACACACTATCTTTTCTACAGATCAAAGCATTAATGTTGAGCTCTCAATAGCCCTGTGTCTCCAGCACCAATAGCCTTGTGTTAAATCATTTCCAATCAGCAGGGATCCCAGCATGTGAATTGGACATGATCACCCAGTTGGAGAAAGAACAACTGTAGACACTGGATCTTCAGGGAGCTGAAGAGGGGAGTGACGAAGAATATCTGTCTAGGTGAGTAGTATCATGAAAAGGCCACTACTTTGAAATTTCAGAGACATGAGTTCTAGTCTAAGCTCTTGCAATTTGCTGGGTGACTTAAGTTACTCACTCTGTTTTCTGTCAAATAAGCAAGTTGGCCTTGACGAACTCTAAGTTAAGATCTATTATGATGAGCTCTGTTAATCCTCTGAAGTCTGTGGTCATAGACTTGTTTAGAAGAGTACCTAAACTAGCTGGAAGAAGGGTTGGGGGATCAAAGGGAGATCAAATGGGAATAGCAGGGTAATAGTTAGCATTTCTGAAATTCTGTTTTCTCTCTTTGCCAAGAAAATGGTTGCATCCAAGCTTGATAGAGTCTTCCTTACTTTTTGCATTTTGGCAAGGGGGTGGTGGTTATGTTTTCTGCATTTGAGAGTCTTTACTTTTCTCATCCCTTTCCTTTCTCTCATTTACCATAACTAATTGGCTACAATAGCTAATAGCTCATTTTACTTTCTGATCCCCTGTTCTCTGCTCATCAATTGGTATATCTGCTCATGTCCATTTTGGGGGCTCAGCATATTACCCACGCCCCTACCTGTATTTCTTGATGTCTCTGCGCATCCACTGTGAAAACTCTGTTATCACTTCTGGCCTTGTTCACTTCTCTTTCATTGTCCCTTTTAAGTTTCTGCCCATATAAAGTTGCTAGTGTGCATGAATTGCAAATTAGTTGTCTTTTATTCCTGCTGGTTTATTTTCCTTGCTCTCCGCACTAGACACAGGTGACATTTGCACTTTAAATGTCTTTCAGATAGGGATATTTGAACTGAACCAAAGCATCAACACCAATCAGGCTATTTCTGAAGAGCTAGAGTTTTCAGGGTCAGCAATGGAAAGTATCCGAAGGAATACTACCCAACGTCCTGTGAATGAAGAAGCCTGTAAAAGTGAGGGCCAGTTATCAAGGCAGACAAAATGTCCTCCACAGAAGAAATCTTTTGAGAAAACAGCAATCAGAAAAGTGTCAATGACCCTCAAGAAAATTTTCACTAGGGAGAGAGCCCCTGAATCCAGTGAGTTTAGTCTAAGCTCAAAACTTAATACACGGCAGAAAATTCCAAAGGGAGCTATGTTCTCCATATCTAAGAAAAACTCCAAAGATAATTCAGGCTTAATTAAACACCAAAAACTCTTTCCACAAAGGAAACCTTGTAAATGCAATGAATGTGGTAAAGCCTTTAGTTACCAATCAGACCTTATTGTCCACAGTAGAATTCATGGTGGAGAAAAGCCTTTTGCATGCAATGAATGTGGTAAAACTTTTAGCCGAAGTACACACCTTATTGAACATCAAAGAACTCACACCGGAGAGAAACCTTATGAATGCAGTGAATGTGGAAAAGCTTTTAGCCGGAGTACACACCTTAGTCTACATCAGAGGATCCATACTGGAGAAAAACCATATGAATGTAGTGAATGTGGAAAAACCTTTAGCCGAAGCACTAACCTTAGTCAGCATCAGCGAACTCATACTCAAGAAAAACCTTACAAATGTAATGAATGTGGGAAAGCCTTCAGTGACCGTTCAACCATAATTCAGCATCAACGAATACACACTGGAGAGAATCCCTATGAATGCAGTGAATGTGGAAAAGCTTTCAGTTGGATCTCATCTCTTATTGAACATCAGAGAACACACACTGGGGAGAACCCCTATGAGTGCAGTGACTGTGGGAAAGTATTCAGTCGGAGCTCATCCCTTGTTGAACATCAGAGAATACACACTGGAGAAAAGCCCCACGAGTGTAGAGAGTGTGGAAAGGGCTTCAGTCGGAGCTCCTCCCTTATTATTCACCAGAGAATTCATACCGGAGAGAAGCCTTACAAGTGTAATAACTGTGGGAAAGCCTTCAGTCAGAGTTCATCTCTCATCAGACATCAGCAACTTCACACTAAAGAGTAATATCTGTGCTTTTCTTAATGTTAGCACAAGAGCACACAGCATAACCTCCCACAGCTGAAAAGAAACATTTGTACTTGTTTGAATTTTCCTTCCTACTAGCTAGCTCTAAGCCAGTTTCAAGCTAGCCTTCCTTCCTTTTCGTAAACTAAATGCTCAAATGAGTGATCAATCCAACAAGGGGCTAACTTTTAAAACCTAACATATTCACTGTAATATTCTAGAGGGCTCCAATCTTAGAATATACGGCTACCTAACACCTTGCAATTCCTCACCTTATCTATTCCATGGAGCTTGGGTCCCTGAACAATCAGTGATCCCTCTCTTTCCCAACCACATCAGCTCCTTCATTTAAAAGAGGAAATCCCGGGCCTCCCTGGTGGCGCAAGTGGTTGAGAGTCCGCCTGCCGATGCAGGGGATACGGGTTCGTGCCCCGGTCTGGGAGGATCCCATATGCCGCGGAGCGGCTGGGCCCGTGAGCCATGGCCGCTGAGCCTGCGCGTCCGGAGCCTGCGCGTCCGGAGCCTGTGCTCCGCAGCGGGGGAGGCCACAACAGTGAGGGGCCCGCATACCGAAAAAAAAAAAAAAAAAAACAAAAAAAACAAAAAAAACTTAATACACGGCAGAAAATTCCAAAGGGAGCTATGTTCTCCATATCTAAGAAAAACTCCAAAGATAATTCAGGCTTAATTAAACACCAAAAACTCTTTCCACAAAGGAAACCTTGTAAATGCAATGAATGTGGTAAAGCCTTTAGTTACCAATCAGACCTTATTGTCCACAGTAGAATTCATGGTGGAGAAAAGCCTTTTGCATGCAATGAATGTGGTAAAACTTTTAGCCGAAGTACACACCTTATTGAACATCAAAGAACTCACACCGGAGAGAAACCTTATGAATGCAGTGAATGTGGAAAAGCTTTTAGCCGGAGTACACACCTTAGTCTACATCAGAGGATCCATACTGGAGAAAAACCATATGAATGTAGTGAATGTGGAAAAACCTTTAGCCGAAGCACTAACCTTAGTCAGCATCAGCGAACTCATACTCAAGAAAAACCTTACAAATGTAATGAATGTGGGAAAGCCTTCAGTGACCGTTCAACCATAATTCAGCATCAACGAATACACACTGGAGAGAATCCCTATGAATGCAGTGAATGTGGAAAAGCTTTCAGTTGGATCTCATCTCTTATTGAACATCAGAGAACACACACTGGGGAGAACCCCTATGAGTGCAGTGACTGTGGGAAAGTATTCAGTCGGAGCTCATCCCTTGTTGAACATCAGAGAATACACACTGGAGAAAAGCCCCACGAGTGTAGAGAGTGTGGAAAGGGCTTCAGTCGGAGCTCCTCCCTTATTATTCACCAGAGAATTCATACCGGAGAGAAGCCTTACAAGTGTAATAACTGTGGGAAAGCCTTCAGTCAGAGTTCATCTCTCATCAGACATCAGCAACTTCACACTAAAGAGTAATATCTGTGCTTTTCTTAATGTTAGCACAAGAGCACACAGCATAACCTCCCACAGCTGAAAAGAAACATTTGTACTTGTTTGAATTTTCCTTCCTACTAGCTAGCTCTAAGCCAGTTTCAAGCTAGCCTTCCTTCCTTTTCGTAAACTAAATGCTCAAATGAGTGATCAATCCAACAAGGGGCTAACTTTTAAAACCTAACATATTCACTGTAATATTCTAGAGGGCTCCAATCTTAGAATATACGGCTACCTAACACCTTGCAATTCCTCACCTTATCTATTCCATGGAGCTTGGGTCCCTGAACAATCAGTGATCCCTCTCTTTCCCAACCACATCAGCTCCTTCATTTAAAAGAGGAAATCCCGGGCCTCCCTGGTGGCGCAAGTGGTTGAGAGTCCGCCTGCCGATGCAGGGGATACGGGTTCGTGCCCCGGTCTGGGAGGATCCCATATGCCGCGGAGCGGCTGGGCCCGTGAGCCATGGCCGCTGAGCCTGCGCGTCCGGAGCCTGTGCTCCGCAACGGGGGAGGCCACAACAGTGAGAGGCCCGCATACCGCAAAAAAAAAAAAAAAAAAAAAAAAGAGGAAATCCCATGTGTGTGTATTTTCATGCTTGCTGGCTCCAGTAGCAGAAGAGAAGGAGCTGGCTTCATATTAGGACAAAAAATTCCCACCAGTTTGGGGATAAAAAATTCAGTTTCGAATTATATGGACAAATTTTTCTCTTCCTTCCTCCCTTACCTTTTTTTCTATTGCATAGTTTCCTCAAAGTATAGCCCATAGTTCTAATGTGCCTAACTAATCCTAGTGTTATTTTATCTTATCCTTACCAAGAAGGTCCTAAAAATCTTAGTTCCTCCATTATCTTTTAAAAAATTGCTGTCCTATTTTAAAAACTTTTCTTTTGTTTACAAACTTCATGAAACATATACCGTCTGGTTCTGACTCTCACCAGTCTTGTTAAGTTGATCTGTCAACGACAAACTCAGTGCCTCTTTCTCAGTCCTTTTCCTACTTGACATTTGCAGAATTGGCACTTTTGGCCACTCCTATGCCTTAAAATGTGAGCTTCTGGGATCCATTATTCTGTGCTGATCCACACTTTTCCTACCTCCCAGCACTTCTCTGATTAACAATGATCAGCTCTGTGACTTTGGGTAAGAGTTGGACCAGAATAATTTCATTTCATTGGCTTATAGTATTTCATGTTATTCAATTAGATTGTAAGCTTCTTGAAAACAGAAATCTTGTTTTAGATCCCTATAAAACATCATACAGTGCTGAGTAGTCACTAAATGCCCCATAATTATTGCTTACTGATTCCTCTTTATCTATCCTGGGTAATCAGTCTGCTAGGATTTATTTGAAATGTCTTGATAGTTGATTTCTTTCTCTCTATTCCTACTGCTGCTGCCAAGTCCTCAGTAGTTTGGGCCTAGATTACCAGAGTAAACACATTGCTGCTGCTCTTGTCTCCCTGTCTTTATATAGCTGCCTGACTAAAGTACCACTTGGTTCAGCAAGAATCCACAATTTCCCATTGTCCCAAGGAAAAAGTTCAAAGTGCTTTAACTTGAAGACCTTGCACAGTTGGATCTACTTACTTATTTTCCATTACTCCCCAGTACAACTGGGCAGCCTTGTCCTTTGTCTCTACAACACCCTTTCTCTTCACACTTGGCTCCTCTTCAAACTATTCCGTGGCACCCTTTTACATACCTTCCTTTCCTCTCTGTATCTCCAGAAATCTATCCATACTTTATAAAAGGAACTGGTCAGGTCCTGCCTCCTCTGTGATAATTTCAGTCCCCCCCCCCTTCTTAGAAGTCCTTTACAGTGATGGTTTGCCTTATTCTCCTGTATTACATACTTTCTTATTCTGTTCTCTGGTTCTGTCAGGTGCTTTTTTCCGTGAACATTTTTGAACTTAAAAATTGTCTTAAATCTCTTAGAAGCCCCATCTAATACATAGTACAATGCAGGCCTGGATTGTAGTTTTAATCTAAATCAAGAGGGTTTAATTTAATAATGCAGTCACTTTACTCTTTTGAATGGTGAGATTACCTCATAAATATTTTGGTCCTTTTTGTCCTACCTTGAATTATATACATTAAGCCTTGGGACTGACTCTCCTTCAGAGCTCCTGGTATGCTGGCCTCTTGGCTTTCCACTTCATGAGACTGTTTTAAGGAGTATGTGGGTTTATTCATATAAAGTGATGAAAACAGTACCTGACATATAGTAAGTGTTCAATAAATGCTAATTGTTATGATTCTATTCCTTCATATCTGCCTGTAGTCTTTCATTTCATCCCTAAAGGGTCTGTAACTCCACAGAATGGAAAACTAGAATCACAATCAAATAAGTAAGAAGATATTTCTTCTGCCATCACAGACAATTGTCATCTATTTTATTATAGCTCTATTGTGTGTCAAAAATGACTCAAGGCGGCTTACAAGATATGATAAAATACAAAACTGAAAAAAATACAAATCAGTATTAAAGAAGAAAATGCCTAGAAGATCAAGATCATGACAAATTATGGTATGCCAGATAGTTATTCAGGTATGAAAGTGAGATGGTCATTTGCTTACATTGTATTTGGAAGGGGAGAAAATGTCCATTCTTCAAGGAAAACCTAATAGAGTTAAGATGAATTTCTCCACTGGCCTTCATGTAATTATACAATGTGCTTGATAACAAAAAATTAAAATTAAGTTATGTGTTCTCTACAACACCTAGCATATAGTATGTTTTCCAGTGAATAAATATTTAGTTCATAGTAGAAGTCTCAGAAAGGCAAATATAAAGATTCTTCTTGGGGTGGAGTGGGGTTAGAAGGAGCAGAGGGTAGAGATAATCAAGTAATTACTGGGTGCCAGAAGAAAAGCTCTTTTCACACATTTGAGTCTCTTAATTTACCACATTATGGGATGAAGAAACTGAAATTTACAGATGTTAAACAGCTTACCCAAGGATCAGGACTTGACCCCACTACTAGATCTCTTAAGCTGGGCCCTGGCAAGATCTGGGAAAGAAAGAACTGTGTAAGTAAAGGTATAGAGGTGGGAAAATGCTCTGTTTGTTCCAATAGATGAACTGGACTGTCTACGGCAGGGAGTTCAGTGAAATAAAAATGAGAAAGTTTATTTGGAATTGGATAACTAGACAGTGGCTGCCCTGAGTACTAGCTTGTGTGTGGATTTAATCATTTAGGCAATGAAGGAATTACAGGTTTTTGATCATGGTAATAAAAATTTGGTTTCGGGGAGAAGATTAATTTGGTAGAGGAGACAAGGTGGTTTGGAAATGAGAGAGACAGCATGCAGAAACTAGGTGAGAAGCTGAAGTATTAGAATAGTGGTATTGTGGAACAGAGCAGTGGTTAGATGAAGAGACAGTATAAAGTAAGGATCCCATGAAACTGGTGACTAGATACGGGCAAGGAAGAAGAGAGACCAGCACTTCCTTAATTGCTGTTGTTAACTTTCCTGTAAGCTACCTAGGGTATGGAGGGAGGAATTTCTGATACACACTCAGCAGTTAGCCATGAATACAAAACATTAAAAAGCTGAACGCCTGATATGATTAACTTGCATCTTTAAAGTCGATTTGGAAACAAAAACTTTTGGGATTTCTGGTGGGGAAATCGGGTCAGAAGATCAGAGCGATCTGGAGTGGGGAGCTTTATTCTAAGAAGAAACAGAGGGTTTTCCAATGCAGCCAAAAGCACTGTGACTTGGCTCACACTGAACAATGTCTTCAAAATAATCTCCGTCCTTGCACGGAGCCCACATCTAGACGCTCAGCGTGGGCCCTCTTCTGCGAGCCCTGCAGGTGGCTTCCGCGGAGGCCAGCTGCCGTCCCTGTCCTCGCTCGTCCGGACGCCTAGGCCATTCCTCGGGAACCCGGGTAGGGAAGGAGGCGTGTGAGTGCGAAGACCACCGCGGGGGTAAGAGTCTCAGAGCTCTGCGCTTTGCCTGTGCTGCGCTTTGCCTGTGCTCCCGGACTTTTATGGTGATCGTTGTGTGCTCCAGTTCCCCCCAACAAGGCTGCGATGGCCACTACTAGAACCACCGGATGGGGTCCAGCAACAACCCCACACGCCATCTTCCCTCTTCTCCGGGGGCGCTCTGAAGCAAGATCGGCCAAAGAGCTGATCCTACATCTGAGAACTACAATTCCCAGAAACCTCGGAGACTCGCAGTCGTCACAGCGCCCAGACTCCATTTCCCAGAAGCCTTAGGACCAAGTCCCATCCTCACTGAAAACCTTATGTGACGTCACCGACTTTCTGCTAAAGATTCTAAAGGCTGTCGGGGTGGGCGGTGCTACGCAATGTGATGTGGCGATACCAGTGGGCCTCGTTTCTGGATGGTATCCTATCCTGAATCTCTGTCACTTCTTTTTCTAAAAAATTGATAAATCAGAGCGAAGCTTCCACCCTTTTCCGTTAGATTTTATTCATTTAACATGTGTTTTCCGTGCCTACTATGTATTAATCCGCTTTTCTGATTTGCGGACTGTGAGATTGAAGATGAGTCACTTTCTTCGCTAAATATTAATTCAGCTCCGTTAAAGAGGCCACGATCCTTCCTCAACATTATCCCTGCCGCCCAACCCCTCACCCTGACACACACACACACACACACACACAGGCACACACCCTGAAAAGCATAAAGGGATGAAAAGCAAAAAATAAACACCGGTCCCATCATTCAGGTAATCCCTGGACATATTAGGAAATGTTCTTTCAGACTTTTTTTTTCTTCTTATATCTGTGTATCTGCATATGCTAGATATGGAGATGGATTGTGTGTACACGTTTATACATAACAAAAAAGTTATAGTTTATACGTAACAAAAGATTTACTATATATTTTCATCTTGAACTTTCCCCATGTTAATATTTTCCAAAATAATTTTTAATGGTACCATCAAAGAACTATCCTGTCCCTGTATAAGCATTTCTTTTCAGGCTTCCTAAACACCAGTGATTTTATTTAGAACCACTAGCAAATGCTTCAGTCTGCTGTTATCAAAACAACTTTAAAAATTACTGTTAGTTTTATTAGTTGTGATAATGATATTATGGTTATGTTTAAAAGGAAGAAAAAGTCCTATTGGTTAAAAGATGCATACTGATGAGACAAATGATGTCTGGGTCTAACTTTAAAATATTCCAGGAATAAATAAAAGGGGAGTCAGGGAGGGATTGCTAAACAAGACTGGCAAATGTTGATTATTGTTTAATCTGGGTGAAGAATACACTGAAGTTCACTTTTCTATTTTGTGTCTATTTGAAATTTTCTGTAATAAATCTTTTTTTAAAAATGTATACCAGCATTCCTCTTGGAGCAGTGTGGCCAGTTAATTCCTTCCAACCTCATGTTCAAGTCATCCTTTGACCACTGCCCAAATGAAGAATTTTCACTTCCATTGTCATCTCTGTAATGCTGAATGATTCCTTTTCCTGGGACCCATCTTCTGACTAGTTTTTTCACAGTACCTCTGAAACTAAAGTAAGTCTCAACTCTTTACAGAAGACTCCTTTTACCTTCATGCTCTCCTGCATCTCAGTCTCCTCCTGATCTCCTATGTACATGACTTTGGCATCTGGCTTATAGTTTTCTGCTGTATTTCACGTCTCATTTCATTCTGAGTGACATCAACGTGCCTGACAGAGTAACTGCTCAGTAAACATTTGTTGAATCAATTAATGTCCACGTGGATGAATCATCCAGCAAACATTCTGCCTTTTATCTGGAACCCTGGGGTCTTGGCAGGCAGGAATCCCCGCACTTGTGGGTAATGCAGCATCTGCTGCCCATGCTTTTCCTCTCCCACCGGTGAATCTTATCCTTCCCTTTTTAATTCCTGTTCCAGAAGTCCTCCTCCGCCTCTGCCTTTAAAAGGTGCCTGCCATCTGCTCCCCACGCACAACCTTCTGTCCTTCACACTTTCCACGCCCACCGCTTAGCTTCTATCCATCCCAACATTGTCAGAGACACCATTTCTTTCTGCCTCCTTTAGGACTTTGCTCTCACACTTTCCAATTTTCAATCTCTCCTTTTCTAGTGACTCATTTCATTATCACTTTAAACAAGTCTAGTAGGTCTCTCTTATATAAAAACATCCTCATTAAATTCACATTCTGCTTTAGCCACCAAGCTAATTCTCCCCTAGAGCTTCCAGAAGGAGTGTGACCCAGCCAACACCTTGAGTTTGGCCTAGTGAAACTGATTTCAGACTTCTGGACTCCAGAACTGTGAAAAGAAATCTGTTGTTTTAAGGCACCAAGTTTGTGGTAATTCATTATAGCAGCCATAGGAAATGAATACATTCTTCTTTTGCCCTTGCTCTTTCAGGCTCAGCGGTGGTAATGTTTTCCTGCAATTGTTAGACGCTAGTGTTCCACTGTCCTTTGCTGGTTCCCTCTCTTGGCTAAATTTTCTTCAATTAAACTGCTTGAGTATGTCCCTTAGTTTCTGCCTGGGACTCTGCCTAAAGGTGGAGTGAAGAAAAATATGGACCAAATAAAAAGTGGCCCCTGAAAATACTGTCCTTCACCAATAGACCCTCTCCTTGTTTCCTGGTGGTCTTGGGCAATGCTGGGCCATTAGCCTCCCAGAACTGTGGTTCCAGATTTCTCCTGGCCCCAAAGTAATCTGCTCAGATCTACATTACTCAGAGGCCTCGGTAATGATACATTTTTTGGACCTGGACCTTGAGCCTTCATGCTTTCTCACTAGTCCAAGATCGAGATGAATGCCCCTGTGCAAGGGTGAGTTTATCCATGGCCCAGGCACCCGTCTGAGCCCATCTGAGGCAGAGGTGTGTCCAAGACAGGGTCTAGAATACAGGTTCCATCACACTGTGAGGTCATTCATATCAGTCCCCCATTCCCTCCACTCTCCACACCATCCTCTTGAGATGTAAACAAATCCAGAGAGAGGTAAACTTCTTTGACTTTTCTCTTGTCATATTGTTAGGGGAACCACTGACCGAAACCACCCGTGCTGGCCAGGCCCTATAGTAACCACTTGCATGAGTTATCTTAAAACAGGAGGTCCTGGTAAGGAACTGGGAACTAACAAGCAACCTCCAGATAGTGATCACATTCTCAGTGCTCTGCATTTGATCTGACGGTATCTATGAATAGATCAAATTAATGAAACAAAGTAAGATCTTCCATGGTTAATGACAAATTCCCAAATAAATTCTGTTCCCTCATATAGGAATCATAGTGGCAAAAGGACAAGAGTCTTTTTGTCCATTCCAGGCAGACTCTGGTGTTCTCTATTTTGGGATCTCCTTTGAAACAGGAGGACCCTTCACCTGGATATAGAAACTTCATTTCCTTATACTGTGGGAGTGACTCAGATCCCAACCAAAGCATATCCTATAACCTGAGATCCATTCCTCTCTGCTAGTGTCCACCTCTCTGCTATGGGATAAATAAAATTCCTACAAAATGGAAGCTTTGAGAAATTAAGAAATACCAAGATGACATTTCTTCACAGATGTTTCAAAACTACGACAGAAAAAAGTCCTGAGATTTAAATGGCTACTTTATCTCCTGAACTCTGTTCTTCACTGTCTGGCATCTTCTTTAAGGAGGTGACAAAATTCTGATGCAGGTCACTGGCATTTATATAAGCAAAAATGACTGCATTTTTTTTCACTTGAAGAAAGCTGCAGCACCCACTCCCCCAAACCTCCTTTGTGGGAAGAGTCTTGAACTCCTTTTATATAAATAATGATCAACTTCTGTGCTACCTCCTGTTCTCAGAGCTCCTATTCTCAAGGCCAGGCTAGGAAATTGTCAGTTACTCTTAAAAGAGCAGACCTGAGGGCCTCCCTGGTGGCGCAGTGGTTGAGAGTCCGCCTGCCGATGCAGGGGATACGGGTTCGTGTCCCGGTCTGGGAGGATCCCATATGCCGCGGAGCGGCTGGGCCCGTGAGCCATGGCCGCTGGGCCTGCGCATCCGGAGCCTGTGCTCCGCAACGGGAGAGGCCACAACAGTGAGAGGCCCACATACTGCAAAAAGAAAAAAAAAAAAAAAAAAAAAAAGAGCAGACCTGATAATTAGACTGTATCTAGAGAAAATATAAGGGCCCATCTCTTTATGGCTAGACCCATATTTATTTCTGGCTCAAATGTTATCTTGACCAGGCTTGCCACAAATGGCCACGCAGGCTGTGGGTTGCCCATCTTCAGAAGTGTCACTCACACTGTCATCTGCTTGTGATATCAGGTGGCCAAGGAAAAGCAAGTAAAGTGACCATTATTTTATACAGCCGTTTAATTTCTGTACTTTGGTAAGGAAACAAATTTGACCTTACCTCTCAAAGTTCATGAGAAACCAATTTACAAAACAAGGTAACAGTCAAAATTACATTATGTGTACATCCCCTTCAGTACATTATGTGTACTGAAGAGCTAATCTGTGAGCTTCTAGGAGGAGTCACAAGAAGCTACTAAGGAAGTGAGTACTGAAATCTAATCCAGTTGTTCTTTCCAGGGTACACATGAGGAGTTAAAAAAAAGACACTGAAGCCAGGATCCCACTCCCTAGGCCAATCAGTCACTGGGGGTGGGGTCTTGGCAACAGAATTTTATAAAGTTCCTGAAGTGAATTCACTATGTAACTGGGGTTAAATAACACAGGTTTAAGCTGTAGTAGAGGATCTATGTGGTTGTGATAAACTTCTAGAATGTTAAAACATACTAGGAGAGAAAATAATAGGAAGGTTTAATACTTGTACTGACTTAAGGCATTATATATTACTGAACTATTAATTTGAGAGTACTTTACAATTATTTTTATTAGGAACCGGTTACTTAAAGAACTTAAGTGTGTTAGAACAGGAGCAGGATAGATCTCCAGTCTAGTTACTGAAACATAAATGCTTTCTATTGGCAAAACATGCATAAATACATACATTCTAGATGCAACATAGCAAAATGTTGATTGATGTACAATAATCCTATTCAAGAATATATTGTGAATATACAAAACCGAATATAAAACTCCAAACGACCTTTGAAATGACCTACTCCAAATCCCTCATTTCACAGAGGAAACTGAAGCTTAAAATGGCTGAATTTGCCAATGTCACAAAGTTGCTTAACAACGTAATTGGCTTACTTCAGCCCAATGTACTTTCCATTCCACAGCATGATAGTGAAAAGTAAAAATATTTTCGGCAGTTTCTCAATCCACCCTGATTCTTCTGTACTTAAAAGGACAAACTAGAGTAAACGCATCCCCTATGTTTACGATGTTCCTAGAAGAGTCATATGCCAGGGTGCAGTCTCTGATGTTTGTTGAGAGCAGAACGATATCTGAAGGCTTTTCCACAATCATTACATCCAAAGGGCTTCTCTCCTGAATGAATTCTCTGATGCTGAATGAGGTAAGTGCTCTGGCTGAAAGTCTTCCTGCATTCATTACAGTTGTAAGGTTTCTCTCCAGTATGAGTATTCTGATGTTCAGTCAGATGAGTGCTCCGGCTAAAGGATTTGTCACATTCATTGCATTTATAGGGTTTCTCTCCAGTGTGAATTCGTTGATGCTGAGCCAGATGGGAGCTCTGGCTAAAGGCCTTTTCACACTTATTACACTGGTAGGGTTTTTCTTCTGTGTGAGTTTTTTGATGTTGAGCCAGAGATGAACAATGTCGAAAGGCTTTGCCACACTTGGCACACTCATAAGGCTTTGCTCCTGTGTGAATTCTCTTATGTTGCGTAAGGTGTATGTTCTGGTTGAAGGCTCGCCCACATTCATTACACTTGTAAGGTCTTTCTCCAGTATGTATTTTCCTATGCTGAATAAGGGATGAGCCATAACTGAAGGTTTTCCCACATTCGTGACACTGATAGGGTTTCTCACCAGTGTGAATTCTTTCATGTTTAGCAAGAGATGAACTCCGAATAAAGGCTTTCCCACATTCCTTACATTCATAAGCTTTCTCTTGGGTATGAGTCTTCTGATGTTGATTAAGGTTTGAGAGATAACTGAAAGCCTTTCCACACTCATTGCATTCAAAGGGCTTTTCTCTGGTGTGAATTCTCCGATGCTGAGTAAGGGATGAGCAATAACTGAAGGCCTTTCCACATTCATTGCATTTGTAAGGTTTTTCTCCAGTATGAATTTTTAGATGTTGAGCAAGGGATGACCAATAACTAAAGGATTTCCCACATTCAGCACAATCATAAGGTTTCTCCCCAGTATGTGTTTTCTGATGTTGAGTGAGGTTTGAGTGCTGACTGAAGGCTTTCCCACATTCATTGCATTCATATGGTTTTTCACCAGTATGAATCATATGATGACGTATAAATGTTGAGGGTCCATTGAAAGCCTTCCCACATTCATTACATTTATAGGTTTTCTCTCCAGTATGAATTTTTTGATGTTGAGTAAGGTGTGTGCTCCTGGTAAAGGTTTTATCACATTCTTCACATTTAAAAGGTTTTTCTCCTGTATGAATTTTCTGATGTTCCATAAAGTGGCCTCTCTGGCTAAAGGCTTTTCCACACTCATTACAAGTATATGGTTTCTCACCAGTGTGAATTCTCTGATGCTGAACAAGATGGGTCCTCTGACTAAAGGCTTTCCCACATTCATCACACTTATAGGGTTTTTCTCCAGTGTGAATTCTTTGATGTTGTGTAAGAGAAGGACCCTCAATGAAGCCTTTTCCACACTGATCACATTTATATGGTTTATCTCCAGTATGAATTCTTTGATGGTTTATAAGGTTTTCACTCCGGCTGAAGGCTTTTTCACATTCATTACATTTGTAGGGTTTCTCTCCAGTATGTGTTCTCTGATGGCGAATAAGAGCTGAACAATAACTAAAAGCTTTCCCACATTCATTGCACTTACAAGATTTCTCTTTTTTAACCGGCTTTAAATTCTGTTTGATGCTTGTTTTAGTAGAGGTCTCTTCTGGAGATACTTCTTTTTGTGTTAAAAGGTCTGAACTCACATTGATGCTTTTTTCAAAGTCATTATTTACATGGTCTCTCTTCAAAGTAGGTACTGTCTTGTCATTTATTTTTATTTCCCTCGGCAGGGCCTGTTCATTTGCCTGTTGCCTCTCTGGACTGCCTTCAGATTCCCCGGTTTCTAAGATGTTGGAACCCCAAGGATCATCCCTTTTGTACTCTTCTACTATTGCCTCCGGAGATGGCTCTTCTTCAGAAATGTCCAGCTCTGAGACTGACACACTATTTTCTGGTCTTGTCTCCCAGTCTGAAAGAGAAAATGTCAGTATTCTCTGAATTGAGGGGGAAAAAACCAAACACAACAACAAAAGTGTTACTGTGGGAATGACCTAATGAAACTAAAAATTAAAGCCCTCAGCAAATTCTGAGGATTTTCAAACACAGCCCTATTATTTGGGGAGAAATTTGGAAAGAGCTAAGGAGAATGAGAAATAAAATATGAGAGTAGCAAGAGAATGTCTAATTCAACTTCATAGATAATCTCTAAGAACCAGTAAGGGAACTCCATTTAAGTTGATAGTAAATTTAGAAAGTGACCACAGAGATAGATAAGAGGAGACAGAGATGGACTGAATCTAAAGGAGGCAGTCTGAACTGAGATTCCTTGCCAGTGAACAGCAACAAAAAGTCTAAGAACCATGATTTCAAGACAGGATAAACACAAGACATGACTATGGCTCCATGGTTTTTAGCCTAGAAAACTGACAAAATAGTCATATCACTGCTAGAAATGAGAAAGTTGTAAATAGTAAAGGAAGCAATTTAGGTGGAGGAAGATACCAAGTTCAACACTAGGCATTTTGAGAATTAGGAAGAGAAATGGAGGACTAGACTATAATGGTGTTTGTGGGGGTGGAAGATGCCAAAAGTAGCAGGATAACTAAAATGTTCAAATATAGGACAGAAAATATCAGCTCAAAAGAAGAAGGAAAAGAATAGCTAAAGCCATAAGAATGTATGTGAAAAAAAAGCAGCAATGGGGGAAGATCCTTGAGGATGTTTAGGGTAATGGGATGAATAAAATATACTAATGAAAGAAAGCAGTTTTTCAGCAAGCAAACAAAAGAATATAAGAAACACAGAACCAAAGTTGTTTAACAAAATCAAAAAAAAAAAAAAAAGAAACAACCAGAAAAGTACATAATCAGGACATAGAGTTACACTACTCTACTGTCTACTCTGGGATAGTTTGTCTTGTGCCAAGACAAGAAAGATGACAGGGTAGTCGATGCTGGCAGATTCAGTAAAGAAAAAAAGGCTGTGTTTGAAACAGCATTTCTTGGACTTCCCTGGTGGCACAGTGCTTAAGAATCCGCCTGCCAATGCAGGGGACAGGGGTTCTAGCCCTGGTCTGGGAAGATCCCACATGCCGTGAAGCAACTAAGCCCATGCACCACAACTACTGAGCCCACATGCCACAACTACTGAGCCTGTGCTCTAGAGCCCACGAGCCACAACTACTGAGCCCGTATGCCACAACTACTGAAGCCCGCGTGCCTAGAGCCTGTGCTCCACAACAAGAGAAGACATCGCAATGAGAAGCCTGTGCACCACAATGAAGAGTAGCCCCCGCTCGCTGCAACTAGAGAAAGCCTGCGTGCAGCAGTGGAGACCCAATGCAGCCAACTTAATAAATAAATTAATTAATTAAAAATAAAATAAAATAAAACAGCATTTCTTTGGTTCCACTGGTAACGGGAAGGTACTGCAGACCCCCAGAGAACCCTGAATCTCCTGTGCTGCCAGCCCTGTCATTGTCACCACCATTATCACTGCAAACATAAGAAGCAAGGCAGGGACCTAGAGCTGCCTACCATCCCCTCCATACCTGGTACCATGGGAAATGGTACAGCATGCATCAGCATGCAGAAGTGCAGGCAGCCTCATAACAGCAGTACTTCTCCAGCAGGGACAAGACGATTAATGTAACACAAGTTTTGGGGAACAGCCAATCAGTATAAGAAATTGATACGTTTTCATCAACAAAAATGACACTAAGGATATACTTGTACAGCAGATAGCCATAAAAAATAGCTCCTGGGAAGTACTTCACAGGGAAAAGGATATGGAGACCATGGAGTCGGATGCTGTTAAAGGCAAAAAGAGTGTGGGAGTGACTGATCTCTAGCTCAAGTTGGAGTTCCAGTTGAAAGCAATAAACATGCAACAGACTGTGACCAATATCATACACATTGTCATATTGTCCACGCACTAACCAAGAGTTACCAGAATATCACAGGTGGGGTAATGAATGAAGGATTGGAGAAAATTCCAGAAGGCCAGACTGAACAGCACCATTCCTACTGCAGGAAGCAATTCTCACTTTACTATATGCAAAGTCGAAGGGCACTGACCACAATATTCAGACACCCATGTGCATGGAGAGATAATAGAAGGTGCTGACATCCAGATTGCAAAAGAATGATGTAGACCAGTAAGACAGAATATATATAAGAATATAATCACAATTCTGCAGGGGCCAAGTCACCAAGACAGCCTAGAGAAGAGGATAGGAAAATGACGCAGACAAGGCCCAGGGCCAGTGGCCACCGCAGTGTAACTTTCCAAAAGTTAACAAACTGTAAGCACAAGTTAATAAAGTTCTTATTTTTAAAAAATTAGTTTTCTAAATTGTGTTCCATGAAACGATCTTTTTTTTTTTTTTGGATGCACCGCACAGCATGTGGGATCTTAGTTCCCCAACCAGGGATCGAATGCACGCCCCCCTGCATTGGAAGGGAGGAGTTTTAACCACTGGACTGCAAGGGAAGTCCCATGAAACCATCTTTTAAAAGAAAGATTTTAAAGCTGCAGTATAAAAAAAAAAAACGGAATCACGGTTAGGAGGACAGGGGAGAGAAATGTTACATTCTACGCACTCTGTTGGAAATTCATAGTTCCCAACTACAAATTAAAAAAAAAAAATTCTGAGTGGTCCTCCAGTAAGAAACCTGCTAAATTTTAGCTAATCCAGTACTTGACAAATCTGAACATGGCATGCATTGTTTCTCCCCATAAAAAGGACCCCCTACTCCTACCTCATTAAATCTGGAGATATATTCCTTACCTAGAGTGATTAAGTTTGTACATTTTTTCAGGGTCAGATCTTTGAAGAAGTCTCTCTGTGCAGTTTGGGAATTGGTAGTTTACAAGAAAGCTATTCAAAATTCCAAGGGCAGTCCAATAAGTGATAGGGTCAGAAGCTACACAATGAGATTAAGACAGGAACAGGTGATGAAGAAATGACGGCTACAGGTATGGAACTCACTTTTGCACAGTTTGGTTGGGAAAGCAAGAAGGCAGACTGGATGGTGGCCAGAAAGATTAACAGTGTTGAGTGAAAGTATTTGGAATTTAGGTTACCTATTTCTGTTTGAAGGTACTGGGGGTGGAGGCTGTAGATCCAAAAAGAAAACTGTAAGGGTGAAAAGTGGGGTAATAATTATGAGACCAGGGCCCCAAAGGAGGCTGGGAAAGGAGGAATCCAGATTCTATGTCAAAAAGTTGCCTTTAGAAAAAAGCAAGAAGGGTAACAAGTCCTTTGAAAGGAGTACAAAAATAGAATACATGTTGAGACATTTACTGTTTTGACAAAGCATAAGAGAGTCCAGATGCCTTCCCATTCTCCACAGGAGACACTTTAAAGAGAAGTACATCTACATTTCAGACGTAAAATCCTCTCATCAGGCTGGTGGTTAGTGTCAATAACACTCATCTGCCGGGTATCCATTACTTACCTCCAAGGGCACCTATTGGAATGCTGGGCTCCACAATCCATGGCTCTGTCCCTTGCTCTAACTGGGAAATCACATCAGGTTTGGAAACTTGGAGTCCTGCTCATAGTGGTAAAAAAAAGTTACCTGTCTGCACTGAGAGAAAAGTGCGGTATCAGAGTTCAGTCTCATCACTTTGTCTTTAGAGGAAAGGATACGTAGACAAATCAGATGGAGTAAAGCATATAAAGCACATATAGCTTCCATGTTATACATTCCCAGATGTGGTATAACTTGGGAACTGATCTGGGTTCAGAAAAATTATTAGTTTGTCCTTCTAGTTGCTAGAGAGTAGAAACCTTTTCAAAACCTTTCAAAGTTTAGGAATCTTTGGTTCCTTAATGGCAAAACTCACCTAAGGACAAGAGCACCCTCCTCTTCCACACCCCCAGATATTAACGCAGAGAAGTCATCCTTACCTATAGAAACCAGATGTGTATAATTTTCCAATGTCACATCCCTGAATAAATCTCTCTGTACAGGATCCAGCTGTTTCCATTCTTCCTGGGTAAAGTCCACTATCACATCCTTGAAGGTCACTGATTCCTGAAATACCAAACATATTTCTGCTTAGCCATAAAAGATTTACCTCGGAAAGGGGTAAAGTTAGCAATACTGACAGAAGTAAGGCAAGCTGTGTGCTATCTGAAAAATGATTTTGATATTTCTTCCTTTGTAAAATGAATATAAAAACAAAACCTGATTCATAGGATTATTGCAAGAATTAAATAAGCAATGTCCAATATTAAATGCTTAATTTAAGGTCTAGCATATAACAAGTGCTCAGTCAATGTTGGCCCCTGTTGTTGTTGTTATTGATCTTCATAATCATCATCATCATGATCTCTGTGTTCCAAGATATATCAAGTATTAAGAGTATACCTATTAACATCAATAATATGTTTTACTATCTGTAAGTGCAAGAATAGCCAAAAATGTTTTTGAAAGAATTTGAGGAGGAGACTTACCCTACCACATTTCAAAATATACTAAGTAACATACCAAAGTATACCGAAAGATGAAGATAAATTAGAATAGAGTGGTCTAGTATGGAATAAAACTCAATGAAAAACAGAGAAACCCAAAATATAGCCATGTTTATAAGAACTAAATGGGATTAAGCAATTTACAAATTAGTTTTAAAAAGCTGGATTATTCACTAAATGGCGCCCTAACAAATGACTGTCTATTTGAGAAAAGAAATTAAGGTGAGTTCCCTACTTCACAGCATACACAAAAATATCTGCTGGATTAGAGACTGAATTTTAAAGAAAAAGCAAAAATAAAATAGAATAAAAGACAGAAAAATAGTTTTATAAGCTTGATATGTGGAAGGTAAAAATTATAAGACAGAGAGACTGACACATAAAACCACATAAAAATGTAAAACTTCTGTAGGAAACCATAAATAAAATGCAATATTCTGAATTGCTACAACTAATTAGCAGAAAAGATGAAAGATGAACAACCTACAACAATAACCAAAAAAGGCCGACAACCCAAGCAGGCAATTCACCCAAACCATTGTTAACAAACCATGAAAAGATGCTCTACTCCAAGAAAAACATAATAAAACAATGAGATACCAGATTAGCAAACACTGCTTAAAGTGCTCATGTGTATTCTGGTGGGAACAGGGCCCTAATGCAATCTATCAGGGGGCACTCTGCCAGGATCTATCAAAACTTTAAATGCATATATCATTCAATCCAGATTTATAGCTTGTAGGAATTTATTCTTTAGAAACAACCTCAGGGTGCAAAGACATATGTAAAAATTTCCTTGCAACATTGTGAGGGGAAAAAAAAGCAAACTTAAATGTCTATTAATAGGATAGTGGTTAAAGAATTCATGGTACATCCATACTAAAGCAGCTTATGTAGACATTTTAAAAATAAAACGTCTCTATATGTACTGATTAGGAAATATATATCATATTAAAAATAGCATACATGGTATTATCCCATTTTTATTTTTATGAATAGGAATAGTAAATGCACAGAGAAAAAGCTAAAAGAATACACTACTGAATATTATCAGTGCGACTGTTTAGTGGGACTCTTGAGGCAATGCAGGGGAACTTCTTACTTTTTCTTTATTTATTATGTATTTGAAACTGGGCAAGTGAGTTAATTTTGTTTCAAAATAGATAAATAAATTATTGGGACTTCTACTTCTAACCACGACAGAGCTACTGGACTAGCTCTCCCAGTGTAAACAACTGTAAAACTCAACAATATAACTGAAACAAGTGCTTTGTATTTTTGAACATCAGACAGAACAGACCTGTGATCCCTGAGAGAAGGGAGACAATCACATAAGCCTCACAGACCCTTCAGTTTCCTGCCTGGAGGCAGAAACTGAGCAAGACACAGTGGTCTCACTGAACTAAGGAAACAAAGGTGGCAGCTCAGGACTACAGAGGCAGGGGATTTGCAGGATAGATACTAGAGAGAAGGGAGATACACAGAGGAGGAGCTCCAAAACTCTGGTGTAAATACTATCTCCACAGGCCATATCCAGTTACCAATGTGACATAACTGAACCCAGAGTTAAGAAGACATACACACAATCAGTTCCCACAAACAGTTCCAGCGCACTTTAGGAGCAGCACAAGTTTAGCCTGTGAGGAAAGAGTTAAAGAGCATGTCCGGCTTGCCCAATCCTTGCTAATCTCCAGAGACACTTGGATCCATGTTTCTGAACCTTAAACAAGCTCTGAAAACTAATGTTTATATAGTCACTGATTGACGATGTTATTGTGTGCCTGGAGCACTGGGACAGGATGTACCAGACTGTCAGCATTGTTTAAAGTATACATGAAGATTTACGATGCACATGTGGTGCCTAGTTTGAGGTCTGCACCATGGCTGGTCAACAGCAAGGACACGCTGATGTGATCAGCTCCCTTTAAGAACTCTGGACTGTGAGACTCAAGGAGATTTCCCTGGGTAGAGACATTTCTCTGTCTCTGTGGACAACAGCTCTAGAGAAAGTACATCTGTGTGATCATCACAGGAGGACTTGGAAGCCAGCCCCTGATTTCTTTGGATTCTTATAAATATCTTTTTCCTTCTGATGAGCTTTGTACCCTTTGTTGTAATGATCTCTATCTCTGAGTTATGCTGCTGGGTTGGGTGGGTCATCCTAGCAAATCACTGAACTAAAGTGTAATCATAGACCCCATGAAACACAGTCCTAGAATAAGGCTACACTAGGTCAGCCCTAACAAAGCTTACAGTTCAAAACCAAATCTCAAAAGCATCAAGCTGTGGCCAAAATGGGATTAACAAGGACTGGATTTACCCTCCTGCATTAAAATAACCAACAAATTCCAGACAAAACATATGAAACAACAGTTTCCAAGGCACTGAATCTCAGATAACAAAGAACAGTGATCCCCAAGAACCAGTAAACAAATGAAGTGAGCCCTACAACTGCTCCAGCTTACTGCCTTGAGAGTGTCCAGGCAGGGGTGCAGGGAAGGGGAACCCAGGAGCTATCCAGCAGACTCCTTGAACTGAAGAGGTAATGCTGAGAGTTTGGGGAAGCCAAGGTGACTAGAGTTCACACAGAGTACTGTAGGGAAGGGAGCTACAGAGGAAAGAAGCAAGAATTGCAGAAACTCTCCTAACCCCTCCAGACCACATACATTTTTGTTGAGTCTCTGTTTTCCATGGTACTCATTTCACCTTTTTAATATTTAGCAGTCATTTGGTCTATTCAGGTAAAGTATCAAGTTTTGTACTTCTTCTGCTCTCTCATCGGTGGCACATGGCAAGACGTAAGCAAGAAGTTAAGTGGTGAATATATTAGTTAAGCTGGAGAGGCAGAGCTAAGAAAAAAGTGGTTGGCAGATGGGAGCCCAGAATGAATTGCCAACATTGGTTTTCAGCTAAACATAACCCACAGCAAAAGAATACACAATCCCACTCTAACGACTGAAATGACATTTGAGGAAATCTCAACTTACCTGAAAACTAGCTGATGGGACTGACGTATGTCCCCCTTGGAGAAGGGCAGACTCTGGAGAAGACAGATCTAGGGGAGGAAAAAGAAACCACAATGAATCCTGTCCAAGTTAGCTGTTCCCAGCAATCCACAAAATCCACTTATTTTTCTATATGAAAACAGCAGGAACTATTTCTGCCATTTGAGAAGCCATTTCCTTCTCAAAATCCAAAAAAAGAAGCAACATAACTGCTGAAGAGGACCCTCGTACTCTCATGGGTAGGCTTAGGAATTAAAGCATTACTTTAAGATTCACAATTTTGCCCCTAGATACTTACAGTCACAAGGATCATACAACTCAATCTACATTCCTCATTAAGTGAGGCAAAATATTTCTGCTGCCTTCTCTGCTACATATAAAATATGAATTAATAATCAGATTGCTTTCCAAAAGTCTTCCCATGCCCTTTGAAACGTTCCTATTAGTATAAATTACATATCACAACGCCATATACTTATCTATATTACCTACCTACCAGAGTATCTAAACTTAAATACACATGGTCAGTACTAACTACTGGCAAGAATACAGAGAGATTAGAACTTTTGTACATTGCTGTGGAGGTAAACATTTACCAATCATTTAGAAAAACTGTTTGGCAGTATATACCAAAGCTATACGTACACCTGCCCTATGACTCAGCAATCCCACTCCTGCATATATATCCAGAGAAATGAGGGGTTATGTCCACCAAAAGACTTGTACAAGACTGTTCACAGCAGGTTTATTTATAATATGCTCAGATTAGAAACAATCCAAATGTCTTTCAGCAGAATGGATAAACTGTGATATATTCATACAATAGAATATTATTCCACAGTGTAAAAGAATGAGCTCTTGCTTTACATAACAACACGGATGTATCTCATAAACAATATTGAGCAAAATAAGCCAAACACAAAAGAATGCATACTGGGGCTTCCCTGGTGGCGCAGTGGTTAAGAATCCGCCTGCCAATGCAGGGTAAACGGGTTCGAGCCCTGGTCCTGGAAGTTCCCACATGCCGCCGAGCAACTAAGCCCGTGGGCTACAACTACTGAGCCTGTGTTCTAGAGCCCACACGCCACAACTACTGATGCCCGTGTGCTGCAACAAGAGAAGCCACCGCAATGAGAAGCCCACGCACCTCAACGAAGAGTAGCCTCCTCTCACCACAACTAAAGAAAGCCCATGCGCAGCGATGAAGACCCAACGAGCCAAAAATAAATAAATTAATTAAATTTTTAAGAAAAGAATGCATACTGTATGAGTACATTTACAGGCATGCCTCGTTTTATTGTGCTTCACTTTATTTGCACTTCACAGATACCGTGTTTTTTTTACAAATTGAAGGCTTGTGGTAACCCTATGTCGAGCAAGGCTATCAGCACAATTTTTCCAACAGCATTTGCTCACTTCATGTCTCTGTGTCACATTTCAGTAATTCTCGCAATATTTCAAACTTCTAATTATTACTATATTTGTTATGGTGATCTATGATCAGTAATTTTTGATGCTACTACTATAAATTGCTGAAGGCTCAGAAGATGTTTAGCATTTTTTAGCAATAACATATAGTTTTAGATTAAGGTATATACATTTTTTTTACACATAGTGCTATTGCACAATTAATAGACTACAGTATAGTGTAAACATAACTTTTATATGCACTGGGAAACCAAGAAATTAATGAGATTCAGTTTATTTCAATATCTGATTTACTGCAGTGGTTGGAACTGAACCCACAATATCTCTGAGGTGTGCCTGTATATTAAGTACAAAAACTTAGACTAGTGGTTACCTCTGGAGGGTTTCTGACTGGGCAGGCACACAAGAGAGACCTCTGGGGCATTAGAAACATTCCATATCTTAGTGTGGATAGTGGTTACACTGGTATATAATATATAAAAATTAATCAACTGGTACGCTTAAGATCTGTGCACTTAATGTGGTAACTTATACATCAATAAACAAAACAGAAACAAACTTTGCTCTTGGGGAAGTCTATTCAGAGTAATGGTTGACGGGAAAGTCCGATTCTCAGAAAGTAGAGGAAGCAATAAAAGGAACTATTATTCCAGACTTAATTTGACCAGTAATGGAAAACCGTCTTGTAAAAGAAATCTTGAGAAGAAAATGAAGATGTTAGTTGGAGGAAAGTTGAGGAAATGTTGTACATAGGCAGATATGTACCCAAGACTTTAGGAAAACAGAATAAAGAGAAATGTCTTAGGTAAGATGATTTTGATTCCAAGTAACAGAAACCAACAAAACCAACAACAGTAACAGCTATAGAAACCAACTAAGTGCCTGGCAATAGCAAATGCTCAGTAAGTGTTACAAATATTACCATGACTATAAGGGACAGAGGCTCAGGAAGGTTAATCCTAACTATACAATTGTGAAAAATCCCAAAAAGAAAAAAAAGGTAAATCCTTAAAATGAAACCATTTGGGCTGATTTAATTCTGAGGAAGTTAGAATTAAAAAGAATATTTATGAAAGATATAAGGGGCAAAGAGCTGAGAAGGGGAGAGGTGATGTCATCAACATGGTGGACTAAGAATTTTCTACCATCTTCCCCACAAAGAACACTGATTTAGACAATCATCCATGGATGAGAGTGTCTTTGTGGAAGTCCAGGAGTCTAGCACAGAAGTTCCAGCACACCACTGGAACAACAACAACAACAAATCCAAGATGGATGCATTGAAGAGGGTAAGAGGAACAGTTTCATTTTACCGGCGTCGCCTCCAAGGAGGTACAGCTCAGCGCCAAGGCGGCCTTCCTGGCCTGTGATTTCTCTCATAGGAAAAAGTGAAAGCCTGTGAGTGCCCAGGTTCCCCAGCAGTATGGGACACCACCAAAGATACCCACTTCTTTCTCACCTCATCCAGAATACTGAGGTGCCCTAAGAGAATGAGGGGAAGAGAGCAGCTGGGGGAACAGCCGTCGGGGCACTTGGAGGGCATATCAAAGGAACATAGATCCTACTAACCACTTCACAGACTCCATCAGGAAGCCTGATAAAGAGCCCCTGGGAATGCTTCACTTGTGGATCGTCCCAACTGCAATGCTCCACGCACCTCTCCTATACACCCTCCCCACAACCTATGGCCAGCTCTCTGTGCACACCCTAATGGTGGCAAGAGGAGCTTTTATAGATAGCTATGAACACACACAGAAAGCCAGCCTGACTCTGCATGATTTGGAGAAAGCAACCAAAAGCACCTGAGCATTCAGCACCACCAAGGAAAAGCAAAGGTGAAGCTGTTAGCACCCAGCCTGGCTTGCAGGATTAAGAGAAGGCATACAATCTTAAGAATCCCCCTCAAGAGGGAACAAAAAGCATGGAGCAGATGTATGCATAGAAGATCTGAGAAAGCCTCAGAATCCCTAACAGAATTGCTGATGGAGGATATTTCTCTCCCAAAGCCAATCAGTAAAGACAGGAGGAGGTGATTTCATCAGTGGTGTTTCTATACACTAAAAAGGAAATATCTGCAAAAGGAGTAAAGAAAATAATCCCATTTAGAACAGCAACAAAAACAATAAAAAAAACTTAGAAATAAATTTCACCAAGGAGATGAAAGATCTGTGGAATGAAAACTATAAGTCACCGATGAAAGAATTTGAAGAAGGCACAAATAAATGGAAAGACATCCTGTGTTCATGGATGAGAAGAATTTCTATTGTTAAACTGTCCATACTACTCAAAGTCATCTATAGATTAAATGTAATCCCTATCAAAATTCCAATGGCATTTTTCACAGAAATAGAAAAAAAAATTCTAAAATTTGTATGGAATCGAAAAAGACCCCTAAAAGCCAAAGCAATCCTGACAAAGAAAAACAAAGCTGGAGGCATCAAACTATATTATAAAGCTACAGCAATCCAAACAATACAGTACTATCATAAAATAGACACAGATACCAATGGAACAGAATTGAGAGCCCAGAAATAAAGTCTCCTATACATGATCAACTAATATTTGACAAGGGACCAAAAATACTTAATGGGGAAAGGACAGTCTCTTCAACAAATGGTGGTGGGAAAACTGGATAATCACATACAAAAGAAGGAAACAGAATCCCTATCTTACACCAATCATGAAAATTAACTTGAAATGGATTAAAGATTTAAACAAGACCTAAAACTGTAAAACTCCTAGAAAACAGGAGGAAAAAGCTACTTGACATCGGTCTTGGCAATGATCTTTTCAATATGACACCAAAAAACACAAGCAACAAAAGGAAAAAGCAACAAGTGGGACTACATCAAATGAAAAACCTTCTGCACAGCTAAAGAAAGCATCAACAGAATGAAAAGATAAGCTATGGAATGGGAGAAAATATTTGCAAATCATATATCTGATAAGAGGTTAATATCCAAAGTATATAAGGAACTCATACAACTCAATGGCATAAAAACAAATAATCCAGTTTAAAAATGGGCAGAGAACCTGAATAGATATTTTTCCAAGGAAGACATACAAATGACCAGTGTATATGAAAAGGTCCTTGATATCACTAATCATCAGGGAAATGCAAATCAAAATCACAGAGATATCACCTCAGACCTGTTAGAATGAATATTATCAAAAAGACAAGAGAAAAGTGTTGGTGAGCATGTGGAGAAAAAGGAACCTTTGTCCACTGTTGGTGGGAATGCAAATTGGTATAGCCACTATGGAAATATAAATATATACCACATTTTCTTTATCCATTCATCCACTGATGGACACTTAGGTTGCTTTCATGTCTTGGCTCTTGTAAATAATGCTGCAATGAACATGGGGGTGCAGATATCTGAGATAGTGATTTCATTCCTTTGGATACATACCCAGAAGTGGGATTGCTGAATCATATGGTAGTTCTAGTTTCGATTTCTTAAGGAATCTCCATATTGTTTTTTATAGTGGGTAAACCAATTTACATTCCCACAAACAGTGGGAATGTACACACACATACACATATATAATGCAATATTATTCAGTCATAAAACGGAAGGAAATCCTGTCATTTGAGATAACATGGATGGACTCTGAAGGCATGATGCTAAGTGAAATAAGAAAGAGGAAGACAAATACTGCATGATCCCATATGTGGAATCTAAAAAGTCCAAACACAGAAACAAAGAGTAGAATGAGGGTTTTCAGGGGCTGGAGGGCGGGGGAAATGGGGAGATTTTGGATAAAGGGTACGAACTTTAAGTTACAAATAAGTTCCGGAGATCTAATGTACAGTATGGTAATTATTGTTAACAATATGGTATTATACACTTGCAAGTTGCTAAGAGAATAAATCTTAAACATTCTCATCACTCGCACACCGCACCAAATATGTGTGGTCACCAATGTGGTTAACTAACCTTATTGTGGTAATCATTTTGCAATATATAGGTGGGTCAAATCATAACACTGGACAACTTAAACTTACACAATGTCAGGGTCAATTATATCTCAATAAAGCTGGAAAAAACTTTTCTCAGCAATATTTTGTAGCTTTCAGTGTAGAGATCTTGCATATTTTTGTTGGTTTATATTCTTGTTTCACATTTTGGATGCTATTATAAATGGAAATATTATTTTTATTACAATTTCCAATTGTTCATTGGTGATAGAATGAAACACAGCTGATTTTTTCATCAAACTTTGTGTTTTGAGATAATTGCAGATACACATGCAGTTGTGAGAAATAAAACAGAGATTCTTTGTACCTTTAGAAAAAAAGAGCTGAGGACAAATACAAGGTATAACTCAAACCTAAATAAATAATATAAATAATGTTAAGATTTCTAATGATATTAAACAAATCTGAGAAAAAGGACTGTATGATAGCAGCTAGGTGGAACCAAACCTGACTGCATAGCCATACCTACAGAATGTAAAGACAATGACAATGCAGAAAGAAGTCTACAGTGACATATCACAGGGCTCTGTCCTTACCCTGACCTGTTGAATGACATGTAGGAAGAAAGAGAAGGAATATTCATTAAATATGATAGTGACATAAAGTTGGAAAGAACAGTTAAAACACTGAATAACCAAGTTAATATTAATTATTAATTATTCTGACAAGCTGGAACACTTGGTCAAAAAATGTGAACAATCATAATAAATGTGAAGTCCTGATATTAAGGATAAAAAACAAGTCTATTATACAAGGATGACATAAATCTAGTTCATGGCAGTTTATGTAAAAAAGATCTAGGACTAACAGCATAATATCGCTGATTTTTTTAAAAAGCAAATACAATCTGATACTAAACAGCAGAAATATCCAAATCAAAAGAAATAGTACGTCACACTTTAAGGTATTTTTCAAAGTACATCTAAATGACTGTTTAGTTTTAGGCAATGCATTTTAAGAAGCATGCTGTCATGCAGTAGAGTTTTTAGAGAAGAGGTTTAGATAATATCACATGGAGACCCATGAAAGGAACTGAGGCTATTTTGTCTTGAGAAGAAAAAGAATCTGTGAGTAGGAGTTGTAACAGCTGAATTCACATATCTGAAGAGCAGCAATGTTAAAGAGAGAGCAGTCTCTTGCTTTTGGGGACTAAGAACTAAGATCAACACAGAAGTTACAGGGAAAGGCACTTCTGCCTCATATAAGGAACTAAAAAAAGAAAACACCAACAAGGGAATAGTCTGCACCCAAAATGGAGCTTAATGCCATAATTGTTCAGGCATAGGCTTAACAGATGGTCATCCGCCAGGGATATTTCAGAACTGATTCTTGCATTGACGAGATGATTACCAAGATTTTTTCTGACTGTAAGATTATCATTTTAATTTTTAATAAATAGAAATCATGTGAGGATCACAGACATTCTGAATCATTACTCCTTTTCATTCCCCAATCCCAAAGCCAAGCAGAAGTAACTCTTCCTCCAAGTCTCTCCCTATAATGTAAATAAGAATCTCTCCCTATGATGTAATTGTTTCTTTTCTCGATCGTCATATATATAAGGTTCCCTCCTTCCACTTCTTCCAGCTCTGTCAAGTATTTAATCTTCATGTCATGACTGTTCTTTTGCCCCCATTATCTCACTCTCCCCCAAGTCGTCCCCACTACCTTCCATCTCAGGTGCTCATCCCGTTCCTCTTGGAATCCGGACACCAGGGTTTCCCAAGCAGCGTCCCTCCAGTGGGGTCCTCTCTCTGGAGCCCAGATGTCCGGCACGAGTCTGTGCCCTTACACACAGTGAAGCTGGCTGCCCTAAAAGACACAAGATGGGGTCAGCGGCAACCGTCACAAAATCACATCTCAAGAGTTTTGCACAGTGGCCAAGAGGTCCTTGGAAAAGAGAAGTGCCCGGAGAGAGCAGTAAAGAGGCATGTGGCACACCCGCTGAACAAAAACAGAATGGAGATCGAGTACGCAGGTTCGGCCCCAGATTCCAAAAAACCCCTGGCGCCTACCCTAGAATCTGAGCAGAGGCGCCCACCTACTCGGACGGTTACCTCGGTGCACACTTGTGGATTCACACCCCCACGGGCTCAAGAAGACACACCTGTTGCGGAGCGGAAAAGCTGGAAGGTGGACAAACAGGGCGGGGCTCGGCTCGCGTCCTTCCTCCTAGGCCGGAACAAAAGAACAAAGCCCTCCCAGGGATCGGGGCGGAACAGTTCCCACACTAAAGGAGGAGAGCGGAGCCCCCTTCGAGGACTCCCCAGCTCCCTCTCGCAGAGGCCGCTTCAAGCGGAGAGAGAGAGGGGTGACGTCACGCGGCCAGAGGGGCTGGCGGTTGCCATAGTGATACCTGGGCTTCCCTCCCGCTAGAGCGATTTTCGCACTCTGATCCCGGGTCCAGAAGCTCTGGGACAATCACCAAACCTAGTGAAGGGAGCCGAAGCAGCTGGACTTTCCCTCTCGCCAAGGTCTTTTCACGCCTACAGCCGGCTTCAACGGCCACTTCCGCTGGTGGGAGAAGAGAACCCCCACCCCACGACCCGCTCGCTAGCGTTAAACCGCGCCCCGCGGACACATAGGACTACGATTCCCAGAGTGCTCCACGACGCTAAACTCCATTTCCCAGAGGCCCCAGCCAACGTATGAGATCCGTGGAGCGGGGACGAGTGTTCTACCTACTAGTCGTTGGTTCGTACACGTCTCAGGTAAAAGTATGCGTTAGAGCAGTGACTCTCAAGCGTGTGTGACCAGACTGATTTTAAGAATACACATTTACACACATATATAATTTTAAAACGCAAACAAGCATTTCACAATGCATAACTTGCCTTTATTACCTGTCCTGCATTGTATTTAGTGTTCTATCCCTTTGTTTAAAAAATTCTGGTCGTGACCCATTATATTGACGCTCAAGCACGACTCTCAAATGGAGCCCAACGCCAGTCTGTCGGTGTGTTCTTGGGAGAAAAGAATCCAACAGAAGTAGGTAGGTTTCTGTATTTTTAAATGTGTGGCCCAAGCACTTTACTGTGCTTCAGTGCATCTCCATATTTGTATAGTGGGGCTAAGGTCAAGTCACTCAGCCTGTTGACTGACAAAACACTAAACTTGGAAATCAGGAAGACATGGCCTAAGTGAAACAGGAATGAAAGCTGTGAGAGAACAGGCTGAAATAAAAACACTATATGAAAAGGGATTAAAACACATGCAAGCATATTTAAAATGCAGGAACATAACTAAAATCGTACTGGAGAAGAACTGAATTGATGCTATGGAAAAGTGAATCAGTTGTGTATAGGATATTCTTTTAAAGCTGCGTGGTTCAAAAGAAAAATGTGAATGAAATAGAAGAAAGTGATGGATAGATATAAAGGACAGAGGATGGAAAGCCAACATGTGGATGATTTCCCATCAGGAAGGAGAGACCACATGAAATCAGCTATCATTTAACACTTTCTATGTGCCAGGCAGTGTTCTAAGTGCTTTACACCTGACTTATTTAATTCTTAAAACAATCTAATGAAGTTGTTTATTATTATTCCTTCTTTACTACAAAGGAAACTAAGGCACAGATGAGTTGAGTAACTTGCCCAAGGTGACATAACCAATAAATGGGGAAGCTAAGACTTGAATGTAGTACTTTGGTCCCAAGCTCCCACTTTTAATCTTTAACACTAGAATCCCTAGTAAAGAGATGAACAATTTCCTAAGTTTAAGAAAGAATGCATCTCTCATTCATTGCTAGTGGGAGTGCAAGATGGTACAGCTACTCTAGAGGACAGTTTGGCAGTTTCTTTCAAAACTAAGCACACTCCTACAATATGATCCATCAATGGTACTCCTTGGTGTTTACCTAAATGAGTTGAAAACTTATGCGCAGGCGAAAACCTAATTGCTGAAACTTGGAAGCAACCAAGATGTTCTTCAATAGGCGAATGGCCTATTGAATGTTTGAATGTATGGATGCGGTACATCCATACAATGTAATATTCAGCAATGAAAAGAAATGAACAATCAAGCTACCAAAAAACCCCACAAAGGAACATTAAATGCAAATTGCTGAGTGAAAGAAGCTAATGTGAAAAGGCTACATACTGTACGATTCAAACTATATAACATTCTGGAAAAGTCAAAACTATGGAGACAGCAAAGATCAGTGGTTGCTAGGGGTTTGGGGAAGGGAAGGAGGGATGAATGGTTATAGCACAGGGGATTTTAAGGGCAGTGAAATTATTTTGTATGATATTGTAATGGTGGCTCTATGTCATTATACATTTGTCAAACCCCATAGAATGTCAAACACACAGAGTGAACCCTTAATATAAACTATGGTCTTTAGTCAATAATAATTTATCAATATTTGCTCATCAGTTGTAACAAATGCACCGTAGTAATGCAAGAATGTTAATAAGGAAAACTAGGGGGAGGGGCAATGGTGAGAGTATATGGGGTTTTTCTGTAAACCTAAAACTTTTTTTAAAGTGTATTAATTTTAAAAATATATAAATGTTAAAGGTGCTTCTCTTAAGGTCTCAGGAGGAAATGAGGGATGTGTAGTTAGAAACTGGAAGAAAACTGATTCTTGTTGTAAAGTGGCAGAACTTGGCTGAATTGTGTTCCACAGTTGGGTGAAAAACAACTTGTAAGCAATGAATTTGAATATTTAGCTGAGGAGATTTCCAAGCAAAGAGTGGAAAGTGCATCCTGGTTTCTGTGTGCTATTTATAGCAAAATATGTGAGGAGAGAGACAAATTGAGAAAAGAACTGTTAAGCAAAAGGAGCCATTTTTTGATCGTTTGGAAAATTTTCAGCTACACCTTATACAAACGAGGCTTTCGATACTGATTGAAATACATATGTATTGAAAAAACGTATATATGTGTAAAATTTCTGTCCTCAGTGACTTCTCTTTGTAGTTTTAGCAACTGGGTGTACACATAAAAAAAGTAAGCAACCATAGCAAGCAGCATATAGATACTCCCTGAGTGTATATGCAAAATATTGAGTACCTACTATGTGCCAAACACTAATAAGAAACACTCTCTGCATATAAGGTATAATCTAGTGAACAAAAGCCTAAGTTTCTTGAGTTTTTACTTGGCTCCTAGCTCTAGGTAGTTTACTTGAATCAACTCATTTAATTAACTCAGGTTACCAAATAGAGAACAGAAAAGGATGGAAATTCACAGAAAACGCATAGGTTAATAATTTAAGATACAACCCTACCTTAATAATGTATCTTTTTGCACAATGGCCATAATTTTGGTAATAACCAGATTTTTTAACTCAAAAAATACATCATGAATATCTTAGTATGTCATCAATATTCATGCATTACATGACTTTTAATGGCAGCAAAAGTATTGCATCATATTGATGAATAATTTTTTAAAAGAAAAATATTTACCACAGCTTAACAGATACACACAAAAAACATATGAAAGCGAACCACTCAATGCATTTACACAAAGCAAACACACCCATGTACCCAGCACCCAATTTGAGAACCAAAATCATTATCAGAATCCCAGAAACTCCTTCCAAGGGTAGTGGGACCTCCCAGTGACTACCTACCAAGGGTAATCATTACACTGATTTCTACTGTACAAGGAACATCAATTTCACCTGTTTTTGAACTTTCAAAAGTTGGAATGCACTATAATATGTGTTTTTTGTCTGGCTTTTTCCACTCAGTATCAGTTAGTGAGATTTAATCCATGTGGTTGTGTGTACTTGTAATTCATTCACTCTCGTGGTGTGGTATTACATTGGGAAAACCTCTCAATATGTCTTTTCTACTGTAGATGGACATTTGGGTTGTTTCCAGTTTCGGCCTAAAATAATAACTAGACTACTTTGTGTTTCTTACAACTCAGCCCTGGCTCTTCCTTTACTGAGATCTATTCTGATATGTTTAAACTTTTTTTCAGTGCAGTAAAAGTTGCAGCTGTGTCCAGTCCTTGTTCCCTGTTTCCTGTTGATAAATAATTTTGGTTCAAATGCATCACTAATTGCTTTCTGTTTTGCATATATATATATATTTTTAATTTTTATTTATTTATTTTTATTTTTGGCTGCCTTGCGTCTTTGTTGCTGCGCGCGGGGGCCACTCTTCGTTGTGGTTCCCGGGCTTCTCATTGGGTGGCCCCTCTTGCTGCAAAGCACGGGCCCCAGGTGCGTGGCTTCAATAGTTGTGGCATTCAGGCTCAGTAGTTGTGGCTCACGGGCTCCAGAGCGCAGGCCCAGTAGTTCGGGCTCATGGGCCCAGTTTCTCCGCGGCATGTGGGATCTGCCCGGAACAAGGCTCGAACCTGTGTCCCCTGCATTAGGGGGCGGATTCCCAACCACTGCACCACCAGGGAATCCCCTGCATATATATATATATTTTTTTAAGCACAAAAGTTTTTCTTTGGTATGTAACTTCAGGCAAAACTAGTGTTCCAAATGACTTCAGGAAAAAAAATATATATATATATATGCTTGATAAAAATCTATACATCAAATAAAGTGATATGTATAAATTATGGACAGCAATCTTTTATAGCATAATTTCTATCAAAACTGCTTCATGCCTATCCTGTCAGAGCAGGTCGTCTCCCATAAAACCACTGGACATCTTACGTCTCTCTCTCTTCGTCTCACTCTCTTCTCTACCTCTCCTTCTCCCTCTCCCTTCTTGTCCCTTTTCCTCACTTCTCTGTTTAGGCAACGTGATTTCTCTGTTTGTGATCGTCTTCCTCTTTTCTGAAATCATTGGTAAATAATACCAAGAAGTAGACAAAAGCCAATTACAGTAATGTTTGCACTGGACAGGCTCAGGAAAACACGTGACCCAAAGTTTTGACTCAGATGGAAAAGTAAGAAGGGGGAAAGGAAACATTTGCGTTGGTTAAATTTCGAGCACATGAACTCCTGTCCTGGCCAAAAATCAAACTAGGATCTTCCTTTTAGAAGGTAGCCAGGTTCCAGGGGCGACAGGAACTTACGAACCATCTATAAATTTGGTTCTTAACGTGATGGGAGCGTGGAAACACACTATGAAATGCAAAGCACGGTGCAAACACAATGGGATTGATGTTCCCTTAGGATTGATGTGGGCTAGGCACTTGGGGACACCAGAGCAAGGGGATGCAAGGAGGCTTTTCTGCATCATTTCCCTCGCCCTTTACTCAGGACGCAAGTCATCGAACTAAGTTCCTCTCTGAAAGCCACTAGCCACTAGCTCTTCAAGGAACTTCAGTGCCTGAAAGTTCCAAACAAAAGCTACACATATCAGGCCTAAAACTAGGATGACAATGTGATTCCACTTCGTTGGGAGGTTAGTTTGGTTCCAGGTGAGGATATTACAGAGGCCTCAAGTTGTCTGGAAAACCTATTGATGATGCGGTGAGGACACCCCCTTTTAGGGCTCTCGACTCCCGCAGTTGCCCAGCGAGGTTGACCTCCATGCCAAACTTGCACTTCACCTGAGGGTTTCTATCCAATTTGCAGAGTGAGTTTTCTTGCACTCCAGCTCATTTTTATCCTTTCTCCCCTTTTTGCCCTTACATCAGCCAGTGAAATTTCTATTTAAGGATTTAACAGGGGGCATAATTATTTGTGTAGTCGTGGCCGAGTGGTTAAGGCGATGGACTAGAAATCCATTGGGGTTTCCCCGCGCAGGTTCGAATCCTGCCGACTACGTTAGCTTTAGCGAGCAAATTACGAAGCTTATCACATGACTATACAGGTTTGCAGGTAACCTTTTTTTCCTTTGCCTCTGTGCACTTCCTGCCTTGGAAACTTGAAAGTATTTCTGGATTCAACGGATGCCCCTGTTAGGGTTTAGCAATTACCTCCATGTTCAGTAGATTCAGATCATGGCTGTGAGTACAGATAGGAACCGGTGCACTGGTTCCTTTTTGTCTTTACCGTAAAGTTCTCACATAGCGCCATCGCCGGCCGCCCCACTGTGCTGCCTGTTCTGGGAAGTGAGGGACGGACTGGAGTGGACTCAAGGCTAGACTTGGACAGATTCGGCTCGGACGCTGAATCGCATAATGTATGCTTGATAGCAGGAAGCGTAGCCTGCACAGTGACGTAATAAAGACAACAGTGAGCAACTGTATGGAGATTCCTCCAGAGTAGCATACTGTGTTTTCCACATTAGTGCAGTAGTGTATATCTCTACCTGTCATGCTGGAGACCATGGTTCAATTCCGCTACACGTTGGCCATTGTCTCTCTTCTAGTTAACCACCAAGGACTGGGGTTCAGGAAGTAACATGAAGAGAGGATGGCCTCTCCACAATTACCAAGTGATCCAGCCGGTTTGGTGACAAGTGAAGATTACATCTTGATGTGATGTAAATATATACTATTATGTGTACATATGTACTTTAAAATACATGCATATATACACATTTCAGAGTATATATTTTAAAAGCATATATATGTGTGTGTGTACTTTTCTCTCATGTAGATGACAGAGAGAAAAATAAAAGAAAACGCAGTAATATGCTAAATATGCTAACATTTGGGGACTGGGATAGCCAGGAATTCTCTGTATTCTTGTAACTTTTCTGTCAGTCTGAAATTATTTCAAAATTAAATTATTTTAAAATAAAAAGTTAAAAGAAAAAAGACTAATAAAACTATAAATGAAAAATATATTCATTGACATTTAAAAGCACAGATATGCAATTTGAACCATAGATATAAAAGAGATAAGAAGTAAATTAATGAATAAGAGTTTAGAATTGGTGAAGGAATGGGATGCAAACTGCTACAGTGAGCAAGAAAATTCATAACACATGAGAAGAGCTAAATAGAGAGTGCGTGCCTAAAACAGTATTGTTCAATAATGACTACATTTGGGGATATGAAAATAAGATGGTACTATAATTCAAAACAGCAATAACAAGTATGATGGGAAGGTGTGGCCATAATCCAAATTATTCTACACTCCTTTATAATAATGAATAAGGTTAGAATTAGATGTTCACTCAAAACATGATACATACTTTCGACCAGTTGCTGAATGGATGAGTCTTAAAATCAGTATTTTTGTGGGCTATGTTCAAAGCCAAACAGCTTTTCTTTTTAATGAAGGAACATCCTTCCGAAATATAAGAATAAATTTGAAATTTGAATTTAGAATTAATTTTTAACAGTTTATCAAATTTCGGTAGTCGAATTTAAAAGTTAATATTATTATGCAGCACTGCCAGACACTAGATTATTTCTTCAGTAATTCTGTTGCACAGTTGAGTGATCAAAATCCATTCCTTTTCAACTAACATTGAATCTCATTTGTCTTTAACTATTAATTCTTTTCATCATAGACAAAATATTCTTTTTTATTTTTTACAGAGGAAAAAATGATTGATCATAGATAAGAACTATAAAGGCATGGATGAGCAATCAACACAAGCAGGGCTTGAAGGGCCACATCCTTGAGAGAAGGGAAACACATGATATGAGTTGCACAAGAGCTTGCCCTCGAGGGACATGTTCTATTTTGCAGCATTTTAGAATAGACTCCAAGTGGAAAGAAGCAGTTGCCCTGGACTGAGGAGACACTCGTCAGTGTTTGGCTACCAAAATCCATAGGATCTGAGGGTCAAAATTCAGATGATGAGGGAACCACAGAGAAGGAGCTCAAATTTCCATGTATTAATTCTCCTTACAACATTGGCTAATTCCTAAATTGCACACACACAGGAAGATGTTCCAAAACTCTGTAGGAAAGAGCAGCTGGAAGGCTAATGATCTGTAGAGATTCAGCAGCTGCTTAGTTCTGGAGAAACAGAGGTTAAAGTTCATACCTCTCCCAGTTGGAGGGAACCGATAAACACTATCAGCTGTCATTTGAGACTTCAGAAACATACCTCTTAAGCAGTAAGTGACAAACCCAGCTCTAAGGACCAAACAAGAAGAGCAAGGGCTATGTCTTCAGAGTAAAGAAAAACTAAATAGACCGACCATAACAAAGGCTCAATCTTTGTATATTGCAGAAAGACTACCAGAAAACTCTGAATGTTTGGAAAGAAAGCAATACATGTCTATATAATCCATGGATCAATGAAGAAAACACAATAGAAGTTTTAAAGTACTTTGAGCTGAATGATAATGAAAATATGACACATCATAATTTGTCTAATGTAGCTAAAGCTATTTTTAGAAGGAAATGTTTGTCTTTAGTTGCAAGTATTAGAACAAGGAAAAGGTTGGAAATCAGTGATCTAACTCAAGAAGCTATAAAAAACTGGGAACTTAAATGCAAAAAGTAGAAGGAACTATTAAAATAAGTGCAGAAATCAATAAATGGAAAGCAGACATACAACAGAGAAAATCAACAAAGTAAAAGGTTTGTTCTTTGAAAAAACTGATGAAATAGATAAACCCCAAACAAGAATAACTAATAAAAAAAAGAGTAAGTTAAAACACAAAATACCACAAGAGGAAGGAAATAACTGATATTCATATGTATCCTAGATATATTTTAAAAACAAGAATGGTATCATAAACATCTTTATGTCAATATACATGAAGCAGTTAATAAAATGGATGCATTCTTTGAAAAATACAGTATACCACAAGGGACACAGAAAGCAATAGGAAATCTGAATTGTCTTATGCCTATTAAAAAATTAAATCCATAATTTAAAAAGTCACTCCTAGAAACCTCCAGGCCTAAGTAGAATCTCTTGTGAATTCTTCTATACATATAAGCGTTAAATAATATCAATCTTACAGAAACCCTTTCAGAGAATAGAAAATATTCTATATCTTGATCATGGTGATTATTACACAAGTATATGCATAAGTAAAAATTCATCAAACTGTATAATTAAGATTTGTGGTCTCTTCAGTATGCAAATTACACCTAAATTTAGAAAATGAGAAAAATTAAAGCAAAGTAAGGATGGTTTAACTCAAACAAAAGTAAGGAGAATTCCTCACTTGCAGCTGTGCATTACAAGACATAATAAAAGGTATTCTTGGGTTAAAGAAAAATAAAGGATTTGAAAATTGGAATTAATAGGTGAATTAACATAGTAGCTGGTTTCATGGTCAGTATACGACATATCAAGTGTGTTAATATGTACCAACAACAAACAATTGGAAATTAAAAATTTGAAGTTTCCATTTCAATAGCATCAAAAACAACTGTTTAAGAGTAAATCTAATAAATAAAAATATAAGTAAAGATCAATCCAAAGAGAAGAAGTAAAATAATAATAATACTTTCAATCTAAAAGGGGTTAAGAAAGCAGAAATTAGAGAACAAGAACATACTGGCAAAATTAAAAGAAGAGCAAGATGGTAGACTTAAACTTAACTAAATAAATATTTATCTTGAATGTAAGTAGACTAAATATTTCAATTAAAAAACGAAGATTGTCATACTGGAAAAAATTTACCCCGAACTACATGTTCTTTATATGGCATACAGTTTAACATACTGGTTTAAAAAAAAAAAGGATTAAAGTAAAAGAATGTACAAGACATATCAGAACAAGTAACCAAAAAAGACAAACCAGAACCATTTTAGTGATAATAATGTGGTATTTGTAGAGTCTCAAGAAAGTAGCATTACTAGAAATAATGAGGCTATTTCATAACCTCCAGGGTGAATTTAGTAAAAAGATATAACAATTTTATATGCGCATAATAACAGCTTCAATGTATAGAAAACAAAAGATTGGCAGAGCTAAATGGAGAAATACAAAAATCCATAATCATAGTTGAATATTTTAACACTTCTATAGAAATAACTACTACAACAAACAGACAAAAATTTAGTCAGAAAATTTTAAGCAATAGGATTAATACTATACCCAACTGAAGAATATCTCTGTTTTTGAGGTATACATGAAACATTTAACAAAATCACCAAATGCTAAGCATAATGCAGGTGTCAACAAATTTCAGAAGATTGAGATCACACAGAATATGTTCTCTGAGCACAGTACAACTAAATAAAAATCAATATCAATAGCATAGATAAATAGAAAATTCCTAAATGTTGCAATATTAAGTAATACAGTGCTAAATAAACCCATGGGTCAAATAAGTTTTTTAAAACTATAAAATATTTTTAACTGAATGATAATGAAAATAAGACATATCACAACTTGTGACATGAAGCCAAAACAGTGCTTAAAGTCGAATTTTTAGCTCCAGATTCACATACTAAAAAGAGGGAAAATTGAAATTTAATGATCTAAGCTTTCATCTCAAGAACATAGCTTAAAAATATAGGTAGGTTTTAGAGTTTAAAAAATTAAACTCTAAAGGTTAGAAGGAAAGAAATAATAAGAGCTGTAATCACTGAAAAAGAAAGGAAAAATAGACAAAATCAACAAAGCAAAAATTCGCTTGTTAGTAAAATTTCTACCCCAAATTGACTGATTTCTTTTTAAAGAAACAAAGAAAAAATAACAAGGATTAAAAGAGGACAACAGTAAAGATCTTACTGATATCAAATTAGAGTCAGAGGATAAAATGAATAGTTTTGGGGAATAACTTTGACAATAGAAGGTAAATTACAGGTTTCTATATAAACACAACTTACCAAAGCAGACACAAGAAGAAATGAAAAGTTTAAATAGTCTGAAGTTCATTAAAGAACTTAAAAATCATAATTACCTTCTATATTAGTTTACTATGGTCGCCATGACAGAATACCACAGATCAAGTGGCTTAAGCAACAGAAATTAATTTTCTCACAGTTCTGGAGGCTGGAAATCCAAGATCAAGGTGTCTACAGTTTGATTTCTCCTGAGGCCTCTTCCCTTGGCTTGCAGATAGTGACCTTCTCTCTGTATCCTCACCTGGTCTTTCCTCTGTACTTGCTTATCCCTGGCATCTCTTTGTGTGCCCAAATTTCCTCTTCTTATAAGGATACTAGTCAGGTTAAATTAGTGCCTATTTTAACAGCCTCATTTTAACTTAAATTAAATTAATTCCCAACTCTTTTTATGAGGCCGGCAAAATCTTCATACTAAAATCTGACAAGGATGTTACTAGAGAGGAAAGTGCAGGTCAAACTTTGTGTTAAACATTCTAGATGTAAAACCATTAAACAAAATAATAGCCATCAGATCCAGTAATACAGAGAGAGAAGAGTCAAAGTGAAAAGGTAATGCTTGTTTTAGTAATATGAAATTTGTTTTATATATAAAAAATCAATCATTTTAAATTTATTATAAAATGTAAGAGAAAAAACAAAAGATCATATTAGTAGATGCAGGAAAAACATTTGAAAAAATTCAGTACCAATCATTAAAAATTTCCAGCAGTCTACAAACAGAAAGGAGATTTCTTAATCCCATGATGCATATATTCAAAATCCTACATCTATCGTCCTACTTATGGTAAATATTTGACACTTTCTCCCAGTTATTGGGACCAGGAGAATCAGGACCACTATCACCACTGCTATTCAACATTGTATTGGGGGTCTTAGGCCATGAAATAAAATAAGACAAAAAATTAAAAGATATTAAGATTGGAAACAAAGAAATAGGACTGTCTTCATTTGCAGATGATATCATTAAGTGCTTGGACAATCCCCCCAGATATACAAATTATTAGAATTAATAAGTAAAAATAGAAAATTTACTGGATACAAAACTCCATATTCAAATATATGTTGTATTCATATATACTGGCAAAAATAGACAACATTTTTGTCATTTACAATAGCAAGAAAACTACCAATATCCTAATAATAAATACAATAATATATGTAATAAAAATGTGCAAGAGTGCTATATTTAAAACTCCAAACCACTGTGCAGAGAATTTTTAGTAATATCTAAATAAATGAAAAGATACACCATATTCATTGATTGAAAGGCTCAGATTCAATGTATTTGAAATAAAATGCTCAAAGAGTACTTCTGATAGAATTGACAAACTGTCTCTAAAATATATGTGCAGGTGGAAAGGACCTAGAATAGTAAAGGAAATCTTGCAAAGGAAGAACAAATCTGGAGGACTTTTACCACCACATAACAAGACTTATTCTAAAGCTATGGTGATTAATAAAATATACTATTGACGTAAAGATAAAGAAAGAGATCATTGGAACAAAATAGATATGCTGATCCAAAACCACATACATATAACAAAGTGTCACTGCAACTCAAAGGGGAAAATGATAGATTTTTCAAAAGATGGTGCTGGGTCAACTGGATATACAAAGGAAAACAATGTGGACATTGGCCTCTTCTGTAAACTATTCCCTAAATTAATTCAAGATGAATTAAAGCCCTAAATATGCAAGGTAAAATAATAAAATTTACAGAGGAAAACAGGAGACTATCTTCATGAACTTTGGGTTGCCAAGGATTCCCTGTATAATAAGCACAAAAAGCAATAACCATAAAAGATAGGTAAATTAGACTTTTTTAAACTTAAGAATTTCAGTACATCCAAAAACACCATTAACAATGTGAAAAGGCACAGAGTGGGAGATGTTTTTAATAAGTATATCTGACAAAAGATTTATGTCTAGACTTTATACAGAACTCCTTAAAATCAGTAAGAAAAAAGACAATAAGTAATAAATCAGATGATGGGAATCTGGGTAATATCTCTTGTGATGATGGCTGATAAGCTGGTCACTGTGGGGGTCCTCTTTCAAGGACAGTGTCAATCAGCTCCCTCTCAGTGCAATACTGACATATTATTTTTAATTCTCTGGGAAGAACCTCCATTTTTTTTTTTTTTTTTTTTTGCGGTACGTGGGCCTCTCGCTGCTGTGGCCTCTCCCGTTGCGGAGCACAGGCTCCGGATGCGCAGGCTCAGCGGCCATGGCTCACGGGCCCAGCCGCTCCATGACATGTGGGATCTTCCCGGACCGGGGCACAAACCCATGTCCCCTGCATCGGCAGGCGGACTCTCAACCACTGCGCCACCAGGGAAGCCCAAGAACCTCCATTTTTGACAGAACATTTCCACTTCAGTGTCTGTACAGGGTATAGTAGATGGCCAGTAATCATCTATTTCCATCTCTCCCAAGTGAACCTTCCTGTACTACAGAGGCTGGAAGGTTAAAACTACATTTTCCTAGCTCCCTTGCAGCTAGGTGTGATTTAAGCTTTTTCTGGGAGTTTTCTAAGGTGGAAATAAGGCACCTTCTAATTCAGTTGTTTTGTGCTAACAAGCATTGTCATGGACAAATTGGGATTTTCTGCAGAGGAACACAGGTGAGGGGCGTCAGTTGTTTTGCTAATTCACATCTGGAGCATGGCACACTCCAGAACATGGAATTCTCAAAGTGTGGTCCCCAAACCAACACCAGCAGCAACATTTGGCACCTTGCCTAGAAATGTAAATTGCTTTCTGACTATTCTGTGTTTATTTGTCTATTTGTTACCCATTAACCACAGGTCCAAAGTAACCACCAGAGTTGTTTACATTTCCTGCTACCACCTCATTTATCTAGCTCTCACACGTCAAGCCAATATTTCTCCTGCCCTAAATAAGCCCAGGGCCAGGTAGCAGATAACTAGGGACAGGCCCTATGCCCCTAAACTCCCCGGATTATTAAAATGATCTAATCCTAAACTGTTTACTCTGACTTGCCTTTCCTTTCCTATGGAAATCCCAATAAAGTCTGTGACTTGTGCCTTCCTCTTTCTCTTTTCTGCCTCCTGACCAACACTGGTACTTCCCCCTGTGTCCCTGAGTAGTTTCTAGAGGAACTGTTTCTAGGGAAACTGAGTAACATCAAACCTCTCTTTAGTGGCATTGGCCTCTCCCTGTCTTCTCTCACTCACCTTTGTAAATTAAGACCTGGCTGACTTGCTTTCTGTCATGATAGATAGCTTTCATACTAAGTTTTGAGAGCAACTTTCCTAGAGAGAACACTGCTGTTGCAAAAGCCTACAGATATCTGCACTACAGTTCAGGCAATAGACCCCTGAAATCAACGATTCCAGCAGCAGCATTTTGATTTCCTATTTTCTTCATTGTAGACAATGGCAACCTCTCTGGGAGACTATTACTGCAGGATTGTTTTGGGAATCATTTCTGCAGGGGTGAATTAGAGCTGGCACCTCCCTTCATCCCTCTGTGCCAAAAATTTTGTACGTTTCTGTGTTCTTATTAATCTCCCTTTTGCTTAAAATAGCTTGAGAGTCTTTGTTTCTTAAGTAAATTTTTGACATATAATATAACACTATATTAATGTGGAAAAGTACATAAACCATAATTTATGGCTCAAGAAATTTCCACAAAGTGAACACACCTATGTAGACAGCACCCAGAATGAGAAACAGAACCATTTCCAGCATCTCCAACAGCCCCTCTCATGGCCTTTCTCTGCTTTCAACAATCACCTTTCTGATTTCTAACACCAAAGATTTGTTTTGCCTGTTTGAACTATATATAAATAAAATCATGAGCTAGGTATGCCTTTATGTCTGGCATCACTCCAATAATATGTTGTGAGAGTCTCCCAATTTGTGTGCAGTTGAAATCATTTATTCTCATTGCTCTACTATTCCTTTGTATAAAAAGCAATTATTTATCTTTTCTATTGCTGATGGACTTTGGATTGTTTCCAGTTTGGGACTAAAATGGGTAGAACGATTTTGTTTCATGAAGCTGAATTCAGATTCACTTCTTTTATCTGAATCGATTCTGCCAGGCTATCTTTTTTTTTTTTTCCAGTCCATACATATTAATGGAGAGAAAAATAAACAAGGTTGAAACTTACAAGGATCTCTGTTTATTTTATTGTAAGTGGAAAAAGTGATTAAATTCAGTTCATCTTGATTGCAGTCAATTTTTTTTGGGGGGGGGGAGGCTCAGATTTTTTTAAAGCATGAAACGTTCTGTCATTTCTTCAGTGTTTAACTCCCTTCAAACTAGAGTCCCAAAGGAATTTACCTACCATGTTATAGGCTTGTTAAAAATGTGTAGACCAAATAAAAGGGCTGTGATATGACTAAATATGGCAACATCTGTATCACAACTTATATTTTACTTTAAATTTGCAATTAGTTATGTTATAACTTGCCCTGATTTTTGAAGAATGTTTATGTGATTTTCATTTTGATAGGAAAGACAGTTCAAATAATAGGCTGCTTAGTTAAATATGGAATCTGGCTTCTCTACCCAAAACTCGGCTTAATACTCAGAGCAGACTCCCTTCCTTCCATTGAACCATGAGGTTTCTTAGAGTTGATTTTATTTCGGTGAAAAGCAATCTCTCATCCCCTGAGACGCTTCACTCTTCTCTTCACCACTCTGCTCCCTCCTCCTCTTCTGTTTGGACCGCTTGACAGATCCCTCTGTCTTCGGTGTCTCCTCCTCCCCTTCTTTGTCTTCCCCCTTGTCCTCGTCCGTCTTCTTCTAAAAATTAGATTAAGACCTCCTAAGCAGGCTAGACAAAAATCAGTTTCAGGACTTGGGAAAATATTGTGACTGAGAAACTAAGGTCGAAATATAAGGAGAAAAACAAAAACAAAAACACAACAACCTGTTGCGTTGGTTAACTTTAGAAAGAAATGGCCCCTGCGCCGGCCAAAAATCAAACCAGATTATGAGCCTAAAGCCTTAGCAATATCATGGCGAGGGAATACCAAGGCAGCTTTCCACGTCATTTTTCGCGCGGTCCACCTGGGACACAAATCAGCGGAAGCAATTTTCTGCCTGGAACCCAGTTGGCACAGCGGCCTTCATCCCGGAGCAGACCCTTGGAAGCCCGAACATCCCGGACTAGAAAACGGTTAGGTCCTGACTCTCCCTCGATACGGGCTAGGTTTGGTGCCAGTGCATGGGGATTGCAGACGCTCCCCAGAGGCTGCGCCCCGGAGTGTTATTTGAAGTTTGCTGGTAACGCTAATGCTCACGCGGTGAGGGCTCTATCTCATTCCGGTGTTCTTCATTCCAGGGGGTGTCCGAGGTTGGCCTCTCTTCCTAATTCTCGTTTCACCTCAGCGCTTCCACTCAGCTCACCAAGGACACGTGTTTGTACCTGCCACGTGATTCCTGTCACTCCATCTTCGTTCTGCAGATGTAGTCGTGGCCGAGTGGTTAAGGCGATGGACTAGAAATCCATTGGGGTCTCCCCGCGCAGGTTCGAATCCTGCCGACTACGGTAAGCTTTTTTCCTCCCTGAATTTACACTTAACCTCTTCAACTGATCAGTTTGACAATCTGAAGTTACCCAGAAAGGAACTCGCTAACCGTTTCTCACCACAATAACGCAGGCTTCTGGACTAAACTTGTCCCGCTCCGGCCCGGACATCACTCAAAACGCACGCAGCTCCTGTCCTGCAATGATTAAAACAACAACAACCCCAAGCCTTTCTTTTAGCGAAATGCTCAAACCCCCACCTCAGATTTTCTTGTTCACGGAATTACGCCCTATTTGAGAGAACACTCACACAAAATATATCTCGCTTAGAAAAGTACACTTAATGAAATCCTGACTCACTGCTCCGTTTGCAGGGAGTCGAATCTGAGATATTCCGTTTATGATTCTAGTAAGAATCGTCACACCAGCAAGCAAACCAACATTATCTCGCTAGATGACCCAGCCCAGGAGCCTGTGATACAGGTGAAACAAGAGGTACTCTTCACTAGGTGATTTTTTTTTTAGTATAGTGGTGTGTGCGCTGGTCTGTTACCTGCAATACAGGGGCTCGGTTCCCAGACAGGATATTTAAGTCATCTTTCTGAATTTTGTGGCTCTGACAACCTATTCTTGTTCTTCCACTCAAATGTTAAGTTTCTTCTTCTTTTAACTTATTCTTTTCAAGACAACTAAATGTAATGAAAAAGAAGCAAGCAGAATAAATCATGTGATGAGTAACACAAAAGGAAACTCTTAACTTGACAGGGGAGAAACTTGTCAGATACCTCCTTAATCAGTTGATCATAGTTAGTATTTAAGTATTAGGACATTCAACATCATGTGCCTCTCAATATGATGAAATGCACAGGACACAACCTCACTAGTGTGGTATTTGTGCTGAAAACGCATTATCTGAATTTAACTCTCAGGAAACAACAGACGAATTCAAAGTGAGGGGGCATTCTACAAAATATGTGACCTGATTTTTCAAAATGTCAATGAAATGAAAAACAAAGCAAGATTGAGGAACTCAATCCAGATTAAAGGACTAAAGAGACACGTCAGCTGAATGTAATGTATTTTTCTTGAAATAAAGGATTCACACTATTGGCAAAACATTAACAAGGTGTGTAGATTAAATGAGTTTCAACCCTGATTTTATAATTATTCCATGGGTAGGAAGGAGAAGGTCCATGTTTTAAGAAAATACATAATGAAGTATTTAAGGTAAAGGGACACCTTGTCTAAAATTCACTCAACAGTTAAGAAAAAAGTTATACATATGTAAATCTGTCTATATCTATCAAGAAAAATAAAGCACGTATGATAAATTGTTAACATTGGAGAATCTAGGTAAAGGATTTATGAAAATTCTCTGTACTACCCTTGCAATTTTTTCATAAATTTGAAATTATATCAAAATAAGTTAAAAAAGGAAAAGAAACAGATAGAACAATAATAAAAATACCCTCATGGAAATTAAACCCCAAATACAGTTTGAACATTAGGTGTAACATAGGTGATGAGGAAACTATTAAATATAATATTAGACCTGATGGAAGAATAGTATGCAAAATTCTATAGTAAGCAAGGCAATAAACATTATTTTTAATGATGACTGATATTTAAGATATAGGTACAAGATGGAAGTATTACACAGTAGTATTATGCATGGTTGGAGGGTGTGCATATATTAAAATAATTCTGGGGTCTAATGGTTTTGTATCAGGTGAATATGAAAAGTGCATTTACATCAGCTTTTCTGTGACATCACCATCAAAGTTCATAATTAAGAAACACCTGTCTGGACTATAAAAATAAACCTGAAAATTTAATCAACATTTTAATTTAAATATTAATTATTACCATTATGTTATTTAAATGTTAGTGTTTATTACAAACTATTAGGTATAAAATAAGCTACAAAGCTATATCATACAACATGGGGAGTATAGCCAATATTTTATTATAAGTGGGGTATAACCTTTAAAAATTGTGAATCACCCTATTGTATGCCTATAACTTATATAATATTGTACAGCATCTATACTTCAATTTAAAAATTAAATTTAATTTTAAAAACAAAACAAAACAAAATGTTAGTGGTTAAAATATTAAAACGTGATACTGTGTAACAGAGTTATTCACTAAATTATTTCTTCAGTCACTCTACTTCACATTTGAAGTAATATGTAGATGCCCAATTTCAGCTAAGCTTAACTATTATTTGTCTGTGTTTCTTCTTTTCATTATAGACCATATACAAAATGTATGTGTGTATAACAAGTGGAAATTAAAATTCAAATATTCCATTTGCAGCAAAAATGTAAAAGTCTAGGAATAAATCTAACAGAAGATGTGCAAGAAATCTATATTAAAAACTACAAAATATTGCTGGTAGAAATTAAATGGAGGAAAGTACTATGTTTATCTTTCTGGAAGACTCAATCTTGTCAAAATGACAACTATTTCCAAATTGATCAACAGATTCTATGAAATCCCAATCAGCCTCCAAATATGTATTTTATGGAAGTTAACTCAGTTTCAAAAACACATTTGGAAATGTAGAGCAAATTAAAAAACAAGAAAATATTGAAGATAGCAAAATTGGAGGAATTACACAAATATATATCAAGACATATGTAATTACTTATAAATCTACAGTAACTAAAACGGTAAGCTATTGGTTATTATATATAAGTAAGTACAAAAACATTATCTTCATCTCTGTATCAACTTGGCCAGATTGAACTACATTCCCCAGAATTCCTTTTCCTGTGTGTTTCTGGTTGGATGGTCCCCAAGAAATACTCTTGTAGGAAATTTGGAGGGAGAAAGGCAAGTCGAAGCCATTCTGTATCTCACATTAACTCATCTGCTGACTTGGCATGTGGCAACATTTGGGCCTGCAGCTGCCTCACCTTCCCCTGGATCCTCCTTCACCCTCCTCCTTTCCTGGACCAAATGTGTGTGTTTACCTCCAAATGAAGGGCTCTGGCTGCTGCTCGACACCTGCACCACCAAGGTCAGGGGCAACCAGAGCTGACACAGGTATCAATCCATTGCATGGGGCTCCAGTTCATGCTTGTGGGTTCCAGATTGTTCTAATCTTCCCCACCTTACACTCATCTTCCCTTCTTGACAACCTTCTCTGTGGATTTCGAGCTTCAGCATTATAGAGACTATTTTACCAACCCCTACAAACCTCATACTTATATGAAATGTATATATCCATCCCAGTGGTTCTGCTTGTCTTATTGAACCCTGACTGAAATTTTTACTTTCATATTTTTGCTATTACAAACGATGCTGCAGTGGACATTGTAATCATGTAAATCACCAGCTGTTTCTGCCCTGTTTCCGAGTAGGTCAAAGTGATGATTTCACACAAGATATCTAATCTCCCACTCTCTCTTCAGTGTGCTTATGAGTGTCCAGGACTATTGGAAGATGAGCTGTTCAAAGGCAAGTGTTCAGTGGGGATTGGAAGTTAGGATCTGACTCCACCTCGGAGTAAGCAACGTTTGGTTCTAGTTGCAGACCCTCCACAGCCCAAGCTCAGACCACAGCCTAGTCTCCAGGGCCGGCAGGCATTCGCTCAGAGTTTACTGAAATGACTTGTTTGCTTGAAACACTGATGATCATGCGTTGAGGACTCTCACACAAGCGCTCTCGATCGCGTAGGAGGCATGAGAGGTTGGACTTAAATTTAAAAAAAAAAAAATCAAACCCTTATTTTACCTGAAGGCTTGTATTCAACTCTCAAAACCTACTTTCTTGTATGCTGAGCAATGGTCACCCTGGTTTCCGTTCTTTCTTGTCTATAATTTAAAAAAAGAAAAAACGGTGAAGAAGTTGTGTGGTCGTGGCCGAGTGGTTAAGGCGATAGATAAGAAATCTTTTGGGGTTTCCCCGCGCAGGTTCGAATCCTGCCGACTACAGCAGTCACTTATTTTTCCAAGTAAAGTAGTTGGGAATTGCTCCGCTGAGAGAAAATTGAAACGAAACCACAGCTTTGCGAGATCTTGACTAAACTTATTGTGTTCTTTGCCCAGGCCCAAACTCCACGGCTATGGGGAACGGAAGTTATTATTATTTCATTACTTTTTATTAAAATTAAAATTGCCTTAATAGGTAGAGCCCTAATCATTTTCCCGCCAGCGGAGCCTCCGCACAGTTCTCCGGAACACCTTGAGTTTCCCTGCCCTCCAAACCCGCTGGAAGCCTATATTTTCAAGACAACTCTTTGTACTTTTTCTTCCGCAATGGAAAGGAACCCGGTTTCCTAGCCCAGTCTTCGGTCAGTTAGCAGGGAGATTCCGGGGAATCAATGGTTCAACTGCTTTGCTCTCCTGGATTCACTGTTTGCAAATCTAGTACGACAAATCGTCAACGAAACCGACACCATCACTGTCAAAAGAGCAGGCTGTCCTGCCTGGCCTGCAGTTTCAGCTCCGGGGCGGAGGTGGGTGGAGCGAGAGGGCTGAGAGAAGGGCTGGAGCGACACTTGGTTGGTCGCGGACGAGTCCGAGGGAGTTCAGGCTCAAATTTGCCAAAGGTAATCAATAATAGAACACAAGATCTATCGGCTAAAAGAACACGAACACTAGTACTTACATTTATTAGTTATCTTTAAGGAAGGAAAGTCACCTTCTTCCTCGTTAGTATAGTGGTGAGTATCCCCGCCTGTCACGCGGGAGACCGGGGTTCGATTCCCCGACGGGGAGGTAGTTCCGTTTTGTATCTCGTCGCCTATTTTAGAATTCCCAACAATCGTGTTGTCACTGCTTAGAATCGAATATTACACACACTCTTTCTTTAACATGAAAGCTGCAGAACTCACTCTGGTTAGCGTCTTGAGCAGGTGACCTCAGATTCTGCGGCAGTTGCGGCTTCTTCTGAATTCTGGAGTGTGTTCGGCGATGGCCACTACTGGGCTCTGGGACTGGGAACTGAACTACACGGGGACCCTCCTTGCCAGCTCTTCTCAACTACATCACCCTCCCCCGTTTCCGTCACTTCTAGTCCCGGCTGCTCTAATCAGAAAACATTTCAGCGCAAGTATCAAAGCTACTTTAAGGCCCAGAGGGAAATCTAGGTTTAAGTGACACAGGTCTGAGAATGCTCACTGAGAGTTAATGAGATTATGGTTGTCTGGCATCTGCCTTCTATTTACATGCAGAAAGAACTACTGAGGCCAAATGCCAAGATCAAAATTCCCATGTTCAAGACCTCCGTCCTCCTAGACATCAAACTCTGGAATGATGGTACCGACCTGGCACAGCTGGAGGCCATGTGTCCTCCATCCAGCTGAACTGGCTGGCCTAGGCAACTCGAAATTGGTGCCCCTGGATGCATATAAAATGTGTGGAGGAAGATGACAAAAAGTGATCACAGAGTTGCGGGAAGAGGAGATTCCCAAGTTCCAGGAGCATGTGAGGAGTGTCAACATTGCTGCTTTCAACAAGATCCGAAGCTCCAAGTAATGTGCTTGTGACTGTACATCAGACTTTACGAATTAAAGCTTTCTGAAGGGGGCGGGGGAGACTCAGGAATGGATAAATAAACTGATGGAACAGAAGAATGCATCCTAAACAGACCCACTTATACAGTCGCTTGATTTAAAACAAAGGCCACCCTGCAGTGCACTAGGGAGAGACCGTTCTTTACAGTAAATTGAAATACAATAAATTAGTGGCTCAATTGGATATTATGGAAATAACTGAATCACGATGTACACAAAACTCTGATGAAATGTATATTTAAACATGAAATAATGCTTCTGAAAGATAACTTAGGATAATATCCTCATGACTTTGGAGTATGCAAGAATTTGTAAAACAGAGCACAAAGAGCAGTCACCACAAAAGATATATTTATATATTAGACCAGCATTGGAAACTACTGTCCACCAGTACGCAAGTACAAGACAAATCTTAGAGAAGATATTTGTATTACATATGCCTAACAAAAGACTGTGTCTAGAATATAGATTCAAATATAGATGCATTGTTATGACTTTGTTAAATTAACAATTGTTAAGTAGAGCACAGGATGCCAGATGGTGAGTCAGTCAAGTTTCAACAACAGACTACAGAGAAATTGAAATAGAGAAGTTTATTATTCACAGGTCCTGGAGGAAGTAGTACACTGCGTACTTCAAGGGGCCACATTGAGGGGGAGGTCAAGGCAGAGTATAGACAAGACAGAGCAATAGGACCTGGGGCACATGTTTTTATTAGGGTCTATCGGTGGAGTTCTTTGGGGTTCCCAGACTAAGGTGGGATTGATCAATTCAAACCAAAAGAGAGAGTAAGTTCTTTTGGTAAATTCCAAAGCAGTCTAATCTAAGGGGTACACAAGGGAATGGTCCTGTGCAGGGATGACAGTTGATCACAAGGGCTGTTGGGGAGGTAATATCAGTAACTTACATTTGTTTGAGACTCTGTAGGCCGCTATCTAGGGCATGCACTTGCATGAAGAGGCTAGTATCAGCTCAAGGTCCCTGCACACCACTTGGCCAAACAAATTGGATACTAAGGCAGTAATACCATGGAATAGCTTAGCTAAACTCTTGACTTATATAAACACAGATAGATGTGAATAAGAAAAACCAATATGGAAAGGATAGGCAATCCATTAGAAAAATGGGCAAAAGAGTTCTACAGGTCCTTCACAAAAGATATATCAAAATAACCAATAAACATACAAAAGGGTGATCTTCATTCATCCTCAGAAAAAGTGAAAAGTAAAACAATTAGATTCCACTATTTTATTTGTTAGAGTTTACCAGAGAAACAAAACCAATAGGATGTGTGAAGGAGATTTATTCTGAGGAATTGGCTCATGTGATTATGGAGGCTGGCAAGTCCAAAATCTGCAGAGTGAGCAGCAAGCCGGTGACCCAGGAAGAGTTGATGCTGCAGTTCAAGTCTGAAGGCTGACTGTTGGCAGATTTCCCTCTTACGAGGGAGACCAGTCTTTTATTTTATTTTATTTTTGCGACTGGATGAGGCCCACCCATATTATGGAGGACGATCTGCTTTACTCAGAATCCACTAAGTTAAATGTTACTCTCATCCAGAAACACCCTCAGAGAAACATCACAGAAGCATGGATTAATGGTTGACCACGTATCTGGGCACTGTGGCCCAGCAGGTTGACACATAAAATTAACCATCACTGGTTAATTTTAAAAATTAAAAATTTAAATTTAAATTTAAAATAAAATAACAGAAGACAGATAATACCAAGCATTATCAACGATGTGGAGCAACCGGACTCTCTCATACATGGGAATATAAATTGGTTCAATCACTTGCAAAAGTGTTTTGGCATTACATACTAAAGCTTCAGCATACACAATGACTGCAATCGTGACTCTGCAATTCCGTCCATAAGTGTTTCCACCAAGCAAAAATCCTTGTTTGTATTCACTGAAAAACATATATAAGAATATTCATGGCAACACTATTTATAATAGCCAAAATTGGAAACAATCCAAGTGACTTTGTAGAGGAGGTGGATTTTAGAAATGCCTTGATGTCTGGGGCTGATTTTGAAGAGTGGAGATGGTGCAAAGATGCCTGTCAAAACAAGGGGCTTCTGTGACCGAGGAAGCTCAGAATAAGAGTGTCCGGAAGGGGTGAGGACATTCCTATATTTGGTACCCTGCTGGCTTCTCTTCTGTTCCATCCTGTCCATCTCCTAGCCTTCCTACTTCTCCTTCTCTCCCTCCCTACCCGCTCCTGTTTCTCCTTCCTTTTGTTTTTCCACATATTCTCTGCTCCTACTTGGACCTTTTTTTCCCACTTTCTTCTGCATGGGAATCAAAGTACTGAGTTTCTGAATTCATATTTTGTTTCCTGAATCAACTGTAAAGCCCAGATAAATGTTCCCATGTATGCGAAATGTTTGTCGACAAAAAAACAAACAGCACAATCAAAAAATGGGCAGAAGATCTAAACAGACATTTCTCCAAAGAAGACATACAGATGGCCAAAAAGCACATGAGAAGATGCTCAACATCACTAATTATCAGAGAAATGCAAATCAAAACTACAATGAGGTATCACCTCACACCAGTCAGAATGGCCTTCATCAAAAAGTCTACAAACAATAAATGCTGGAGAGGGTATGGAGTAAAAGGAACCCTCCTACACTGCTGGTGGGAATGTAAATTGGTACAGCCACTATGGAGAACAGTATGGAGGTTCCTTAAAAAACTAAAAATAGAACTACCATATGATCCAGCAATCCCACTCCTGGGCATATATCAGAGGAAACCATAATCCGAAAGGATACCTGCACCCCAATGTTCATTGCAGCACTGTTTACAATAGCCAAGACATGGAAGCAACCTAAGTGTCCATCAACAGAGGAATGGATAAAGAAGATGTGGTACATACATACAATGGAATATTACTCAGTCATAACAAAGAATGAAATAATACCATTTGCAGCAACATAGATGGACCTAGAGATCATCATACTAAGTGAAGGAAGTCAGACAGAGAAAGACAAATATCAAATGATATCACTTATATGTGGAATCTAAAAAAAGGTACAAATGAACTTATTTAATCTATAGATACAGAGTCATGGATGTAGAAAAAACTTATGGTTACCAGGGGGAAAGGAGGGGAGGGATATATTGGGAGATTGGGATTGACATATACACACTACTATATATAAAATAGATACCTAATAAGGACCTACTATTTAGCACAAGGAACTCTATTCAATACTCTGTTAATCCCTATGGGAAAAGAATCTTAAAAGGGTGGATATAGGTATATGTATGTATAACTGATTCACTTTGCTGTACAGCAGAAACTAACACAACATTGTAAATCAACTATACTCAAATAAAATTTTTTAAGTCGATGGTTCACATACGATTTTACAGTGCAGTGTTGGATGAGTCAATCCTCAGTTTCTTCATCTTTAAAATGGTGCTAATATTATCTACCTGATAGGGTTCTATTGGTAATTAAGTGAGGTAATCCATGTAATGCCAATTCAATGCCTGGGGCATAGTAAGGCTTCAAAAATTGTAGCTGTTAGAATATATATTGTTTTTATAAATCTTGAGTTCCCTAGAACAGATTGTAGCAGTGAAAGCACCTCCACCCTAGGAGAGGATGGAATCTGACTTTGATGCTGAGAGAATCCAAGTTGGCATGACCTGTAAATGAGGAAAAAAGAATGGCTTTCCTCGACTCAGGATTTGATATCACGCTCACACCGTAGTAGACTTAACTCCTCCATTTGAAACTGCCAGTGTTTCAGGAGGACAGGTTATTTGGCCCAAGGGAAATAGGTGACGAATGACGCAGGGTGAACAAGACTACAGAGCAGTTTCGGTTGATGGTGGCAGGAAAGTATGCAAAGGAGCCTTCGTGAGGTGCAGATAAAACCGTAGTCGGCAGGATTTGAACCTGCGCGGGGAGACCCCAATGGATTTCAAGTCCATCGCCTTAACCACTCGGCCACGACTACCTATTGGAGACTTCTTTCTTACAAGTCCGTCGCCTTAACCACTCGGCCACGACTACCTGCTGGAGGCTGCTTCTTGTTAACGACTTTGAAGGTACAGCGAGCGGCGTGCCATTTAATAGCTGTGAATCAAAACATAGTGAAAGCTATTTTGGTACATAACTATTAGGTCTGGTAACAAAGAATTTCCTATGTCCATTCAGGGCTTCTCACGCTTGGATGAAATAAGTCATCCACGGCAAATTGAAATTCAGCGGAGGAAGATGGAACTCAAAGAATCATTCTGAGACAAGGGATTCGAATTTTCTATGCCCTAGAACTGGGGGTGGCCCTAGTAGCCTCAGACCTGCAAGTGCCAATGGAACTGGAAACGGGCTGGAAGAAATCTGGGGAAATCCGAAATCGTGGGGCCAGTCGCGTTTACTTTCAGCATTAAACACTAAAACAGAAATATCTTCAATGGCCTTCAACTGCTTTTACCTTTCCCTGCCTTAAAAGAACTACTTGAAACTGGACTTGAGCCGGGTGCAGGGTGAGAGGGGTGGGGAGGGTCCAGGAACTGAAAGAAAAGATGCTGGGAAGATCTCCAACCCCTCAGGAAAAGTTCACTCCTTTTTGCCTTCCCCAGAGAGGAAAGCCCATAGCCCAGGAGCCTTACGAGGGAGAAGCAGCCTGAGGACATTCTCTATCTCTCTTAACACACAAGGTCGTGAATGCCAGACTAAATCTAGCTGTAATGATAGGATTGTTTCTGGGTTTAGAGACTTGATTCAGTGAAACACTGTAGAAGTGGATTCATTTTTCCTTTTTTTTTTTTTTAATGGGGAATTTAGGACTATAGCTCTGAGTTCTGAGAATTGAAGTACTTTGCCCAAAACACCATCAAGTAGATTCAGACAGGCTTTCAGATACAAACGGGAGAATGCCTTTCATGGCTGAGGCCCTCAAACTCTTTCATATATAGAGCTCTCCCATATCTGTTGTCATTTACAACAGGCAAAGAGACAGTTGTTCCTGTACTGGGTTGAATTGTGTCACCCAATAAGATATGTTGAAATCCTAATTCAAGATACCTGTGAATATGACTTTATTTGAAAGTAGTCCTTGCCAGTGCAAGCAAGTTAAGATGAGGTCATAATGGATTAGGGTGGGCCCTAAACCCAATGATAGCGTCCTTATAAGGAGAGGGAGATTTGAGACATACAGAAAAACAGACACAGAGACGGAGATTGTGTGAAAGGGAGGCAGAGACTGGAATGATGCAGCTGCAAACCAAGGAGCTACAAGGGTTTTCAGCAACCACCAGAAGCTAGGAGAGAGCCATGAAAGAGTCTCCTGCAGACCCTCTAGAACCAAACTTGCAGACACCTTGAATTTGGATTTCTGGCCTCTGGAATTGTGAAAGAATAAATTACTGCTGTTTTAAGCCACCTACTTTGTGGTAATTTGTTAAGACAGCCCTAGGAAGCTACCACTGTTCCCCTCTCCTTATGCTTGCAACAAGATCCTTCCTGCCACTTTAGCACTTCTAAATTCCACCAGCGAGGCTCATGCAAATAGTTACTCCCTTTCATATGGTAAACTCATTTTGAACAAAACTCTCCTAGGGAGGTAATCCAAACTAAAAGAAATCATTTATGTGCAAAGACATTTATGATAATTTTAGTTATAACAATAAGATAATTAAACATTTTCAATAATGGAGAGGGGGATGATTATATAACTTAGGGTATATATACCTGGAAGAATATTACCAAGCCATTGAAAATAATATTTTGTAAGAAGTTTTCAATAGCTCAGGGAAGAAGCACAAGAAATAATGTTAAATGAAAAGAGTAGGATAAAAAATATATGTGCTATATGACCTCAATTATGTAAAATTTGGGGTGGGTGGGTGAAAATAAACCAAAGTGTTGCTAGTGTAGTTTCTGGGTTGTGTGATTGTGGGTTATTATTATTTTTTCTTTGTTTTTCTATGATGTGAAGCAGACATCATTACTCAAGTTTTAAAACTGGGGAAGCAGAAATAGTGATTTTATTGCTGGAACAAGAAAAACGTAGTCTCTAGATACAAGACTTTCGTATTACTCCGTAATCAAACATTGAGCTCAAGTGGTCATTTTCCAAAGGGACTACTGTTTGCTATGGTGATGAAACCCAGGACTTTATCTTTGCTTTCTTATGATGCTTGTAAGTTAACAATAAAAGTAATTAAAAGAGGTGTAATCTCACAGTGATGAAAAGAGCAGGAGAGCAAATGACAGGTGGTAAGAAACATTGTTTGCTTTCCAAATTGCAGTAGCATGAGGCAGTTGAGGTTTATTCCTTACTCGTGTAAGAGTCCATTGTCGATTTTTGAGTCAGTAAAGAAAAGGGAACACATTTTTGCCCTTGTGCTGATTCAGGGACCCAGCTTCTTCCACCTTAAGGATCTGCTATCTCCTAAGGCTTGTGAAAGTCCACGCTTCTTAAAAGTCTAAAGGGAAATATGTTACTTTTGCATTCATAATCCGTTTATTATTACTAATCACACAGCCACACTGAGATGTAAGTTGTCTTGGTAGATACAGATGCTGACTGGGTAGCTTATTCCCATAGACAACTCTGTACTATGGAAGATCGAACATGAATTTAGGTGAATACTACAATTACCAACAACATTTTGGGAGGTAGAAAGGCGTTGGATAAATAGTAATTGAATTCGTAGAGTGACTAAAGCTGAAACCTTACTGTCTGCAAGGTGGAAAGCTAAAAATTATAAAGTTATTAACATCTGTAAAGGATATTACAGATCCTTGGAAAGGCTAATAGGAATTGGAAAAAAAAAAACAAAACCCATGTAACCTTAGGCTTATTACTCTGGATTGCCCCTCTCTCACAGAGGTCAAAGACAAGACTTTTATTTTAGGGCAAAAATGCTCCAAGATGCTCTTGACTTACAGAGGCTAGGCATAGCTGAAGGTGGAGGTGAAGAGCCATACTGAGTACTGGGGGATTGAATGAAAGTCTCTCTGGGAGACCCCCAGTTCCTTTTCTGTATTCGTTTCAGAAAGTATGGAGAGCTAACTTTACATAACCTCTGATCCTAAACACTTAGAAGATTAAAGGATTAGTCTCTGAGAAAACTGTCATGGAAAAACTGAACCACAGATATGAACATATCAGGTAACCTGATTGCAGTGGTCTGTCATATACAATCATTCTAGAATGCGTCCATCTATTGGTATATAGGCTTATAGTACCAATTAGGTTTTTGGGTCTACTTCTTAAATAAGACTGGACTGCTAAGGGTCACCAGCAATCTGAGGAAAGATATGCACTGAAGCAAACAAATGGAAGAAAGAGAACCTGATGGAAATAGAGACCAGTAAGTAACAGAAAGAAAAAAAAGTATTATTAATTTGTTCAGAACTAAAAGAACATTTTGCACCTATGGGACAATAATAGTTGCTATTATTTTTGAAAGAGCATCAGGAGAACAAGAACTCTTGAAAATTTTTAAAAACTGTGATGATAGGAAAAAAATTTAATAGAAGGGTTGGACGATAAATTTGGAAATGTTTTCCCATAAAAAGGAAGAGAAAAGAAAGATGGAAAATGGGAGGACAGAAGATAAAAAAATTAAAAGGTCATTCTAGGAAGTCCAACAACATCTGATTGAAAGAGTTCCAGGAAAAGACGACAGAGAAAATAAAGGGGTGACAATTACTTATAAAGGCAAAAAAATCCCCAAACCTAAAACATCCACCTATTTATTCCTCCACACAATGAACGAAAAAGACCAAGAATATACCGGAGTGTCTATTTAAGAATGGCATTTAACTTCATCACCAGAGTGATAGCTAAAAGACAAAGGAGTCATGCTCACCAAATTCTAAGATAAAGTGATTTCCACTCTAGAAATCTCTAGCTGACCAAACCAAATCATTTATGAAGTTAGAATAAATATCTTTTCAGAAATGCATTATATTTGGTGGTGGGAGGGGATAACCTGGAAGCAGAAACCTCTTGAGGACTTAAATCTGGGTGTCTCTAATGCAGGGAAATCAGAACCCGGGGGTGGGCGTTGGGGGGAATCACATTCTGGCAGCAGACCTGTCTGGCAGGGTCTGGAGTCATGGAGGAGACACAACTGCTGTTGCCAAGTGATGTTACATGAGGCAGAGAAGCAGTTACGGTGCGGCCTCTACAAGCTGGAAGTATTTCCTTCCACATACCAGACATCTTTATGCAACACAGGTTGTCTTGGCTGAATGCCGATTTGTCTCCAGGGTTCTTGCTCAGAAGGTTCAAATCCGCACAGCTACGGTTTTTTACTCTTAGTAAAGACGTTTGCTTTTCTCCTCAACCCTTCGGGTTGGCAATCTGGAGGCTTCCGTCTCCTGCCGTTTCCCTACCCTGCTGCGGAGGCAACGAACCGTCCTGGACAAGTCACGTCCCCTGCTTGACATCAGGAAAAGTTTCCTGCTGAGGAGTTTGGGAGAGTCTCATATTTGCTGCCCTTAAAAGAGGCAGGTCACAGCTTTCTCAGCTAGAACCAAGTTACAAAACCCTGCTTTGAAAACATTCACGCTTTTTATCGTGCTTTACCCTTTGGTCTCCACGAGGTGGAAGCTTTCCGAGAAGCAGAAGCCATCTCTTGGCATCCCGCTTTCTCCCCCCCTGGGCAACGCCCCACAGGGCCAGGACTGGTTGGCACACCACGTCAGATGAAGTCATCCACAGTTTATATGTCACGAAATTAAACTTCCAAGAGCGTTCCTTGCGTTCGAAGAAGAGAACTCGGGACACAGACTCGGGAGGCAGCGAGCCCCGCCGTTCCTCCAGCAACGCAAGCGGGGTGCGCGGCTAGGCGGATGCCGTGTTGGAGCCGCCGGCTTCTGCGTCTAGGCAGCCTGGCTGACTGCGGCCCAGCGGAGAGCCGCCCCGCGAGCTGCAGAAAAGGCAGAGGGGCGCTAAAAAGCAGGGACCTACCATATCTATCCCTAGAAACCGATTTGCTCTTGGGTTTTGCACTAGGAGTCCTGTGCGCGCAAGAAAAGGGACGTGTGCTGTGGAGGCAGATAGAGAAAACAAGGATACGAAGTTCGGCTTTTCAGAGCACTTCTTGATTGCAGAACTGAAGCTATATCATATCAGGGAGTAGTGCTACAGCTCCTAGCAGCTGTGGGGTTCCATGGTGTAATGGTTAGCACTCTGGACTCTGAATCCAGCGATCCGAGTTCAAATCTCGGTGGAACCTAAGTGATTTTACTTTCTAATTATTTAAATGTATTTACTTATCTCTCCAGTTTTCCTTTTAGGGATGGTTGGCCGGGAATCCGCGGTTCACATTCCACCTTTTCTTTATAGACTTTAATATACGTGAATAAATGAATATTTATCGTGGTATAATACATACTTTTAGAGTTTTTCTTCCTTGTGAAAGTTTAAAATGGCCAAGTATACATTCTGCTTTTAAATTACCTTGACCAGATGGGAAGAATTTTCAAATAGAACTTTAAAGACTCAAAGCCAAAACAGAAAATAGCTTTCAAAGTTCTTCTAAAATATTCTAGAAGTAAAGAATTAAGATACAATCACATCCTTATTATTCCTCATTATATTCTAATGAAAATATTTATAAATGTTTGTTGGGAATAAAAGTGTACGATGTCCTTTGTACTGTTACTAGCTAAAGAATGCTTTCATTATATTAATTTCCTTATATTAATTAATTCAATTTTTGTTAATTATTAATATCACATAAAATATAGATAAAATTAACAGTTTTCTCAAATTATTAATTATTGAAGCCCTGAATATCCATTCACACTTTAACTGATTCATAGTATTTCAGCATGTAAAGCACATTAATGATATTTTCACTCTATGCTTAATAGCTGGAATTTTTATTCTCATTGCGTCTATCTATTTTTTTTCTTAACTGAATTTTCAATTACCAACAGATGTTATTGAGCGTTCTGGAAAAGCAAATTGCTAAAATAAAGGGGAAAAAAAACACCTGTCGACACCTTTTCTTTCTTTGCTATGTTATTGTGGTTGCTAATACTTCAGCCTGACTGATATTGCATTTTATGAAGACATCAACTGCCTGATTGTAATTTGAAATCTTAACTCCTCAGGAGTTTGTGAAAAGGCCATATTTTCATTTCTACCAGTGATACAATTTGTGCAAAGCCCTGCGTGGATGCTATTATCAGAGACTGCTTCCTGGTAGATGTATATCCCTGGGGCCTCAAACTTTTTGTTATAGGTACACGTTTTCTCACCTTCCTTGAGTGCATTTACTTATAAAGCCATGGAAATTTGATAGGTACAGTGAACCTCAGCTGGCACCAATTCCTAATAAGTATGTCCACAACACTATTTTTAAACATAGGACTCCATAATAAAACGTCTACTAATTCACCTCCAAAACTTGAACTCAAAAAAAATGGAGAAACAACCTAATTTAATGTCAACAATTGCTGTAGGCAGTGGGTTCCTCAGGGAGCCACTTCCTGCTTCTATTAGCACAGTGGAATCAACATGGTAGGTCAGGAAAAGGAGACACTCTGGAACTGAATTCTTACTCTGTGAATGTATAACTGTAATTTTTGAAATACATAATTGTTCTGTACCTCAGTCTCTTTATATGTAAAAGAAGGTAAGGCATTCTTTACTATGTTTTACCATAGTAAGTACCTTGCTTAAGGAAGACACTCCACAAATACTAAAGCTCTCTCTCCCCCTTTTCTTTTCTCTCCTCCTCCTCCTCCCCTTCCTCCTCCTCCTCCTTCAAACAAAGGAAAGAAAGAGAGAGAAAGAAAGAAAAAGAAAGAAAAAGAAAGAAAGAAAAGGACAGAATGGGGGAAAGGGGACATTTTGGTCTCTTTTGATAAATTCAAGTACAATGATGCTTCCTTCCTAAAAATATTCTTCTTCCCAGCAGAAGCAGCCCATCGTCTATCCCCAAACACTAGCCTATCCTTGCTTTAAAAACAGGTAAAGATATCACCTGAAGCAGTTACCTTGCATGAGGATATTGATTTTTCCCAAGACCCACCTCTACCACTCCTCTCTGCCTACAGGACTCAGGGAATCAGTATATATTGCTATTTTACATACTGAAAGAATTGCAAGATCATGCTAATTCATATCAAAAGAAACCAGAGTAATGTGTGTGGGAGTGCTAGATCAGGAAAAAAGAAACACAGTGTAGAATTGGATCAAATTTATTGATATGGGTACACTTAATGGAGACTGAATTTAGTGTGTTAGCTAGAACAGCTGGGAGTTATTATAACAGTGTGTTTGGTAGGTTGCCTGCAACCTGAAATCAGTGGAACTACAGTAAATAAAGAAGCCAAGACCTCTTCAGTATAAGGTAGAGAAAGATATCCAATATCTTAAAAGATGCAGGGAACTTGCAATGGATTTATCACATGTGACACCCACTCACCCTCCCTCTATTATCTCCCTAGAGGGCTCAAAGGACACTTTCCTCACAAAACCCCCTGAGAAACAGATTGGTGAAAGGAGTGCCAGGGTCCTTGGGAAGCTCTCTAGTACCTGTCCTCTGTAGAAAGGTTTGATGGTAGTACATGCATCCTTAATTTTTTTAAATTTATTTACCTTTTTGATCCCCTTCCTCCATTTCTCCTACTTCCCCTGGCCCCGCCCTCACCTCTGACAGCCATTCATCTGTTCTCTGTATCTATAAGCTTGTTTTTTTTTTTTTTTTAGATTGGTATTTGTGTTTACTGTCTGGCTTATTTCACTTAGCATCATGCCCTCAAGGTCCATCCATGTTGTCATAGATGGCAAGGTTTAATTCTTTTTTATGGCTGAATAATATTTCATTATATATGTGTGTGTATGTGTGTGTGTATATACATACATATATATGTATATATATGTATACTACATATATGTATATATATATGTATATGTATGTGTGTGTGTATATATATATATATATATATATATATATATATATATATATATACTATAACCTCTTTAATTTCTTCATCCGTCGATGGACACAGGTTGTTTTTATACCTTGGCTGTTGTAAACAGTGCTTCAATGAACGTGGGGGTGCAGATATAATTTTCAAGTTAGTGTTTTCATTTTCTTCAGATAAATATCCAGAAGTGAAACTGCTGGATCATATGGTAGCTGTATTTTTAATTTTTTGAGCAACCTCCATACAGTTTGCATAGTGGCTGCACCAACTTACATTCCCACCAACAGTGCACAGAGGTCCCTTTTCTCCCCATCCTTGCCAACACTTGTTATTTCTTGTTTCCTCGATAATAGCCATCCTAACAGGTGTGAGATGATAGCTCATTGTGGTTTTGATTTGCATTCGTCTGATGATTAATGACGTCGAGCATCTTTTCATGTACCTGTTGGCCATATGTATGTCTTCTCTGGAAAACAAAGATCTATTCAGACCTTCTACCCATTTTAAAATTGGACTGGGCCTTCCCTGGTGGCGCAGTGGTTGAGAGTCCGCCTGCCGCTGCAGGGGACACAGATTCGTGCCCCGGTCCGTGAAGACCCCACATGCCGCGGAGCGGCTGGGCCCGTGGGCCATGGCCGCTGAGCCTGTGAGTTCGGAGTCTGTGCTGCGCAACGGGAGAGGCCACAACGATGAGAGGCCCGCGTACCGCAAAAAAAAAAAAAAAAGGATTGTTTTCTTGCCTTTCAGTTGTATGAGTTCTTTATATATTTTGGATATTAATCCCATATCAGATATATGATTTGCAAATATTTCTCCCACTCCAATGGTTTTATAGTTTTAGTTTCTTCATTCAAGTCTTTAATTCATTTCGATCTTGACATAGGTCTTGGTGATGATTTTTTGGATTTGACACCACAAGTAAAAGCAACAAAGGCAAAAATAAACAAGTGGGAGTATCAAATTAAAAAGCTTCTGCACATTAAAGGAGACAATAAACAAAATCAAAAGCCTTAGCTTCCTCCCGTCAGAGCATCCGAATAAGGAGTCATTCCAGTCTGAAGAGGAGGCGTTACTTGCCACAACTGCATATTTGTCTAAATGATGCCAAAGGGTGAGAAACTTTGCTTAATACAAGTACATTTTCTGATAGAAAATGTGACACTTTGAAGAGAGCCGAAGTTCTCTACAGCTACTTCCACGAAGGACCGCCCTTGTCAAGTAGTCGTGGCCGAGTGGTTAAGGCGATGGACTAGAAATCCATTGGGGTTTCCCCGCGCAGGTTCGAATCCTGCCGACTACGACACCCTCCCCTATTGAGGCATAGCCAGTTGGGGAAGAATGCTGTTGCCTTAAAGCGAGAAACTGGATTGTTCTCCAACCTGGCTCTTTATGGTTGCTGCTGAAAGGCTCCACGAAGCATGCCGATTGCGCCCTAAACAGCGTGGGGTCTTCTTATAACTATTATTATTTTTAAGTAATTACTACTATTATTTTTAAGTAATTCTCCCTAGAAGAGCCAAGGCTTTGGTGATGCTTTCCTGCTTCCTGCAATCAAAACCCTCCTTACTAGGCAGCCTTTTCTAAAGAAAAAATCTTGGCAGAAACGTTTTCCCCTTATCGGGGCTCTTCTGCACTCATGTACATCCTTGTTCACGTACAAAAGGAAACTCCACGAAATCTTGGATCAGATACAAGTGAAAGCCAAGACTCATAGCTATGGTTGTGAATCCAAACTGGGTATTAATAGGCAAACCACTACATAACTAAAGATATTAATTAAGCCATTTTTTGGGTAACCCAACAAAAAGGTTGACGACATTATGCCAGACTGAGTTGTCCTGGGGTCCAGGACAGTGGTAAAGAGAGAGGGACTTAAAATGAGGTGAAGTTTTGACTCATTCTGGGCACAGAATTCAGATGCAAAATCCCATTGTATGATTAACATGTTTGGGTTAATGTATTAAAGTGTTAAAGGAATGTTAACCATAGCTGAGTGCCTTTCTAGGAATTCCTAGGAAATTTTGATTATCACTACCTTGACAGTTTAATGGAACTGGTCCTCACCTCTCTTGTGGAGATTGGCGCAGTTGTCAATCTTTGGTGCACCTCATCCAAGAATGCATCTAATATTTTTTCTTAAACACAGTGCTTTCCATATTCATTGATTAAATACCAGATTCCTTCCTTTTCCATGTGTGTGTTCAGAGGAATGAAGTTCAATAAAAAGCGTTGAGTTGCAAAGTCACATGGGTCAGTGATGCTGAGCTGTGACAAGTCCTCTTTGCTGAGCAGTGTCCGCCTGATGAACATGACTTGATTTTGTCTACTAAGACCTGGGCTTCCAGAGGATGAACTTCTTTCTTTGCAAAACTCATCATCTCTCATCAAGCTGTCTCTCACTTTCAGCATACGGGTTGCTTTGAGAAACTAATAGAATTCTAGAATGTCAAAGCTAATGAAATGTTAAGGCTCTTCTGTGGAAACAATTCCTAACTTTAGAGCTGAGGAAAGTGACTCACATGACATCAATGTACAGAATTTAAAAATAAAAATTTGTTCAAAAAGATACCTTAGAGAAGAGTGTTGATAGTATAAGCAGAAATTCCTCTCATTCTGGATACTTCGTTCTGTAGGAGCCCATGGAGAATGAAGCTCTGGTTCTGGGGGCTGCAATAGAGATCTTGAGCCAGGACTGACCATTACACAGAATCTTGCCTTGTGGAGTATCAGCCCGTGATCTGGTTTCCAAATACTGCTTAGGATTCTGGAAGGAGTTCTTCTCTCTTTACTTTTAAATCACTGAAATTTCTTATAAACAAGGAAAATAAAACCAAAACCAAAACACACTGGTGAACAGTGAAACAAAAATCAGAGTTACAGCAACTGCAACAGAGAATGTAAGTAAGGAAGTACATTTCCAATAGAAATAAATGTGAGCCACTGACATAATTTAAAATTTTCTAGTAGTCATATTAAAAAGTAAAAAGAGACAAGCATAATTCATTTTAATGATATATTTTATTTAACCCAATATATCCAAAATATCATTTCAACATGTAAGCAATATTAAAAATTGACAGTGTGATATTTCATGTGTTTTTTTTTCATACAAAATCTTCAAAGTCTGGTGTGTATTTTGCAGTAAGAGCTCATCCCAAGTAGGATCAAGTGCTCAATAGTCACATGTCTCAAGTGTCTAAACTATTGGACATCACAGATCTAGAGTGTGTAGAGAGCATAGAACTGAGTTGGTAGAAGACTGAAACCAAGGGAGGGTCTACACTACAAACAATAGGCTACAGTCCAAGATAGAAGTCTTCTTGGCATGCACTTCTCGGTGCTTTCTGGACTTGTGCTGCTGTAACACCCAGTAACTAAACTTGCTATTTCAGGGAGCTCTTCCTTACCTCCCTCAGGAGTGTCTGCAGAAGCCCAGCGAGTGCTGCTCCCAGCTCCTCTTCCAGCACGGAAGGCAGCACCTGGCCCAACATGGTGGACAGCTCCTGTTTCAGTACCGTGGGCACTGTCAGCCCACCGAAGATTCTATTTCTAGGAAGGCAGAGGCAGGGAAGTCCACGAGCCTCCTTCACTCATGTCTCTTTTCTTTTCATTTGTTTCAGTTGTGGGGAATCATTCGTCTCTGATTGGCTGATTTGCTGTCCTTAAAGCCAAGGTAGAGTTCCTCAACTGTAAAATTGATTATTAGCTTCTCCAATGTTGTCACTCTCAGGTTCTTCACCTCCTGAAATCCTGTGCATTCTTAAAGATTGCCTCCCCACGTATCCTACTTTGAAAAGTCCTCAAGTTCATCCTTCATTCCCCTCCTTCTGTGCCCCTTATGGTGTCTTTGCCATAACCTTGTTTAAGAAAATGCAACAATAATATTAGTGCTTCCATAGTTCTTTGTTTATATGTCTCATATGAAACTACTTCTATATTTATCATGCATTCTGCCTGCTAGCATGTGTATTTTTGAAGAAATGAACTGTTTAATTCTTATCTTAATCCTCCAAGCCCAGGTAATTGGTTATTAAATCACTTTAAATGATGTAAACTAATGCAGTAGAAACTAACCCCATTTATGAATCGAACTGGTGTGTGTTCTTTAAATAATATGTTCCTTTAGTGCATCCTTTCATCTCTTTTGTTTTCTTGGCACCATTTAAAAGTTTCAGTAAAGTAGATGGTCAATTAATCCATCATTTTTCCTTATATATGTTATGAATCTTTTGTATTTCCTTTGCTACACCTGTTAGTCTTTCAGAAGCAACAGAACATCCTAAATTAAGTGCTATTTATGAGCTATCTTTGACTTTGAAAAGGAAAGTGCCACCTCTACATGGCAATTGTAGTAAACACTCAGTAAACACACAGAATTCAGAATAATCATTAAGACTTAAGAGAGCCAATGTTGTCTAGCATGTGTCTCCTTGTGCATGCTACCTTCTTCAACAAGAAAGGGAGAATATCACAAATCAAGGGCTTCTTCTCAGTGGAGATCTTAGAGTAAGGGTTGAAAAGTAAATGAAATAGAGGTTCCAATAACCTCTGGTTGAAAAGGAACAAGGTTCCATTCCACTCTGTGGGACCTACATATGTTTAATTCTAGTGTCCCAAATGTGTACCGTGAGAAACCCACACCCATGATCCCTCTGAAAAAGGCGAGAGACGCTCTAAGAACTGGTTTGACTGGCATTTTAGCTTCAGGCATGGGTGCACTTTGGCCGCCTAATTTACAAAATTGAGGTTAATGACTCACATAGCCATATTTCAAAGATGATATTTCTTCAGCAACTTTGTACTTAATTACAGTTTAGTAATGGTTAAGCTTATTAGTTAAAATTAGGTCTTGTAACATAAAGGAGACTCTTCAATGTAGAGGGTTCTCAGCCTCGTGTCTGTGTTCTCCAACAGTATTTGTGAATCCCTGATATGGTTTCTATAGTTGTTAGATTTGTGTCAGGGCCATCTCTCCATGAGAGGGTGAACAAATTTTATTTTACATACCGTGGGATTTTGAGCCAAAAAATAATTTAAGAGTCACTGTCTTACTAACTTCATGACCATTGAATGAGAAGAATTTGTTAGCTCTATTTTGTTGTTTTGGGAAACACATAAAATGACTATGAAAAGATATGTGGACTACAAGCAAACTCCTTCTAACTGTTGTAATAGATTTGTCTGACATGAACCCAACATCTGTCTTCCCAGTGACAAATTCACACTTACCACCATACTGGGGAAGAAAGTTTTATTGAAAATCACTATGCTCACTGCCATGCCTTTGTATATTTCTGATGTCCACAGAACAAAACAGGCACACGTCCATCTAAAGCAAATAATTTTCAAAGCCTTGCCTGATCCATGTTGCTAAGGGCATTGACAAAGTTTTTCTTTTTCTTTACATTTCACTATCACGTTGCTCCTGAGAACAAATAGGAGTATCTTAAGGATCTAGTTCACAAGCTACCTCTTGTATATAGAAAAGACATGGACTGGTACTCTCTTCTAATCAGCACCTTCAAGTCCCATTCACCTAAAATTACAAATTTCAATTTTCTTTATGCTTTCCACCTTATCTCTGTCATCATGCTGTCAGTCTTGGGCAGTTTCTTCAAACTGTCCCTGTGTGGGCTATATTTATTTGTCCTGTTTATGGAGTAGCCCACCTAATGGACTTGAATCACAAGGGCAGGGGTCATGCTCTTTGCCTTGTTAACTTTGTGTTATTACACCCTAGTCAATATGATTAATTCCATTCAGAAATGGGGTTTTATCATATCATGAACCATATGAAAGAGACTTTTTAATTAAGATGGTTAATTAACCATTAAGGTGGTTCCCAGATGTAATGATTAGCACTCTGGTCTCTGAATCCAGCCATCCTGAGTTTAAAGAAGCTGTTTATTTCACAGCTTTGTTTCCCTGTTTTCAGGAGTTCATTGTCCACAAAAGCCATACTAAGCAATTTTATTCCTGATCTCTCTCAGCACTTAATATCTGTATCTAGGAGACTTCAGACAGCCTCATCATGTTTCATAGGGAAAGAAAAAGGGGTCAGAAGTAAGTACATTCATTTAAAATAGCATCAAAAGGAATAAAATATTCAGGAATAAATTTAACAAAAGAAGTGCAAAACTTATACTCTAAAAACTACAAAACATTGCTGAAATGAATGGACATCTAAATAAAGAGGAATATATCTCATGTCCATAGACTGGATCTTAAATTAACATTGTTAAGATGGCAATTTTCCTCCAAATCGTTCTACAGATTCAATGCAATTCCCATCAGAATCCCAACTGACTTTTTTGTGGGAATTGATGAGTTGATTCTAAAATTCATGTGGAATTTCAAGGGACCTGGAATATCCAGAACAATCTTGAAAAGAAGAAAAAAGTAAGAGAACTTGTGCTTCCCAATTTCAAAACTAACTACAAGGCACTGATAATCAAGACAGTGTCATAGTCGTCTAAGGATAAGCATATAGATCAATGAGATAGAACTGAGAGTCCAGAAATAAAGTCATATGTCTATGGTCAACTGATTTTTTTTAAGAGTGCCAAGACCATTCAGTAGGGAAAGAATAGTCTTTTCAACAAATGGTGCTGGGAAAACTATGTAACTACATGCAAAAGAACCAAATTAGATCCTTACCTCATACAATTTACATAAATTAACTCAAAATGAATCAAAGACATAACGTAAGAGGTAATATTATAAAACTCTTAGAAGGAAACATAGGAGTAAATCTTCATAACCTCAGATTTGGCAATGTATTCTTAGATATGACAGCAAAAACACAAATAACAAAAAATAATTGATAAATTAGACTTCTTAAAAGTTAAAAACTTTTGTGCTTCAGAAGACACTATCAGGAAAGTGAAAAGACAACTCAAAGAATGGAAGAAAATATTTTCAAATCATATATCTGATAAGGGACTTGCATCTAGATTATACAAAGGACTCTTACAACTCAAGACAAATAACCCATTTAAATATGGGCAAAGAACATGAATAGACATTTCTCCAAGAAAGATATACAAATGGCCAATAAGCACATGAAAAAAAAATGCTGTAATTAGTCATCTGGGAAATGCAAATTAAAACCACAGTGAGATACTACTTCACACCTTCTAGGATGGTTTGAATGAACATGACATATAGTAGCAAGTGTTGGGGAAGAATGGAGAATTCAGAACTGTCATACACTGCTGGTGGGAAGGAAAATCATGCGTCCATGTTGGAAAACAGTCTAGCAGTTCCTGGAACAATTAAACATAGCTTTACCATGTGACCCAGCAATTCCACTCCTAGGTATATAAACCAGAAAAAGGAAAATATATAAATAAGTAATAATGATAGTAAAACTCAAGTTATTTTGAAGTATGTACAGTGAAAACTAAAATCTCTCTCCAGTCTATGTGCTCAGCTATTTAATTTCTATCCACAGTAGTAAACTGAAACCAGGTCTCATATAATCTTCCAGAGTTAAAATATATGCATGCACTTAAGCTCTATTTTTTTAAAGTCATTGCTGTTACATATAATTCTTAAGTGAATGTTAAAGTTTGTTCCAGTTTGCGGGGCGTATCTCATGAATCTCCACCAGAAGCTGGCAGAGCAGAAGCTGATCTCATTCCAACAATCCATCAAATAAGGAGTCTTTCCAGTTCTGAGGATAAAGTGTTACTTGGCAATATGGTTACAACAGCAGGATAGTCACCCAAATGACATCAAAGAATAGGAAACACTGACTGCAAATACTCTTTCTGATACATGACTCAGTCTTTCTGGTATGTGATTTGCTTTTATGAGACCTAAGTTTCAGCACAGCTGTTTACTTTTCTAAGGAACCACCTCGTCATGTAGTCGTGGCCGAGTGGTTAAGGCGATGGACTAGAAATCCATTGGGGTTTCCCCGCGCAGGTTCAAATCCTGCCGACTACGTGGTAGTTAACTGAGTTAGTTCCTTAAGGCTGTACATTTTGACAAATTCTGGAGTTGCTAGTCCAAAGACAAAACGTAAATTCTAACCAAGATGCAGGTGGTTACTAAACTTACCAGTTTATGATCCTGCAATTAACTTACCCATGAGGGGGCTCCATCGTGCTGGCCAGAAAAAAGAAGTTATAGTTACTGTATTTTCCAGTAGGTTCGACCTGTATCCTAATATATTTTCTTTCCTCCCAAGAAGAGTCCTAGCTTCAGAGATACCTTGGTGTTTCCTGCTATCAAAATCCTACTTGCTTCTCCATGGAATTATTACCTTTTCAGGGATTTCCTTTCTCATATATAACTATATCCTTTATATGTCTCAACACACTCATATTTTCATGTCTGAGTGAGGTTGATCTACAGCTCCAGGCTTGCTTCACACAACTCCAGCCCGTTTATGGGGTAAATAAAGTGCCAGGAGTAAATGCTATTTGAAGACAGCAAAATTCTTTGCCCCCATGTGACTGGAAAACTGTATCTACCAAAAAGCAGTAATCAACTGATATAAAGTTTATTTTCCTTCCTTATTAAGAATTTTAATATTTACACTAATCAAACATAATAATCATGATATGAAGCTCAAATGATTTTGAGGTTAGATGCAATGAATAAAATCTATCTTCTATCTGTGTGCTCTAGCTGTTTAGTTTCTCTTCACAGTGAAATGAATTTTTGTATAACCTTCCAGAGTTATATGTGTGTATAGTATTCAATCCACTCTTTATTTTTAAATGAATGGTAGCAAACTTATATTCAGTGATGGTCTTGGTTTTTTCCTCCCTTAAACGTATATTCTGACCTGTACAAAATATGCCCAACTGATTTTTTGACAACAGTACAAAAAAAAAAATCATTGGAGGAGGGATAGCGTTTTCAACAAATGGACATCCATAGGCAAAAACAAAAACCCACGTTGACCTAAACCTCATTCCATATACAAAAATTAAAATAAATCAAAACTGAAATGTAAAACTATAAAACTTTTAGAGAATAACATAGGAGATCTTCAGGATCTTAGTCCTTAGACTTGATACAAAAGCCCAGTCCTTAAAAGGAAAACAGATAAATTGGACCTCATCAAAATTAAAAACTTTTACTCTTCAAAAGACACTATTAAGAGGTTGAAAAAAACAAGCTACAAATTGGGAGAAAATATTCACAAACCACATATCTGACAAAGGACAATATCTAGACAATGCACAAGAATTCTCAAAACTCAGCAGAACAAAACAACAACAGCAACACCAACAAAACCCCTAACAATCCAATTAGAACATGGATAAAACACATGAGATATTTCACTAATGGGGATATACAGATGGCAAATCAGCTCATGACTAGGAACACGCCCAGGGAGTTTGGCTCAGCTTTATAAAATTGACTCTAGTAATGGCAAAGTCCCTGGCCATAATGATCTTAGAGCTTTCTCATGTACCCTTTGTCAGGTCTTGGCTCAAAACTTTCCATTTCCTAGAAAATGACTGATGCTCAGCTGCATAGGCCAAATGAACCTCTTTGGACGTGGCTACTGTGTTCTGTTAATGCTGGCGGGAGAATACTGGCAGTCGATACAGATGTAGAAGTGAGGGCCCCCTTCTCCCCCTGCAAAATTGTCTTGGGCTGTCAACACTGGCTCTGCAGTTTCTGTGGCAGAGAATAGGGAAAAGAACAGAAACTCTGAGAATCAACTGGAGAAGGCGAGCAACCTGCAGAATTCAGAAGAGAATCTAAAAGAATGAAGGACAGCTCAAGGAGGAAACCAGTCAGCATCTTCCGAGGTTTGACTTCTTGCTGCTAAAAACCACGCTTGTCTCAGGGGAAACTTGTCCCGAGGTTACGGAAAAATCTGCATTTCAGAAATGGGTCTTGTCCCTACCCTTGGGAGCTTTCATTTCCAGTTTGGGGCCTTGGCAACCTGTTGAGTCGCTGGGGCCTTCTATCTTAATTCCTAAGTCTTTCCTTTTCCGAGCGATGAGAACACGTTCAAACGAACCTTCCATATGAGGAGACCTTTGAAAGTGGAGAGCGAAGCATTGATGACTCCATATCGAGTTATGGAGAGGAAGAATCGCAGTTGGCCCTAAATCCCACAAGAAAGGGGAACTTGGAAAAAAGGGAGGCTTACTTTGGAGTCTCCAATAATGGAAAGCAGCAGAGCAAGTGAAACCTGCGCAGACACAGGAGGTGGGGAGAAACTAAAGCTGAGACAGAGATATTGTCCACTTTTGCCTGATAGATAGGAGTGCGTACTTGGAAGGAGGGAAAAGAAGAAAGGTAGTCGGTTCCAGGACCAAGAAGAAATCCTGAGGCAAGGGCTTTGGTTGAGGAAGAACCTGACTCTTGAAAGGTTTTATAAGGCTTTGCTGGGTTCTTGTTCTGGAAATCTGACATTGTAGCCATCATTGTTCCCTACCTAGCTATCATAATTCCCAATCCAAAGGGAATGATTGGCATCCTCTTGAAGAAAGGGTTGAAGATTTGTGAAATCCTTCAGATGGTGTGGCATTAATATTTTGAGAATGACATGACTGTAAGGGTGGGAAATAAGGTGAAAAGTGTAAAGGAGGCGGATGAAGAAAAAATAATGAATGAAGAAAAGATGAAAAGAATAGTGAAAAGAAGACATTGAAGTGTTGGGAAAGTGGGTAAGAATCAAGATTGAAAAGTATTTCTCAGCTTTTCACAGTGAGCAGAGTGGTGCAGCAGGAGCATGCTGGGCCCATAACCCAGAGGTCAGTGGATCGAAACCATTCTCTGCTAGACTTGTGTGTTTTTCTCAAGTCTGGAGATTTTTTCCTGCTTCCTACACCTACTGAAACATCCACAAAGCAGAAATGGTAGTCAAAAGAAAGCCACTGGAGACAATCTCACAACCATTCTCATCCTCTCATCTTCCTGGGGCAGGAGTATCTTATTTTCTCTGCTGCAACTATCTTCAAAGCCCACAGAATGATGGCAAATGCTACCCAATCTTACTTGTCTTCCACCTCAACTGCTTACTCCCTCACTGCTTGCTTGGCTCTCACTTAGAGGTGCTCAAAAAATATATGCTGAACCAAAGAAGCCTTACCGTGACCATGGCCACACACATTTCCTCCACTGCTGGTCGTTGTGGTCTTTGAATGGGATGAAGTCAAGATAAACTGTGGAAGGAAAGCATTAGAGAAAGACCTGGAATGATGGGGAATCTCCATGTGTTGGGTGGAGGCAGAGGTGGATTAATGTGATTCTACCTTGTCCTAGAGGAAGGGACATGGAGGTGAAAGTGTCCAGTTGGGAAATGCTGGGTAATGGCAGGAGAAGAGGAAGAGGAGCAGAGAGAAGAGGAAAAAGAATGGAAGATGACGAGAAAGGAGACCAGAGTGCAGGTGGAGAAAAGGAAGACATAAGGAGAGAGGAGGAAAGGAGGAGCAGTTCAGTGGAAGTTCAGGAAAGGAAGGAAAAAGTACAGGATTGGGGCGATGTGGAGTTTGAGGGAGACGGTCTTCACCAACTGAAACAAAAATAATTTCAACCTCCCCTTTGTTTGGTTTCAGGTAAGGGACCAGGAGGGAACTTGACACTTGAGCCTAGGACTTCCTGACCTCCCGCCACATACCTAAAAAACATCAAGCAAATACATTATTCTTCAGTCCTCTTCATCAGCTGGGTGTTGCTTCTTTCTCAAATAGAAGCTGGTTTCCCTCTGCACATTTTTGTATAATTCGGGCCTGGGGCTTTTCTCCTGACTATGCAGAGGTAAAACACACACCCTTCATACACGTGCAATCATTGATTCCAGGAATAAACTCCCTGAATCAATCTTACCCTAAGTACCCAGCCCGACTTTGATCTACTTTTACCCTGCACTTTCGCGTATTTATCGTCAATAATGCAGAGATCAACAATGACCTGCTCAGCTGCCACCGACCCTCCGATCCCCAAGGCCTGGGGTGGAATTAGGAATTACCAAGACTTCAGAAAGACCCATATATTCCCTCAGATTATGGACCACTGAGTTGATAGAGACGCACACTTTTAATCTGAGCATCTATGGTTCAAATCCCCGTTTTTCTTCTTTTGATTTCAGCCTCATCAGATATGACCTACCGCCTACCTGAAAGATCGCTGCTCAGTGGAGAATGTCTGGGGACCCAGTAAGTTAAGAATAAGAAAAAAATACAACTTGTAGATCCATCCACAGTCATACCCATAACTGCTTTGGGGCCCCAGTAAAAGCCAGCCAGGTGTAATGTTGTCGTCCCTATCTGGCTGGATCACAAAGGAAATGGCTTTATTTAATTTCTTTAGTTGTGTAAGTAGTTTGCTTATTAATACCCAGTTTGGATTCACGACGTGGTGACCTAGCTATGAGTCTTGGCTTTCATTTGTATTTGATCCAAGATTTCGTGGAGTTTCCTTTTGTACGTGAATAAGGACATACATGATTAGAGAAGAACCCTGATAAGCGTTCGATTCTTTGGACACGGAAATGCTCCTATCAAGTTTTTTCTTTAGGAAAATCTGTTTTGTAAGCAAGGGTTTGATTGCAGGAAACAGGAAGGCGTCACCAAAGCCTTGGCTCTTCTAGGGAGAATTACTTAAAAATAATAGTAGTAATTACCTAAAGATACCCCACGCTGTTTGGGGAGCAATCGACGTGCTTCGTGGAGCCTTTCAGGGGCAACCATAAAGAGCCAGGTTGGAGAACAATCCAGTTTCTCTCTGTAAGGCAACAGCATTCTTCCCCAACTGGCTGTCTCAATAGGGAAAGGTGCCGTAGTCGGTAGGATTCGAACCTACGTGGGGAAACCCCAATGGATTTCTAGTCCACCGCCTTAACCACTCGGCCACGACTACGTAGCAGCTGCTCATTCTATTAGCATAAGTAGCTGCTTGAAACTACAGCTCTCTTCAAAGGATCAAATTTTCTACCAGAAAGTGTATTCGTATTAAGAAAAATTTCTTCTTCCTTGACATCATTTAGACAAATATCACGCTATGGCGGCAAATTGGCAAGGGACACTTCCTCCTCAGTCTGGAAGGGCCCCTTATTCTGATGCTCTGCTAGAAGGAACCTAAGCAGGAGACATCCTGAGAAACCAGCTTCCTGATCTGTCAGCTTCTGATGGGGATCCTTGAGATACACACACTCAACAACTGAGACACACTCTAACATTTGTTGCAGAATTATGAGTATAACCACGATTTGAATAACTTGAAATGACCATCAGTTTTAAAAATAAATTTTGGGGACATCCATATAGTGGAAGATTCTGAAATTTCTAAAAGATTTCAGTCTTTTAGAAAACTCACAACTATTTGATTTGAAGGATTGTCCCACTTATGTCAACACTTTTTTTATTTTCCTGCATCCATATGCAGGAATAACTAGGGAGCAGACCTCAAATAAAGCAGCTCCCCAAACCTTAAAAACCTGAAAATTCACGTTACAGATTTAAAAGACTTATAAAACTGTGCTCAGTGTTCTTTCAAAATGATTTTTTTAAAAAGAAAAAAAAAAAACAGTTAAATGCTAGCAAGCAAGAAGGGGTGGAGAAGTCTTCATTAATTCTAACAATCTCTAAATGGCATTGATTATTTGAGAAACAAGTTTAAGGTGAATGCTTTCACTGTGGAGTGTATTGAACAAGACAAGATGATTAATCCAACTACCACTTGAGGCAAATATCAGCTCTCGAGCAACATAATAAATAACCAATAAATCAATAAAAGACATTGTTCTGCTATTCACTTACAAAACTTGATGATTACTTTACACTGTAAAAAGCAACAACAACAAAATTAACTCATAATCCTGCAACCCAGAAACCAGCACTAGCAACGTTTTGAAGTATTCCTCTTCTACTCCCAATATTTCATATGCAAAAGTTTTGCATAGTTGAAGTCATGTTCTTTTCATCCTGCTCTTGTCAGTGAACATTATAAACATTTTCCCAGATCAATTACAAAGTGTTCCTAAATTTTGTTTTACTGGCTTTGTAATGATCTGTTACACAGATGAAGCAAAAATATTTAAACACTTATCTATTTTTAAATTCGTGTTTTTTGCTATCACAATGAGAAATAAAAATAAAGATTTTTATGCAGTACGTGTTTTTCTTTGTTAAGATTATTTCCTTAAGAGGGTGCTTCTCAGACTTCGCTGGGCATCAGAACCACCTGGAGGGCTTCTTGTTAAAACAAATTGCTGGATCTCCCGGCTTCTGCTCTCCCCGCTCCTAGCAAGTTTTTAATTCTGTAGATCTGAATTCAAGCCCAAGAATCTGCATTTCTCACAAGTCCCCAGGTGGTGCACACGCTGCTGCTGGGGACAATAACTTTGATAAGACCGCTCAAGGACAACAAACTTCAAAATAAATCTACTGTGTTAAAGGTTATAAACTCCTTGTGAATCTAAATGGAGGTATATAGTAAGCGCCATGGTAGTAAGACCAAATAATATTTGCAAAACTACAGTGAGGGGAGGATTGTTCTTACTGTCCTAAAGAAAAACAGAAGTTTTTTAACTACCAGAGAGACAAATTCCAGCCTCGATCATGGAGGTCACATTTCTTTTGTATCTGAGATTCTCTTTAAATCTACTAGTCTATGCCCTGGGGATGCACTTCCATTCCTAGAACTCAGAGAAAGTCCTTGGTTTTGGAGTCCTTGACATTTCCATAAAAAGGAATCTAAGCCAAGTGTCCCCTTCATCATCCCATTCTCATAAACCAGATAGTCTCTGACTCAAGAATCTACCTTATTAATTTAGCTAGATTTATTCTGACATATACATGTTTGCATTTCTTTTTGGCGCTATTCTGCGTTGAGAATGTCTACCTGCTGAGTTTGGATCCCTGGAAAACCTGTATTCTGAGTTCCTCCCTTTCCCCCGGGCTCCGGAGGCTGAAGGCTTCGTTCGCTTGGGAATTGTCTCGCGTCCTTCACTAAGACAATATGCGTGACCTTCAAAGGAAGGGGTCCGAGACCTCTCCTGCCTTGTCTTTTCCAGTTAGGACAGAAATTGCTCTCCCCCCACCCCGCCCCCTCATTCCGAACTGTCGCCGCAGTCCGATTTTAATCATTCTTTTGGAAGCATAAGTCAGTTTGATCCATGGAAGAGATTCCTGATTTAGATTTTAAACCTGAAAGTAAACATAGATGACTCCCCACCCCACCCCCGCCATTTCTCGCACGTTCTCTTCATTCGAGTTCCTTCTCCCATTGGTATTTGCGACTGGAGGTTGTTTAGAGCTCACTCTAGCTCCCCTTCAGCAGGTTCCCGAGAATCAGGTGTGATTGTGCGTGTTCAAGATTATCACCGGCTTTTGGACAAGCTCCAGCGTCTAAGAAGTTCGAGTCGCTTGTCTAGGAGCATTTTATTGAATTACATCACCATCTGGCTCTTGATTTGCTCTAGATGAGCTCTTTCATTCTCGAGGGAGTGGCCTGGACAGGGCTAAGAAACTTTTTGTTGCCAGACCTACTGTTGGGGAACGTGCCACACATTCACCACTAGTTTTCAATTTAGCCCACAGGGTATCCTGCAAGTTGGTAGTTGTGGCCGAGTGGTTAAGGCAATGGATTTGAAATCCATGGGGAGCTCCCTGCGCAGGTTCGAATCCTGTCAACCACAGTTTTACCAGGAACTCTGCATGGTTAGACACGCCTCAAAGAACATTGTAGTCCCTCTTGCTACTAAAAGCACAGTGATATTCTCCTACTGTTGATTTGTCACTACGGTCAACCAAAGGGCTGTCGGTTTCATAAAAAGTAGAGAGATGGACCATATTTGTTGAACACTTAAGATGTGATATAAGCAAGAGCTCTATAATATTTATATCTCCATTTGGTATTTAAACTGTGTGATGGCAATAAATGTATGCAGTAAAGATAGAGTTACAATTGCAGAGTAGAGGCGTTTTTTGCATTTTCATCTGGGAAAGAAAATTTATGTATCAATAAATATAAGAAAGATAAAGCAAACTTCAATTCTGACCAAACTAAAAGTGATCTGTGCAGTATATGAATGATGGAGCATGAAGAGTAGATTCCACATACTGTGAAGGTCTAAGGGCTGTAATGAGACCATAAGTAGTGTTTTCCCACTACAGTATTTGCAAAAACAAACAAACAAACAGGGGTGCATAGTGTTTCACAGTTAGTGGCACTGTGAGAGAGAAAACCAACACTCTCTGGTTTTGAACAATGGAATATGTTTACATGTGGAAGCAGGAACTTCACAGAACTCACTTATTATGAAGGAGAATCTACATATGAATGTTTGGATAAGCAATTTACACATGGGCAATGTTAAGAAGAAGCAGACAGTGAATAAGATCAGTGTATGGGGGGAGAATCTTCATTGTGAGCACACTTGGAGTTAGTGACATGTGTTGGTTGTGAGAAAAAAATTTGCTTAAAAACTCCACACACAACCTGGTATCATAAAGAGACTATTTGTGTGTGTGTGTTGGGGGAGGGGGAATCTTCCCAGCCCCTAGTCCATGTGAAATGCCTGCAAATTTCTAATTCAGGAAAACAAAACAAAACAACTCACACTTCATCCAAGACAAATACTATACTTAAAAAAAAAAGAAAATTCCTGAGACCTGGGCAAAACAGTACAAGAACAAATGAGAAAAAGGAAAATTTACATACAAAGAATGTAATTAGTAAAGAAATCATTCATTAGCATGTCACTCATTTTATCTGAGAAAAAGGGATGTTTGGTGTTTTGTGCATGGCACAATGACCAGATGAGTATTGCAATGAAAATATCATTATGGATTCTCCCCCAATTTTAACTTGAAGTGTGTTAAATCTGTAGATATTTTATAAATGTAATAATGAATCTTGCTTTCTCTTTTACTTAGAGTCACCTACTTTAAGATATTCCATATTTAGATCCTCCCCCCACACACACCCCGCCCCACCGTGTCTGTGGTGTCTGTCTGTATTTAGTATATATAAAGCATTTATATATACTGGGTTCAGTGGCCTTGTGGATGGGGTGGAGTGCATCAGAAATTGTGCAGGTAGAGGTCATGGGCAGAAGAGAAATTTGCTATTAACTGTATATTATCCAATACTATTAGATTTATTTATTTCCCGTATTTGAAATATTGAACAATTTCAAATATTCTTTTTAATGTGCACAGAAAATAAACTGTATTAAAAGAGCGTTACTGCTTTTTATTAGAGTTGGTTTTCTAGTCGCAGCAGAGTGCAGGGGTTTTGTTATCTTCCACCTGTACTTAACTTACTTCTGATACTTCTTTTATTCCTTATAAAATGAATTCCATTAAACCAGAATGGAATTCCACTTCTGCCTCCTCACCCAGATGCAGATATGTTTGGACTCACAGGAGATATTAGAGGCAAAATTGATAGTGGTCTTTTAGGTGGACAGTATTTTCCGGGGGAAAACAAGTGAAATGAAAGGATGAAGCAGGTTCCACCGAGACTTGAACTCGGATCGCTGGATTCAGAGTCCAGAGTGCTAACCATTACACCATGGAACCGCACACAAGATGCTTTACCTCATAATTGTCCATGATATGTCATAGTAAGTATACTGAAATCATTTAGCTTAAACAATCAAAATTTTTAGTCTACGTCCACTCACGTCACTTTCGAATTAAATCCTAGGGGATTTAATTTTATTTATTTTTTCTTTTCATCCTATTTTTTGGCCAAGGAACCCATAGTGTCCGCCCCCTACCATTAACTCAGAAACTTGGTGATCCTAGTCCTCGCTTTCTTCATTAAGAAAAACAGACTGAGCAGTTCTTATATACACCAGCACTGAAGTGAAGGTCTTATATCCATTATATGATTTAATACTTAAAAACTCGCTGAAAGTTTTTAGTCTTTATAGAGACGGGAAAACTGAGCCTTAGAAATTTCAAGTCTTTTATCTGCACCTCTGCTCAATGTCAGCCATGTGATATTTTTCTCTACAGAGATTATGTAGTTATCAGGTCCATTGCCTCTAGGAAAACAAGCTTTAATGTGTTAATTTCTGGCACATTCACAGAAGAAACCTTGAGAAAAGCTATGTTTTCGAGAAAATGGAAAAGGTATGCTTGAAGAAAAAGTCTGAATTTTGTCACCTGTAACGATCGGTAAGGGACGCGATATTTCAGGATCAGAGACTCATCATACTCGTCCTCATCAAGAAGAAGGTGCCCAGTGAAGGCTGCCAAATTGTACTAAAGACTTTGTGGGGTGTGTTTGTTTGTTTGTTTGTTTTACTGCTATTCCACAGACACCTTTTTCTTAGACCCAGCGCGTTTCCTTAAACACTAGGTTTCTTGGGCGGTGTCGGTGGATCCCTCCGCGTCCACGCAGCCAATAGAGCCCCTGACTCCCTTTCAGTCGCCTGGTCTCTAGCCTCCTTTCGGCTGCACTCACCGAGGCCTCCCAGCAGCAAGTTTCCGTTGAGATTTCCACAGAGCTTTAGCCGAGTTGCGCTTTGGAATTTGTGTTGGTGGAATTCTGGGGATGCTGGCTCCTTTCCCAGCACTCGTCCCAGTGGATGTGTATATAGGCATTCTCCTACGACTGCATAATGACTTCTAACTCCATGGAAGGACATCTGCCCCCTTAAGTGAGGCGGCGCAGTGACTACCTGGGGAAAACAAATGTCCGCCCTCAGGACTGTTCTGAGAGTTCAGTGACAGAGGCCTCTGCGACGGCAGCGAGAACGTCGCCACGTACGGCCCTCTGCCTCTCACTCACAGCAGCTTCCTGCAGTCGGTGCACTCGCCCACGCGGCGGAAGACAACAGAATGGAACTCTCCTGCTAACTGAGATGAGCAAAATTGCAAAGGGGGCCCACTTCTCCTTCCAGTAGTCTCAGTGGTTACAAACAAACACACAAGGATCTTGCAAAACATCAACCCCGTGCAAAATCCTTATAGTGCGGACCTTCTAAAGGCTATAGGAACTTGTACCAGACTCTGAGTTGTGTTCCCCCAACACAACTGCATATGATCTCCAGCGAGTGAATAAAGTATTATCCTGTTACTCACAAGAGCACAGAACAAAAACCATAGCCAAAGGAAATAATTTTAAAGGGAATGTAGAACTAATGCTCGCAGAGTCCAGAGATAAAACCTCCCCACCTTTCCTAAATAAGCCATTCTCTCAGGCCGGGTGATAGATGATGTCATCTCTTTGTCTAAGGCTACCATATATATATGTATATGTATATGTATATGTGTGTATATATATCAGAAAATCAGGAAGAAGGAATGGGATAAGAAGAAATTAAAAATGAAACAAAGAATTCAAACAGATTTTTTTTAAGTTCTTATTGTGGAAAAAAGTCATTAGATTAGCACCTTTTTCAAATCATTTGTTTAGCTAGTTTTACTGAATTCCTGTGAAGGATCCGGATGCTGTGCAAGGTGCTGGAGACATAAAGATAAACAAGATAAGCGCGCAACCCCTGTCCTTGTGGAGATGCGTATCTACTAGGAAGGAAGCTCTATCAACGTGTACATAAAACAAAGCCTAGCCAGGAATAGGTTGGAGAAAGCGCTTGTAATGCAGACTAATGGTACAGGTATGATGGAAATCTAAAATACAAATAAAATGGAATTTGGTTTGCACAAGAATTAATACTGCTACTCTGCAGAAAGTGCTGGTCCATGATCTTCCATACACAAAATGCTCAATAAGAGTGCAGCATATGGATCCTGATTGTAAAAGATGGAGTGGTTTATCTTGGGCAGCAACAATATAGTAACATATAAAAATGAAAATAAAGAATAAGCTCCATAATGGACTTAGAATTATGGCTCAGACAAGCCCCATTGCTGTTTACTTTTAGGGGGACCTGCCAGCATCAGTATGTGAATGTGAAAACCACGTAGGGCATTGCTGGTGAACATAGGAGCTTCCAGTGGGGCTTTTATCCTTAATATATTGGTGAGCATTGGTTGCCATGAGGGAAAAAGGCATTGAGCCCATGTAGAAAAGCTGCTTGTACTAGTTAAAAAGAATTTGCTTGGGACCTCATGGCCACCAAAAGGCATTTAATGCATTTTTCAAAATAAGAAAATTAACTTGGCATTTTCCTCTCTCTCCCTTTAATAGATTGTGAAGTTATTAGGGAAGACTTCTAAAACCTTTGTTTGTTTAGCACCCCATGGCAAATGGAATGGAAACTTAGGCACTCTCTCACACCTAGATGAACCTAGACACAAAACACAGCACTTAGCAAATCATACCAGGGAATTCACAAAATTATTGAAGACTCTATGCCTTAGGCTAAGAGTTTCTCCTTTATATCATGTAGCCTAATTGTAACTATTAAAAAATGAAATCACTCGAGTAAAATTAGGCACAAAGCTGCTAAAGAAACATCTTTAAATTCAGGCTCCATGATTCATTAGCCCCAATATTGTAACTTAGGAGGCAAAGTTGCACAGACTCCTGAGGCTGAGATTCTAGTCAAACCAGTTCTGAGTGCCCCTCTCATCTCAGAGTGGTTATGGGATGTGGGTTCCTGACTATGCAGTTTTGAGAAGCCAGAGTTAGACATCTCTAGGTCAGGACCAGTGGATGGAACCAGGTTCATTTTTAAGCACATTTTTAAGCTGCACTGCAGCTTATCCTCAATCTTTATCCAGAGTTTCCCATGAGACAAATTATGTTTGAATTACATTTTCCTCATTTCTTTTGCGGAAGGAAACATGTAAATTTCTAAGTAGCAGCATGTCCCTAAAGTCTCAATGGATATTCTAAAGCTTGTATAAATTAAATATATTTTTTTCCCGAGGCTTTTCTTGTTGCATTTGTCCAATTGGAGGGAGCACCTGGTATCTCCAAGTCCTAGCTGTTACATAAATCATGCTCTATGCAGAATTTCTTGCTTCTGGAAGCTTAAGAAATGGAGAAGAAAATCCAGAAATTGATGGAAGTACAAAGAGAAAGATAAAAATCACAGTCATGGTGGGATATTTTTGCACAATACACCTCTCTGAAAAACTAATTAAAAACACACATGAAAAAATAACCATAAGACAAAGGAATGCAATTCATATAATATACATACATATATATGGAACAGTGCACATACCAACTTCTGGATTCCAACTTTTTCCAAACACACATGGAATTATCTCAAACTTGACATTTTACCAGGCCACAAAGCAAGTCTCCAAAAACATAACAGGGTTAGATACATGCTATTATTTCAGAACAATAAAATTATGCCCAAAATCAAAACATAAAAATTAAAATTTGTATTTGTTTACAAAATAATAAATATGCTTCTAAATAATTTATGGTTTAAAGACCAAATGTCAATCAAAGTTAGGAACTATTTTACATAACATTGTAAGTCAACTATACTTCAATAAAAATATTGACAAAAAAAGAAAGAAATTAGGAACCATTTTGAAATAAATGATAATAAAATAGTACATGTCAAGACATGTACTGTGCAGCTAGAAGGGTACTTAGAGGGTAAGTACCCTAGATATCCTAGAAGGGTACCTTAAACACATGTGTATAAATAAAATAAATGCTAAAGAGTAATTAAGCATTCGTTACCTGAAATTAAGAATCAGCCACTAATTTAGTTCAAATGAAACACTAGGGAAGGAAATAATGAAGCAAAGAGCAGATAGTAATGCAATAGAAAATAAATACAAAATGGACTCAGAGTGTTCATCGAAAAGAAAGCACAGCTAACACTTTTAGGAATGGAAATGGACTATGTTGAAGACAAATCATCCAGTGAGTTTGTGTTCATTAACCCAAACAACAAAGAAACAAGTGGCTGTGGAGAAAGCTTTAATATTTGACTCCTAGGGACTACTCAGGCTGTAAGCTCCAGGAGCGCTCATGGAAACGCTATGGCTTTCTGAAGAAATCTTGTGACAGTCACATACTTAAGGTTTAAAATGTATGGTTGCCTTATGAGTAAAGCATTTTAATGCAAAAATTAAGTAATGTATTTTGAAAATGAAAAATAGCCAGCAAAACTAACAACAAAAATGGTAATCTCTTTTTTCTTTTTGATTTTTTATTGTGACAAAATATACGTAACATAAAATTGACCATTTTTAAGTGTACAGTTCAACGGCATTAAGCATATTCACATTGCTGTGCAACCATCATCACCATCTAACTCCATAACATTTTTCATCTTCTCAAACTGAAACTCTGTATCCATTAATTAATAACTGCCCATTTCCCCCTCTTCCCAGCCCTGGGCAGCCACCATTCTACTTTCTATCTCTATGAATTTACTCTAAGTATCTCATATAAGCAGATTTATACAGTATTTGTCCTTTTATTACTGGCATATTTCACTTAGCACAATGTCTTTACGGTTCACCCATGTTGCAGTATGCACCAGAATTTCACTCCTTTTTAAGGCTGAATAATATTTCATTGTATGTATATTTTGTATATATGTACATTTTGTTTATCCATTCGTCCATCAATGGACACTTGGATTGCTTCTGTCTTTCTGCTATTGTGAATAATGCTGCTATGAACATGGGTGTACAAATATCTGTTTGAGTCTCTGCTTTCAGTTATTTTGGGTAGACCCAGAAGTGCAATTGCTGGAACATATCATAATTCTATTTTTAATTTTTTTCAACTTCATTGAGATATAATTGACATATAACATTGTATAAGTTTAAGGTGTACAACATAATGATTTGATATATGTATATATTGCGAATGATTACCACAATAAGGTTAGTTAACACTTCACCAAAAGGAGTATGAAGGTGGCAAATAACACCCAAAAGGATGTTCAGCATCATTAACCATTAGGAAATGCAAATTAAAATAACAATGAGGTATCATTACACACCTATTTAAATGGTTAAAATTAAAGATACAGACAACATCAGTGGCTGGTGAGGATGAGGAGCAACTAGAAATCTCATTCATTGGTGATAATAAAGAAAAGTACAGCCACTCTGGAAAACAGTTTGACAATTTCTTATAAAGTTATACACTTGCCATGTACCCCAGCAATTGCACTTCTAGGAACCTATCCAAGAAAAATGAAAATGTACATACGCTAATGTTAATAGCTTTTTTCCCCACAATTGCCAAAAACTGGAAACAACCCATATGTCCTTCAATGGATAGGTGAAGAAATAAACTGTGGTACACCCGCACAATGGAATTCTATTCAACAACAAAGAGGTACAAAATTTTGATATATGCAACAACTTGCATAAATCTCAAGGCATGTTCTATCTTAAGTGGAAGAAGCTAATCTCAAAAAAGTTAATCTTACATTTTGTATGATTCAGTTTCCATAACATTCTCAAAAAAAGTCAAACAAAGCAACAGAAAACGTATCTGGTTGTCCAACTGTTATGTACGGGATTAAGAGGTGACTATAAAGGGATAACACAAGGGAGGTTTATGGATTGATGGAACTGTTCTGTATCCTGCTTATGGTAGTGGTTACACGAATATATGCGTATAATTTCAAAAAGCCAATATTACTCTATGACAAAATTTTTAATAAAATAGAAATAGCTTAACACTTTCACCAACATGTCTCTTTAGGGAGGGTTTTGGGGAGAGAAAACTCATACACCCTTGAGCCTTGTACAAGGATGGGCGCAGGGAATTACTAAGGGTCTACTAGGGCAAACATTTTGAAGGAGTAATTTGTTGTGTTTGTTTTTCGCCGAAGCACGTTTTTGCCAGGCTGGGGCAGGCGCACTCCCCGTAGGTTAAAATTTCAATCGTAGTCGGCAGGATTCGAACCTGCGCGGGGAAACCCCAATGGATTTCTAGTCCATCGCCTTAACCTCTCGGCCACGGCTACTGATGTAGAAAACGAGGGGTCTCATTATAAAACGATATGTGGTAGGTATAAAGATAAGACTCCTGTGTAGATAAAAGTGTGTGCAGCGAGTTGGGCAAAAACACTCAGGTGAATGAAAGCTTGGGGAGGGAAGTCAAACTCTCTCCGTCAGCCCCAACATTTAGGAGAACTGGGATGAGAGTACTCGCTGTACAAGTATCTTTGTTCAAAGTTCAGGTCAGTTCACCAACTAGCGCCTGCCTCCCTCGCGGATGAGTTGGGTTCATGCCGGGTGCTGGGGTCTCCGAAACAGGAACCAAATTTACTCAGCACCGAGGTGAAATCAGCGTAATCCTACTTTTAGGCGTGGTGGGACCAACCCTTCTGCTAGAACTTCTAGCCTGCTCGATGAATGATACTGTGCTCAACGGGTTTCAGGGAAGGAAATGCTCCCGCTGATTTGTGTCTAAGGTGGGAGGAGAGAAAAACGACGTTGAAAATCTCTTCTGGATTTCCTCACTCGTTGTTCCTAGGCTCCTAATTTAGGCCCAAAGTATTAATCTCACTGTGTTTGGGAAAGTGCTTTGCAGATGCAAATACGCTTTCACTTTCCAGGCACGTTAAGAAGAGGCATTGCCGGTCCATGAGTTTCACTTTCTGTGAGATCATAGCTGCTTTCTAAAAAATGGATTACGTGGTTCAGTTTTTTGGGAGCAATGCAAGGGCTCGTTTTCTCTAAATGTAACTCACACTGCACGTTTCCCGTTCTCCTTTTCACATTTGTAACTCACTGGTTCCTTCAGCAGAATTTCCAGATGCTCTGCAGAAACGATTCAGAATAGAATGGTTAAATGCAGATGCTGGATCCCAAGATGCATATATAGGTCCCCATTTTATGACCAACAAACTGTTAATGGTTAAGAGGTGACACAGCTGATAAATACGATGTATCTTGAGAAAGCTGGTAGGTAATTGCTTGGATTTAATACATTATATTTAACCAGAAGTAACAAAGTATTCTTTAAATAGAGTTCTATTCAATTCAGATATCACTGAGAAAGCCTTATGGGAGGGGTAGATCTAATTAAGTATCAAATAATTTACTTTTGTCTGTATCCAGAAAAGATCAATAATGCCATGACTAACAGAAGAAATCTAGTCATGAAAAGCAAGTGCATCACTCACTCTGTGTACTTATAGATTCAGAGCATTTCTATTGTGTTTTTCCATTGGCAATTTTTGGAAAATTCCCAACCATTTGTATTAAGAGATTGCCAAATATATTTAAAATCTTTATCTTCTGTCCCTGTAGGAGTATTTTGGGGGCAGCCCTGTGTCATGAGGGTTCCTAAAACATTTTTTTTAAGTTACAATTTTTTTGTTATGAAAATAAAAGCCCATAAAAGGTTAGTTTATCAACGTATGCATACAAAATAATTTTAAAAGTCTAATTAAATATTAGCAGGTGGTGCGGGGAGAGACACCTCCATGGATTCTACAAACTTCTAACTAGCATCAATTATTCAAGAAACAAACTCAAGGCCCACGTGATTGTGAAGGGCATTGAAAAAGACAGTTGCTCAAACCAAAGACTATGAGGTAACATTCAGTAACCTCAAAGTCCTTGAGTCTACGTTTAGAGAATTCATCTTTCTTGTGCCAAGTAAAATAAATTTCTCCTTCTTGAGAAAACTTGGATAATGATGACTAACACACTGGGGGTGGTGGGGGGAGAGAAACCAGCAACAGCAGCACTTTGGTTTATCTCTCCCTCAGTATTTTGAATGCAGAAAAATGTGGATAGTTGAAGTCATACAGGATATGAATTGTGCCAATATCTTCCAGATAGAAACCACCAGGAATACATATGCAGTTGAACAAGTTGGGCATAGGACTCCTTGTAGCAATTGAGAGCACAGTGGGGAAGTATGGGTACATCCTAGTAAAAGAGTACTAAAAAGTACTTAAAGAATTTAGTCTTGTGTTGGGCGATTTGGGAAAAGAGTTAAAGAATCAGGACTTTGTTTTAGATTAAACGCTGTCTGGAAGTAAGGGGTGATTCTGTGATTAAATAGTTTAAATTTAGGATTAGGATTTAAAATCCTATCCTGAAGGAAGGAAGAATAGAGCAATGCTAAAACTATGATTGGCAGAAAACCATAGTCATTTTCTGGCATGTGTATTTACCAAGATAAGGAGGTTTGGGGTCATTTTTGTGGCTTGAACAATGCTTTTGTGCAAGTGTGTGTGTGTGTGTGTGTGTGTGTATGTGTGTTTCATGTTTGTGTTCATGTTCAGACATGATTACAAAGTGATCTTAATTTTGTCTTGATCAACCATGGTCATAGAATGGCCTTGTCTGACATTGGTGTTCTGTGAAATTGTTTCTGTTCAACAAAAGAACATCAAGTCCTAGCTGATAGTACCAGGTCAGCTCCCAAATGTCAATTTAATTGAATATTATATCAATATTTTTTCAGGAGCTTTCTAAATGATATTTTAGTGGCTTTATAATGTTCCATTATTCAGATGAAGTAGGAATTAATGAAATATTCCCCTTTGTTGGACAGCTATGTAATTTCTGCTGTGCTACTGTTATCAATTTTTTAAAAATACCATCATTGTGTTTGTGCACCAAGTGTTTTTCTTCAGTTAATATTAATTCCCTAGAACAGTGTTTTACAAAACGAATCACTGATTCAAGTGTTATCAAGCTTAAAATTAGCTGAAATGACTGTATTTGGTAAGTGTATTTCCATAGTTTCAGGAACAAATTACATCTTGTGAGATTATAAAGAAGGGAATAATTACTCATGTTACACCAGAGGAAAAGAGAAGCTGGTGAAATTTAACTATGAATGAGAGTTTGGGAGATATGGACTTGAGAAAACTTTTCCCTTGTAATCTGAAAATGTGTTGGTATTTACTTGTTTGTGTCCTAGCCGATTCCCAGAATGGGGATTGGGAGTCTAAATTAACTGTCCCTGCCATACCCAGTAACAGGAAGCTGACTCAAAATCCTCCTCTCATGAACCACATAATCTCTAAACCCAGAATCAACCCTATTTATAATAAAACTGAATTTTGTATAGCTTTATTTACATGTTTCTACCTGTCCTTTGAGCTCTGTGCGCGACAGAATGTAGCTAAGGCCGGCTCTTTGGAAAACTTGCTCTCTGGGATTGTGCCTTTTCTTCTGTGGCCGCGGACTTCCCTTTTCGGTACGTTCTCGCGTGCTTCACTAAGGAGCAGAGAAGTGAAATTTTTCTGACCGGGTTGGAGACCGTCCCCGAGCCGTCCTTTTCAGTAAGGAAGGGAGCTGGTCAGCTCCCCACCGACTCTCAGCCAGCATTCCCCCAACGTGAGACTTCGAATAGTCCGTTGGGCCAGGGGAAGGGCAACCCAGTTTACTGTTATCCAAGTCAGTTACCGGTTAGCTGTGAAAGCAAACGCAGATGACCCCGATTCTTTCGAGTGCCGTTCATTCCAGGTCCTTCTCCCACTAGCATTTCCAAGTCTGAGGCTGCCTGGAGGTTACACTCAGCTCCGGCCCGCGTCTCCTCAGTTCCCGAAACTTGGACTTGAACCGACACGTCCTCAAAGACAAGAGGCTGGAGTATAAACTCTGTGGTCAAGGAAGCTTGACCAGATCTACCTCCCACCTCCCCAGTCCTTAGGCTGCCGGAAGGAGCTGAGGAGCTAAGGGAATGATGCGCGGCGTGGTCCTGGGAAGAAGCCGAGCATTGGGAGAGCAACCACGGCCCGGAGGAGAGGATGCGGGAGTGGGCTGCGGGTGTGAACGCACAGGCTCTCAATACCCAGGCTCCTAGGCTCTAGGGCTGCAAGAACTTTTTCACTCAACTCAAATTTCAGCTCTGGTCTAACACGTCCTTCTTCTGCTTTGCGTTTTTGCAGACAGTCTGTTCAGAGATCGCATTTTGTCTTGTAATTTTCAGAATTAATTATTTTCATTTCTGAAATGAAATGGCCTGAGCTTTCTTCTCTTCCTTCCACAACCCTCCTCCAGTTTCTCAGATCACAACCACTCGCCTGCTCCGGGTCAACAAACCTTGGACTCTCCCGCACTTGAGTTTCACCCTTAATGACCTCATCTGTAATTCATCCCTTTCTGTCCTCAAAGACATCAACCCACGTGACCGACGGTCGCTAAATGAGCCAGGGCGACTGGACCATACGGTCTCACAGAAAAGCGGCAGCGAATAAAAAGGCGTCTTTTGATCTCAGCGCAAAGAATCACCAAAAGAAAATTCCCGAGTTAGAAAACCTGCGATCTTTCCAAAGCTCCCTGGACGCATTTAAAAACGGTAGTCCTCTCCTTTGGGATTGCGTTGCTCCGTGAGCCCATTGGCAAAACAACATACGAACTCATCTTTTTCAAAAAGAACACAAGTACGAACAAGAAGGGCCCCCAGATCGAAAGAGAGAACTCCAGACTGGAGTTAGAGGAAAGGGAGTGGTGGGGCTGGCGACATATTTACAATATCTCCCAACGTCATTTGCTGGAAGTTCCTCAAATTCCATTTCTGCGAAGCCAACCGTCCCGAGAGTGGACTTGGAGAGGCCAAATGAAACTGGACAAACTATTCTTATTTCATGGCAACGAATGACATTAGTCACTGAAAGGCTCAGAAATCCCCCCATGTTGGGCATTGCGTGTCCCTTGCACTGTCTTATTTGTTTTTGTGTTTCTTGAACTTTCACGGTGACTGGAACAGATTAAATCTCCACTAATTGTATTTATTGATAGGCAAATAAATAATCAACAGTCTTTGGTAGCCAGCCAGGACCGATATGTTGTCGGGCTCTGTGGCGCAATGGATAGCGCATTGGACTTCTAGAATAGAAGCTAAGGCATTCAAAGGTTGCGGGTTCGAGTCCCGCCAGAGTCGAGGATGTTTTGTCACCAAGTGGATGCCCTTGCCAATAGTCGGTCCATTCCTGTATGAATTGAACGTTTTCTCCACAGTCAGCGATTACCAGGTCCCTACATTTCGCACTGCCGATATTTCTACTTTCTGGTGTTTACAATTGAGGAGCTTCTTCATAAGCATTCCCACGTGTGTCAACAGTGATTTGATGAAAAAATTATATATCCTACCCATCTTTTGTGTGTATATACATGATAGCAGGAGAAGAGAAAGAATCAGAAAGCCAGATATCAGGGAGAATTGTTGGGGCTTAAATTATACTTGAAATCCTATGGGAGGAAAAGTAGATTCTGTCACTCTCGAAGTTGAAAGTGTCATTCTCATTCCTTGGAGTGTCTACATATTGTAAGTAGAGCTGTTACTAGAGCCCAGGGCTTCTGAATAAGAACTTTTAAGCACCCAAAATTGGGTCAGTGGATAGACAGATTGTATTGTTACTAATAAGAATGAAGTAATAAGGCAGAAGTAGAAACGGATGTGTGCATGGGTCATTTTCTGGGTCCAAAGATATAGAAACTCCAAAGAGTTTCTATAAAAAACATTATCCATATTAAATTAAGATATTATTGAGATAGAAATTACATATTTTATTGTATGTCCTCCGAAAACTCACTGATACTATAGTAAAAAGATTTTTTAAAGCACAACTATGGGAAGAACACAAAAGAAGTGAAAAGCAAGAAACATTAAAGCCAAAAAACAGGTGGACAAATAGTAATAGACTTCACAGAAACAACCTGATTTATACCAAAGAGTCTTCAAAAAGCTCTGGAACTGAGAGCACTATGTACTGGAGGCTAAAGGGAAACTTAAAGCAGATTGTCTAAAATTTGAGAAGTAATTAGATTCCTAAATTCTCTGCACTTATACATACTGACTGGCCTTCCACCACCCAGGAAAAAATCTGGAAATTTATTCTTCAAAGAAAATAAAGAATAGGGGTAGACTGTTACAGATGAGGATCTGAGTACCATAGTGAGAACAGGAGAGGTTAAGCATTTTGGTGTATAGGAATGCTGAAGGCCGAAATGCCTAGCTCTTTTTCTTTACCTTACTCTCAGATCTCTGCCAGTTAGGGCTTTACCCTGTTGGCAGGACTGAAAAAAACAGACTTTCAAAAATGAAAGGTAAAAATACTAAGAATCTATGTATGGGGCAATCGATGTAAGTTGGGAAAGTCTAACATAACAGATAAGCATATTGAAGGCTCTCTTCACCATTACCTCAAACTTTGAGTTATTTTTATAACCTAAAAAAATAAAAACAAAAAACCCTTGAGAACACTCTCCACTAAAACAGTAGAGCAATTAAACGAACAAAAAATAGATTATAAACAGGTGAGCAAAGAGAAGATTCAGATGACAGCTGTGCAGCAGGTCCACAGAGCAACCAGTTCAGACTGCAAGCAAGTAGAGGTCAACTGGAAAAATAGCTTCAAGAAAAATATTTGAACTGATATATTACCTGATTTGATTGATCTTGTGGAAAGCTCTACTAAAAGCTATTTGGCAGTTAAGGAAGAGTTAGCAATTACCAATAGATGCGAAGGAACTTAGGCACATTAAAGTTTTTCTTTTTAAAGTTTGCCTTTTTAAGCAATTATTAGCATCCAGTAAAGAATGGAAACACAATCATAGCGCACAACAATGCTGTGTATAATACTTTCATAGGAAAATGACATAAACAATAAATGTTGAATTAAACAAAAGCTGAAACATAATTATTTTGGAAGGATAAGGAGTAGTGGGTGATGGTGGTGTAAAACAGTTAACTAATTAACATGATGGAAAGTAAGTGGATAATATCTTAATTGATTAATCAATAATAGCAGTTATACATATTATTTAGGAAAATAGAGATCTGTAAATCCAAGAAGTAAACAGTTAAAATGTTAATTTTGGTGGCATCTAGACAAGATAATTTGAGGAATTAGGGGACAGAAGACTTACGTATTTCACAATAAGACTTCTAGTAATATTGAACCTTTTAAAGCATACGCATGCTAGAGGAATTTATACTGAGACATTCAGAAAGCACTCATTTTTATTTTTAATATAAGGACTATTTATAAAGATGTATACAATTAGAGAAAAACCACCAGAGAGAGTGTAGTTCTCCAGCACAAGTAATAGTAGGGGTATTATTACTCCTATACCTGAGGAGGCATGGAGAGAGTGTAATTATTTGAACTCAGAAGAAGAGAGCCTTGTAGAGAGGGCTACCTTGAGATGTGGCCTCCAGTCAAGGAATGCAGCTCATCTGGTGACCTGCAGGGAGAGAGACAAGAAGTAAATACCTGCCACTCATATCTCCTCCTGGGACTCCCACTGACCTAAACCAGCTGGAAACCAAAGAGCTTGAAAACCCATACAGGCCAGGTCCAAGGGCTATATCAGCATGCAGTAGGGTGAAGAGACACACACACACACACAAACACACACACACACACTATATATATATATATATATATATATATATATATATATATATATATATATATATATATATATATGGCACAAGCACAAAAGAGAATTGACAATGAGAAAAACAGCAAACAATATAGAGGATATCAGAAGAGAACAACAAAAACAAACAAAAAGGATTAGGTAGAAAATGATATGTAAAAAGAAAAGTAAAGAAGATTCAACATCTGAATTGCTGGATTTACCATACACAAAAAATCAAAGTAATAAAACATATATTTAACAAATAATTTAGGTTCTGTTAGGTAGAGCCACCCTTAGCGGCAATGGGACCTGGGCAAGTTTTTTTTTCTTTCTTTTCTTCTTTCTCTTTCTTTCCTTCTGTCTATAAAAACAACTTGATTTTAAAATTACTCCTGGTTGAGAATCACTGTTCTACTCCTCCTGCCTCTCACACCTCTCTTACCTTATGCCATAGAATATACCAACCTCTTCATTTCACAGCCCATACCCTTAGACTAGCAAAGAGACGTGATGGGAGAAGGTATGCAAGAAAGGAAAGAGGAAGGAGAAGAAAAAAAGAGTCAGTTGAGGACAGTGGAGAGGGAGGGACATGCAGGAGAGCTGTGGAATATTCAAAATTTATCCTTACAGAGCAGTTAAAATACTGAATATAGGAACTTACAACCATCACCTCAAATATATTTTAAGACCTGCATTTTAATACTGATATATTAGTATTATTCCATAGATATTCATAAACATGCAATTTTTATTGAAAGAAAGAAAAGGAAAGGAGAGAAGGAAGGCGTGGGTGATGAGGGAACAGACATCTAAATCGCAATGGTCTAAGAAGGGTGAAATATGGATGATATTGGGTAAGATTTGGCAACGCCTCCTACGAAGGTAGTTGTGATTTACTCACAGAAGTTGCAGAATTTGGGCGTCATAAGAACAGAACAACCCCATCTCAGAAGTGGGATTCGAAACCACGCCTCCAATCACGATCAGAAACTGCGAGCTCGGGAAGTAGAAACTTGAGTCTGGCGCCTTAGACCACTCGGCCATCCTGACGTATTCGCTTTTTAGTGTGGTATAATCTGCTGCTGTGATTAACAACCAATGAAATTCGTATTATATCCAGAATACGTGGGGTGAAACACAAGCTCTGAACCGATCGCAAAACGGAAGAGGCAAAAAGACAAATTTTGATAGAAGCTGGAGGCTGTTGCTATGGCACAAAGTTAAGTCAGCCCCGGAGCCCGGGAGCCGGGGATATTGATAAGCCGCTCCCACCACACGTCCCCTTACCCCTCCCGCACCGCGCCGCCTGCCTCCCAAAGCCCGCCAGGCCACGGCCCACGACGGTCCCCATGGTGTGGGAATTTCACAAATCATAGAAAAGCCCACAGAACAGAGTTAGCGCTGGTTTCGAAGACCGCTACAGCCTGCTTCCCGCAGTGTTCATGCTCTCTCATTCCCACAATAAAATAAAAAGTAACATAGGCAAGGAGAGAGCCCGTGAGAAGGGCTAAAACTCTCCTTTAATAAACCTATTTTAAAAAAATAATAAACCTATTTAAACATTAGAACTGTCCGTCTAAGAGTACGAGGCGGGCATATTGCACACTCTTCAAGTGTTTCTCCCCATAATCTTCACTTCTCCTTCCATATCTTCTCTTCACTGGCTTTTGTCTCCCTCATTTCTTTTCTCCCATTAATTTCCTCCCAATGGCCTAGGGAAAGGGGATGCGATGTATTATGTGATACAGGATAATAGATACACGAGTTAAAAGGGTTGATGTCCCTTACCGAGTAACAAATAGTTTCTCTCTCTCTCCACCCCAGCCCCCCATCCCCCAGTGGTGAAGGTGAGAGGTTTTTACTCTGTTGTTTATTCTTCATTTTGTGTCAAGCTAGTTCCTACTGTCCTTGCTTCCATTTCCTATGGTTAGGGCTCCCAGCGTTGCAGACACCAAGTGTAAATCAGTTATTGCAGTCTACTTTGTATATGGACAATGGCCAAAGGGGAGTTGATTTTACTTTTGTTGTTTACCTGTCTGTAATTTTTTGTCTGACTGAGCACCTAAAATATTATTTGCTGCTTTCTTGACCTTCCCTTCCCAAGAATGTGACTTTTTGCTTTCTTATGGATAAAGCTGACTCAACTTACTTATTTATTTATTTAACAATATTTATTTAATGTATACTCAGATTCTGTAGCTGGGTCCGAGGATACAGAAACGGAGCAGTTGGGGGCTGGGGGCAGACAGTACCCCAAGCTAATGAGTGCCAAAACACACTCTTGCCAAAGTCTGCCAGTGACACACCTGCAACTGAAAAAGTTGGTTTTACTAACTATTGCAGCAAGAGAGAATGCACACCAGGGAAACAGTGGAGTGTCTCAGTCAAAGAGTGTTAGAAAGAACTGATTATAGGATTTGGGCTTTGGTTAGGTGATTTGGGGGAGGGTTTAAGGAAGTATGGCTTTGCAGTGGTTTGTATACCGTCAGGAGGTGGGGGTAATTCTATGGTTGGATATCTTAAATCTTATCTAAAGGGAGGGCAAACTAGAGTAAAAATAGAGCTGGAATTAGTAAAGAAGCAGCAGTCGTTTATATGAAGTGGGAGAGGGAAATGTTTGGTATTCTGTGGCTTGGACAATGTTCATGTTTTCATTTGTGTTAGGCACTATTATGGAGTTGTCTTGTTTCTGTCTTAATTTACTAGAGAGTTCTTGTCTGATATTGATGTTCTGGGAAATTGTTTATATTCAACAAGAAAACATCAAGACATAGCTGTAAATACCAGGTCAGCTCCTGGATGTCCAGGACTGCTTTTCCCTGTCTCATAATTAATATATACAGAAAGCTAGATGGTGGTAAAAGCCATAAAGAAACATTAAGCAAGGAAGAGATACAGGATGTGAGGGAGATTTTTGACATTGTTAAATAGTGTTATTACTGACGGTCTCATTGAGAAGGTGGCAGTTACACAAAGACCTGAATGAATAAAAGGACTGACTCATGTGAATATCTGGGGTAGATATTTCCAGGTAGAGGGAATAGCAAGGGCAAAGTTGACAAAATGGGATGAGGCCCGACGTTTTTGAGTAAAGGCAAAGAAACCTATCTATCTGGCAGAGAAATTGTGCAACATGTAATCTCATTGCTTAACCTGTCTCCATCCTTTCCCAAATCAAGATTATCATCCCTTCCTGCCCACTCCTCCATCCCTAGGCCTCACCGGAGCTCTCATCCTATTCTTTCTTCATCGTCTGATTTTTATCTTATCAATGACCTTGAGAGTCAGAAAAAGTACCTAAAATTTCATGAAGCTCAGAGATATAGAGAGGATGTTTATTTTATACATTACTTGGACATTGGGGGAAAAAATATTCTGCAGGTGTGATGGTTTGTATTTTTTTGGTCGAGTCAAAATGACCTCTGATCCATATTTAGTAATATCTAAATGTTATTCCCCAGGTATATAATTGTCACATTATATTTAATTTCTGAAATTCTGTGTGTAACTTATATAATAAAATGACATTTTCACACACATTATTTCATAATGGTTAGTATTATAGGTAATATATGAGTTTTATGCATTATTTTCTTCATATTTGGTCAAGATTGCATTTGGCTTCATGTATAGAAAACACAATAAATAATGCCTTAAATAATAGAAGGATTACTGATTCAAAAATCAGTAGTCCTGGGTTAGGCAGTCCTCATGAAACTAAGCACTTCCTATCTTCCTCTTCTGCCACCTATGCTTTGGGATGTTTGTCCCCGTGATCTCTCTTCGGGTGCTCAAAAACTGTCTCATGAACCAATAAACACTGAATGAAACAAGAGCACTATTTCCTTAACTGCCAAGTCATTCCTGTCTTTGGAGGAGTGGGCCTCTAGATAAAATGTGGAGGAGAAAATTAGAGGACGTCTTGGAGTTTTTCTCCCTAGCCCTGCAGAACCCAGACATCCCATTTGTGAAACTGAGGGGAAAATACCAAAGGGTACAACCAGATTTGATTCTCCTGCATTAGGTCCAGGTTATGAACCTCATTTCTCCCCATCTTTTCATTCTTTGGAAGATTCTCCTCAGTTACTCCAGTCATTCCTAAAAATGGTCATCTCCTCCGGGTTCCCCCACAGGTTGGTGAGGGAGCCTGTGCATCTTCTTTTCAAACATATCTGAGAAGTAAATATGGTCTCCAAGGGTCCTTCTGCCCAGATCTGTGAATCCCCTTTGGCAATAATTGACTCTAGGAATAATCTTCATTCTCCCAGCAATTAAAAAGTGTACTTGAACGTACAGTGCAGAGGTTAAATGGTCTGCTTGGTGAGTAAATGACTCAAGTGGTCGAGCCACACTTGGAAGACCCTGGTTTTTCTGAAGCCATGGATTACTCCAGCTCTTCCTGGGCTAATGGAATTTGATTATTTATAGCACGAATTAAAGCATAGGACAAGGGCCTGGATAGCTCAGTTGGTAGAGCATCAGACTTTTAATCTGAGGGTCCAGGGTTCAAGTCCCTGTTCAGGCGCTGGTTTCTGTGTATTTTCTTCTTTTTTAGGCAACGCACATTGATGTATTTTGGAGAAAAGGGGGAAGGTTTATGTAATGTACTTTAAATGACTCAGAAAAATATGATATACATAGAGAAAATAATAAAAACAAATGGGGTAAAATATTAAGAAAAAGTGAATCTTGGTAAAGGGTGTTCCCTCTGGTATTTTTATTTTTGCAACCTCTTGTAAGTTTGAAATTATTTCCAAATAAGAATTTTACAGTTAAGTATATTAGTAAATGTAATTGTATAAACATCAAGAATCACTAGACTTTGAAATTTTAAACTACAAGTTCAGCAATTTTTACAGGTTGTATATGTCCAAATTTCAAAACATCCAAGTATAAAAGAAACCAGCACACTGTATATGTTTAGGTGTACTGTATAACTTATGTTAGCTAGCACCTAATAATGACAACATTATCAGGCTTTTTTTTTTTAACCAACACAATAGGTTTCTATTTTTACATATTAAAATTAAACTACTTTAGCAAATTAGAGTTATGAAAGCTCAAATGTCAGCTCAAATGTCCATATTTTTACATGAATTGAAACATACTATCCCCGCTGCACACGTTGACACTCTGTGGTGACTACATGATTTGGAGGAGAAACACAAAGTTACTTCTGTTGTTGCTACATAATGGGCAACAACAATATAACAATATCATCTATGTTAGATCACTAGTGGGTTTGTTTTTTTATAATGCTTTACAAATAGTTTAAATTTTATATTAAATACAATAAAAAATTAAATATGTTAGTAACATTGTCAGAGTAACTAATGACAGAGAAATGGCCAGCGGCTCCCAAACTTTGAGGCATATTGAAATCACCTAGGTGGGGATTTTAAAAACCTACTGAAGCCTGGCTCCCACCCCCAGACATTTTAAAAACACCCAGGTTAATCTAATGTGCATCAAAATTTGGGGAGCATTGAGAGATTTCCAAGGGCGGTTCCTGCACAAGCAACATCTCCATCACCTCAGTCAACAAATGAAAATTCCCACTGCAAGATCCTGGAATATTTCCAGAGCCAAATGGGCACATTTTGAACTTCCGCACTGAGGGTAACTTCTTCCAGAGAGAAGGCAGCTGTGGATTTCCATCTGTAGGCCTTTGCTTGCTTGGTGGACGCATTGATAAACCAACACGCAGGAATTCGACATAAAACAAAACAACAAAAAGAGAGAAACAAAGCAGCAAGATTCCCTTTCTGTGCAGTTAAAGACTGGGAACATCGCCTCTCGGCAGGGTAATTGAACCCTGGCCTCCTGTGTGACAGAAAGGGATACTCACCACTGTGCTAACGAGGAAGATGTAACCGTTGATTCAAAAGAGTCTCAACTGAAGAGACATTTATGCCTTGTGTCCTGAACTCTTTCTGGGCAGTGAATTCCTGGGAGTTTCACCAATCTTTACAATAAGAATCTGTTATAAGAATCTATAAAAAGGAATTCCCCACTTATCTAAATCTGAAGACGGCCCCACAAAGTATTGCAACATTGCTATAGTTTTATCATTAATAGCAAAGAAATGTTCGTTAATAGGCATTAAACTTTAAAGCAAACAAACAAACAAACAAAAATCTTCCTCTGCTCCAAATAGCTTCCTTTCTTCTTCACCTCAAGCTTTTTCCTTATTTTAGATTTACCTCAAGGGTCACCTTCCCCTGGGACTTTTTTTCACACCAGTGTGATTTAGATGTATTTCCTCTGTTTCACTTTGTCATGATAAGATCATATATAGATGTGTGAATTTCTATGTGGAATAAAGGTAAGGGCTTAGTCTTAAAATCTAGGTCTTAGATTTTTCAGGGTTGACATTAAATGCATGTTTATTTTTGTGTAGCCTCTTGGTAGTAGAAATTCCACTGTTAGGAATAGTCCTCAGTAAAATTCCAGCTCAGTTCCATAGGTGGCTTTGCAGAGGAGAGTCATTGTAGCAATTCCAGGCAGCAGAGAATTGGAGACAACTTGGATATCTAAAACGAATGTGCTACACAGAGAGAAAAACAGTAAGTTTTCTAGGGCTGCCAGAACAAATTATCACAAACTGGTTGGCTTAAAAACAACCGAAATTTACTCTCTCTCAGTTCTGAATACTAGGAGTCCAAAATTAAGATGTTGGCAGGGCCATGCTCTTTCTGAAGGTTTTCTGAAGAATTCCTTCCTTGCTTTTTCCTAGCTTCTGGTGGATCCTAGAAATCCTTTATTTTTTTTTGTCTGTAGCTCTATCATTCCAATCTTTGCCTCCATCCTCTTATGACTTTCTTCTTTCTCTCTGTGTCTGTGACCTTTCTTATAAGAATACCAGTCATTGAATTTAGGTCCCACCCTAACCCAGTATGACCTCATCTTAATTTAACGAATTACACCTGCAAAAACTTATTTCCAAGTAAGGTCACATTCAGAGGTTCTAGAAAGACACAAATTCCAGCTGACACTATTTAATCCACTAAAATTAAGAATGAAGGATGAAGTGTTATATGCATAAACATAGTTAACTGCACCAAAGTATACATTAATAGCTGTAAAGGTACTGATTAAAACTGGTTGTGATGAGAGGGAAGGGAGGTGGGGAGGAAGAGTATACAATCTTATGTTATTATTGTTCAGACTAAAGAAACAAAAGAGATTCTCTAAAGAAAGACAGGCATCAAATGCCTAAAAGGCAAATCTTCATGGTTCATGTTCTTTGATTGTCTGGTGAGAGCTTCCTGGTTCATGGACCACTGTCTTCTCACTGTTGCCTCACATGGCAGAAGGGAGAGAGAACTCTCTGGGGTCTCCTTTGAGAGGGCACTATTTCTATTTAGGAGGGATTAACTCATGACCTAATCACCTCTCAAAGATCCCACTCCCAATACCATCACATCTAGTCAGGTCCATCAAAATTGCTCCCCTCCACTCCCAGATTAATGAATCATTTTAAGGGAACTTTAAAATGGCTTACTTCTCAATAAATCTATTACTGGTTTATTATTTTTATATGATGCCCTTTTCCGATTCCTCTTAGAAACTTGGGGAAGTGTTTCTGTGAATATTTGGGAAAGGAAAATTAATGAAAAACTAGAAGGTAAACAATTTTAGGTCAGTGCATTTGCCTGATTTGGCTGTTAAGTTTTCCCCACTTTCAGAGGCATTCCTAAATGGGCTCTGTTACCTAAATTTAAGTGAAATGGAAAAGAAATTTATTCCGCCTGAACAGGGACTTGAACCCTGGACCCTCAGATTAAAAGTCTGATGCTCTACCGGCTGAGCTATCCAGGCTCTAGTAACTCTCTCTCAGCTCATTATACAGAATGACTAAGAACACCGAGGGGCGCTAGTGATGCTCATGATTTCGGAAATCACTTGGTTTCTGCCAGGGGCGTTGATCGCATACCCCCGACCCAGCGCTGCAACTGGCTTGAGTGTATTGAAGATTCCATTTAACCCCCAAACTATTTCTTCGTTGCACAGACAATTACTGTGTGGCACTTATTGCAGGGGGAAAGTCGTGCTGAGAGTAGGGTGGGATCCGTTGGGGAGGGAATATTCCTGCAGTTAATGATTGCAGACAGAGCCCTTTGAGGTCGCGCCCACTCATCAGAGGCGGCTTTAGAGCGGGCGCGCAGGCTCCTTCACCAGCAATGACTTCAGTAGGTGGGAAGAAATTCAGGAAAATCAAAAATTGGGTAAAGAATGAAGGTTATGTCACAAGGAGGAGGTTTATTTCCCTTTGTTTCCTCCAGTGTTTTCTTTCAGAGTTGGGGTCTCCTGGTATTTTAACACCAGAGCAAGAAACAACCTAACCCCCACTTCGAAGTGGTGCTTCCGTCCAGGAAAAGAGCTCCCTGAAAACCCACTTCCTCAAAATTTTCTTACATCTCACTTTTTCAGCACGCCCACCTTTCCGCACCTTTCCTTCACACTCCTTTTCTTCACCCTCTCCCCAGTCTCCTTTCCCCTCTACTCTTCTCTTCCTCTCTCCAACCTCCCTCTTGCCAGGGCCACATTTGTCCCTGTCCTATTCCTTTACTTTTCAACTCCACATTTTATCTTGAGCTCCACTCTCTTTAAAGACAGGAAGGACCAGGCAGGTGGAACAGCATTCTCTGCCTCTGTCACGGCAGGTCTTCATTTGTTCATGAGACTGTTACCGAAAGTGGGGTCCGGCTGCCCGCTGCTCTAATACTTGAGAGGCAAGGTTGGTGAAAAAGGAAGTTTGCTTTATTTCGGAGGCCAGCAACCAGGGGAGAGGGCGGACTCCTGTCCAAAGGCCGACTGACCCCACTGACAATCAGCGGCCAAGAGCTTTTAAAGGGGGGTTTCAGGGGTGGATAGGCAGAGGGAGGGCCCTACATGCAGAAATAGCACTGTTAGCTCTGACAGTCATCTTGAAATTGGTCGTGGTTGGTCTGATCAGTGTCATCTTGATTGTTTTGAGTACAGCCAATCTTTAGTTCCAAGGCCGATTTTTTCCCATTTCTTTGATGTCTGTTCTCAGAATTTTGGCAGCTTAGGTCGTGGCTACAGTCTGGTCATCAGGTAGCTAACTTCTTCCACCTGGAGGGGATTTCAGTATCTACAAGACAGCTCACAGGATGTGGCTCAGAATATTACCTGTAGCCCTTGAGGAGGAACTAAAGGGCATTGACTTTGCTTAATGACTAAAACTATTATTATTTTGTCCTCTTTGACTGCTTTCCTTTGCTTCTGCATTTTCTCACTTCTCTGATTATACTTATTCTTTGGCTAGCTTTTCTACGGATAAAAGGCAGGCGCGGGGCATGGGGAGGGGCGGGGAAGACCGCAGCGTCCTGCTCCTTTTCAAGGCTTGTTAACACGTCTGCATAGGCAAAAATGCAGTGACAGAGTCACTGCACACAGACGATAATTAAGATGTTGCATTGTTTCCCGATATGTCGCGAGCTTTATAAACATTGATAAAGACACATTTTTGACAGAGCTCAATTTCCATTAAGATCCAAAAGAAAACAAGAAGTGTAAATAGGTAGTGTGACTGTCATGAGTGTTTGAATTTAGCTGCTTCTGCCTGGTGTTCTTGTGGGAATCTTGGAGTTTGAGGAAGAGAATAACGTGTGTTGGTCCAACATCGGAAAAACAGAACCCTAGCAGAGGATGGTTTCGATCCATCGACCTCTGGGTTATGGGCCCAGCACGCTTCCGCTGCGCCACTCTGCTTCCCACTTTTCAGCTTTTTCTTGTACTTTATCAATTTGTATACAGACTGATAGACGCTCAAGCCTGTCGATTCTTCCCTCTCCCCTTTCCCACTAACTTCCTTCTTTCATTCTGAGTCGGCCCCACATTTCCTTCTCAAGATTGCTGCCTACAAGCAAATCTCTAAGGCTTCTGCACTTTTGCAATTTACTCAAAAACCGAAGCTCTGAAACCCTTTCTCAGGAACTTGGTATTCAACCCGTTAGGGTCTCCTACACCGATTTCTAGGGATGAATTTAGAACTCAGACTTTTTTCCCCCGCGCCTCCCACAGCTCACTCCCGGATTCTGAAGTTGGGACGCCTTGGCTCCTCCCCCTCAATGGCAAGGCCGAGGACAGGGCGGGGGCCCTGTACGATCGCGCCCCTGGAGAAACTGAAGACGTAGCGGAAGAGAAGAAAAAGCAAATACTTCCGAGAATTGTCACTCGCAGAGCTGAGGGAGACGTGAAGCCCAAGGTGATCTACCCTAGCTGGATTCTTTGTTCGCACCTCAGTCCACGGCCACCTGCTGCCTGCTTATTCAAAACCAGGCTTCTCCCGTTTTATTTTCATGGTTATATGCCACATTCTTCTGTATGATTTGGATTGCTCTAATATATTTTTAAAATAAGTGTTGGACATCGAAGGTGCTACTGAGGAGGTGGAACTTTTAAGTGGATTTTTACAAAGACAGGTTATCAATACTCCAATCTCCTTAGAAACCAGAAATGATCATTTTCCAAGGGCAGAGAGAACTCGAGTTTCTTGAGATGAACCTAGCCACCAATATGCAAAATCCAGAGGGTGATTTTTGCTGCATAAGTCTACCTCAGGAGATGATTCATTGATTCCTTTTCTGAGCTGTTCTTTCCTTCTCAATTCCCCTCTGAATTCTGCAGGGCTCCGATTCTACTTTTTTTCATTTTCTCTGCTACAGAAGCCACAGACTTTGTCTTAATCTCCTGAGACAGAAGCCATGGAATCATCATTTCCTCAGATATTTTCATCCCCAGTAACCTCCCCAGCTACATTAACAGAATAAAACTACCACCTTCAAAAAGAGAATCATTGGCCCATGGTCTTGTAAGCCAGTAACTTTTAGTCCTGAGTGCTTTTCCAGGAAAACCTTGGAAGGAAGGTTTGGAAATTCGATGAGGTACGGTTGGGGTCCAGGCCTTGGCATTATTAGTGGCCTTCTGTAAATCTCTCCAAAAGCTCAATGCAAATGTTCTTATTCCAGCAAAGTAACCTGAGTCCTTGAGGGTCACACCCTTTTGGGGGGCATTTATGTAGCTTTGGATTCTAGGGCATATACCACACATATTTCATTTATATTGTTCATTCCTTATTGCCTCATCTTTAGCTTCACATTTATCTTTCAATTTCTATTCATCTGCTTAAAGTTCTTATTTGAAAGGCCCATATTGCAGTCACAGTTCAGCTACAGGTTGGAGCGGCTAGAGGAGCTGCAGATGATATTTCATCACCAGAGGGACCAAGCCAGTATCCCTCCCACAAGATTCTGAATATGATTTATGCTCCCTAAATGGGCCAGATTCATGGGCCTGAGACCTATGCAGTCACACAGCTCACTGCCCCCAAACCCACACTCAGAAGGGTCCTGCTCTTGGGGTTTAATGCTCTGCAACTGCTCTCTAGAAATTCTTAATAGTTTTACCTTTACACACGTTTCATGAGGTCCAATAGGACATGGAACATGTGCAGTTGTGGGGCTTTCGTTGAAGCCTTGGCTCTCACAGGTCCCGCCACCCAGAGATGAGTTTTCAGTGGCCAATGTACCCTTCAGCTGGCAACCTGCCCTACTATCCTTCCCCACCCCCCTCCCCCACCTGCCTCAGCAGGAAGCCCCCTGGGAGGTCTAGGGAAGAGGTGGTTAAGCAGCATAACTCTGGTGCCTCTCAGGTGTGGCACAGTGCCTGTTGTCCCTGCCCCAGGCTGGCAGCCTGACAGTGCCAGGCTAAGTTGGATGGGAGTTTTGGTGGGCGTGAGCCCTTAACCCAGACTCATATGGGTATATTTTCATGATTTTAACAGCACTTTCTTCCTGATTTTTGAACAAAGGGCCCTCATTTTCATTATTCACTGGGTCCTGTAAATTATGTAGCTGGTCCTGCTCCCCAAATTTCCATAGAGTCTGGTTCTCTTTCCTGCAAACCCCACCCCCTTCCCCCCAGCTTCTTTACTATCTTACTATCACCTTTGAAAAGTCAGGCCTGAATTCTCAAAGAGGGAGCCTGATGTCTTCATGAGAAGAATGCAGGATCAGCTACTCCCCACAGGACAGGCCAATAAATTGAGTGACGAGGTGTTGAGACAAGAAGAGTGACTTTATTTGAGAAAACTAAACAACAACAGCAAAGAAGAAAAAAGAGAAATCCAGTTAACCAAGAAGATGGTGGACAAGTGCCCTTAAAAAACCATCTTAATATGGTTTTAAAAGGCACAGGCTTTTAAAGGCAGTGTGAGGGAGGGGCTCCAGGGTGTGTGATGAGCTTGTGCACAATTCTCAGATTGGTTGGCATCAAGGTGAAATTTTGAGCACCACGCAACTTCTGGGTTCAGCCAGTCTGGGGTCTCCATGCTTGTGGTCAGCAGTTTTCATCTGGTGGGCGTCTGCTTCCTGTAGAAAGTTAGTAATGTGTGTCCGACCTTTACATCTATCTTTCAGGGAGCTGGGAGTTCAGTGACTCTGCTATATGGCTGGTTTATAGTCTAAATTGTTACTAGTTTCCTGGACCAACAGCTATTCTTTGTGTCTATGTCTTCACAGTTCCTAATCGTTAACTCTTGAGTCAACATTTTGAGACTCAGAGGAGGCCTGGGATGCTAAAGCAAAAAGCCTTTAACCTCAAAGGACAAGAGCACAGGGGCTTGTATATGGTTTCAAACCTTCATTTTGAAATCCCACTGCTTAATGCTGCTTAGCCTCTCCCCTGTAGTATGCCCTCAGCAGATTTTTTTTTAATGTGGTCATCTGGATTGAATTGTACTGAATTGACCTTGAAGTGTTTCCAAGGAGGAGACAAAGTAAAAACATTTAAAGGATACCAGTGAAGCGTATCTTTAGGAACTAAAGGTAGAAAAGAACTTTTCATTAAAAGGGGAAAATCCAACTATAAAGACAAAGATGACAACTGTGACTATATTAAAATCAAGAACTTTTCATTAAAAATATTGCACTTTGTGGGAGGGGTGGTGGTGGGATAAACTGGGAGACTGGGATTGACATATATACACTAATATGTATAAAATAGATAACTAATTAAAAAAATCACACATCATTCAACATTCAAAGGATGGGGATAAATAAAAAATTAGATACAAATGAAGAAAGTAAAAGTAGAAAAAATATAAGTGAATATTCCTGAGTCAATAAAACAGAGATTAATAGAAGAAAAATATGAAAGACTAGTAAATAAGCATGAAAAAGGAGATTTAAAGTTCCAAACAAGAAATAGAGAAAACAGGATTAGAAGTTGCTCCTTGACTGGAGAATCAGCCAGTGATTGTTTATATTTAGTCTGTAGATTCTGGAGTTAAGATATCACATGATGGGTAGTCTTCCTGTTAGCATGAAAAGATAGCACCATGTCTATTAAAAGAGAAAAAATGTAATCTCTCTAAAGTTAGATGTTGAAAGGAAGCAGAATATGCCACCCCAAAATATGCCTTTTTGGCATGTGAATTATTTTGAGCTGAAGACAATCAAGACCCAGCTGACTCAGGAAAAAAATTTTTTTACCTCTCCCATAACTACCCAAAAGAGTTTTGATAGGGAGCCTATACCAGAAAAAACAAACAAACAAATAAAACAACAAAAATAACAACAAAAAACTATTACCAGATGTAACTTTTCTATCTGAAAGACCTATCTGCATGGCAGGGCAAATTTCTAATTACCAAACTCCTCCTCTTCTTATCCTCCTGTGAATTACCCACCTCCCCTTTGAAGCCTCAGGCCCCTATCCCATTCCTGAGCTCGGGATGGCATAAACCTCAATTTGCCGCCTAGCCTCATATCTTTGGGGATCCTGTATGTATGAAATTAAATCAGCTTTTCTCCTGTTAACCTTTTCTATGTCACTTTAGTTACTAGACCAGTCAAAAAACCTAGAAGAGAAGGGAAATTGTTTCTGCATAGTACAGTCAGCTCTCCATATCCCTGCATTCACATTTGCAAATTCCACCAAATTCTGATCGAAAATATTTGAAAAAAAATTTCAGAAAGTTCCAAAAAGCAAAATTGAAATTTGCCAAGTGCTGGTAACTATTTACATAGCATTTACATTGTATTTACAACTATTTACACACATTTACATTGTATTGGGTATTATGAGCAATCTAGAGATAATTTGAAGTATTAATATATGGAAGGGTGTGTATATGCAAATACTGTGCCATTTTATATAAGGAATATAAGCATCCTCGGATTTTGGTATCCTTAGGGGTCCTGGAACCAATCCCCCAAGGATACTGAGGGATGACTTTATTTGCATATAACCTACACTCATCCTCCCGTACACTTTAAATCATCTCTCGATTACTTATAATACCTAATACAATGTAAATGCTACGTAAATAGCTGCTGGTGCATGGCAAATTTAAAATTTCTGGAACTTTCTGGAAATTTTTTCCTAATATTTTTGAACCGCCGTTGTTTGAATTCAAGGATTTCAGAACCTAAGGATACGGGAGGGTTGACTATATCTCTGGGGGTGGAGCCCAGGCATCTGTGCCTTAACAATTGCTCCAGGTGATTCTTTCATATGTTAAATGTACTGAATAAGAATCTGCATTTAACCAGATCCCAAGGTGATTTGTAAGCTCATTAAAATGAGAGAAACACTGACCTACAAAACTTAAAAAAAAAGACTACTGTTCCAAGATGCTTCAAGTACTATAACTTAGACTTGCAGATACTAATTCCACATTATATGTTTATTTCAGAAACTGTTCTCTTTTCAAGCCAATTTCTAACTTATTTTGAGTAAGTGGAACTCAGTTGCAGAAGTCTTTATTCCATTTATTTCTAGCTTATGAGAAAATTCCATGACTTTGTGCAAATAACTGCCATCACAGACTATCTTCTTTATGGCCTAAGCTGTCCCAGTCTCTGTTCATGAGCTCTTAAAACAACCTCTTTCAAGTGCACACATACAGTTTGTGGAAAACGTATTTTTATTGCTCTTTCCCCTAAGAGACATCCTTACAAGTGAAAGCTTCAAAAAGTTCCCAGAAGGGATTAATATGGAGGTAATCAAACTGTGGAATCTCTAATGTGGAGTCTTTATTTCTCTGGTTTGCCAGATTTTGACCATTTCAATTGAGCTGCACATTGTATTGGGCATGGGAAACAAAATTCACTTGCCTTCTGGAGACCCTGCTGATTTTGAATTCCTTTCACGCTACATACACCTGATATTTTAAATAATCAAGTGGGGAGGGATAGAAGAAAGATTGAAAACAAAAGCAGGATAATACATTTGTTTTTATTCATCTTGGAAACACAAGAGTCCATTAGAAAGCGTGTAAACTAAGGAAAGTATAAAAGATTTTTAAATGTTCCACCTGACTACAGCATTGTAATTAAATATATACCCCCTCAGTTTTACAAATAGGTAAACTAAGACAAGAGTCAGAACTCAGGGACCTGATCAAACATGTCTCCATTTCCACTAACACTCTCCTAATTAGCTTACTGTTAGACGACTTATATAAATTGTCATATGTATCAGGAAAATGTGTCCAAGATTTTAAAATGAACAACAGAATTTACTGGGTCTTTGTGTTAGTGAAGTACTGGGCATTAGTCTAGTTGACCACGTAGGAATTATCTGATTTTATAGGGGTGTGCATCTCTGACTTTCTATTTACTAGGCTATTCTGGAGCTCTATGGTGGGAGAAGTTAACTCACAGAAATTGATAATAATGCAAATGGTTCTTGTTTACATCAATGCAAAGGATTTTGCTCAGTTGAGATACAATTTTACCCAATAGAAGAAATAAGTCCAATCTTAAGTTTTATTGCCCTACAGAATATTAACCAATTTTGCATCTGTTAGCACATTTATTTCATCCTTTCAGATTGTTGTCTGTTCTTCATAGTCTCCTTTGAAGCAGTTTTAACAGCTTACTCATTGATTGGTGAGATATATGAAATCTTCGACACTGTGTTCATATTATATTTGTTTGAAAGTCAAGTTTTCAGCTTTTCATTGAATGATAACACCAATATGTTTGGGGGGTTCAAAAGAGGGAGAGAGAACTCCTGACTGGAATGTCGAGGGCTGAATGACAGAGCACATGACCAAGGGAAAGGGGGAGCTGTTACGTTTGAAAGATTATTAATTGGCAGAAAAGGAGAACCCAGAGCACATTTTCTAAGTGTTTGGAAGGTAGGACACCATAGTTTAGAAAAGGAAATGGAGCAGGGAATTTGGGTTGTCGCAAAACTGTATAAATGCCAGAGGTTGTAAATAGAACCTCAAGGGTGAATGGTCTCTTCAGTGACTGCTCCTCGTCACATGGCTTGCTGGGGAAAGTACCTACATAAATTCTTTTTAATCCCTCAAGAATCTTGAGGTAGGGATTTCCCTCTAAATTTACAGATGAAGGAAGTGTTCACAGATGGTCTCAATAATATAAAATATCACACACCACAGTTTTGTAAGTGATGAAGCTTGAATTCAAACATACACATCTGATTCAAGATCCTCATGTTTTCTACTCTTCCTGCATTGCCTTTAAAACTGTATTTTAGGTTCTCTGCATGAAGACCAAAAATGAAGCAAAAGAAAACAACTCACCCCTGATCATTGTGCACACAAAATTGGATCTTTCAATAGCTGTTTTGCCAGTTCATACATATGTGTTTGGGTTGTTTTCTGTAGGAAATGAAACGTTTCTGAAGGTTATTAATTTAGGAGACTAACTAAAGGCTACTATGGGACAGAATGGAAAGAAAATATTGGATGAACCTCTCTCTTTAACCAAAGCAGGAGGGATTTTAACAACAACAAAAACATTTTTTAAAACTCAGTAGAGATTTTAAACCAAGACCAAGACCTAATTTGAGTCCTCCATGCTCTATATTTCTCTTATTATGTGTCCTATAATAAACCCGTCCTGCCTGTTCACTTCACATCCCTTCTTTCACGCAGGTGGAAAGAAAGGAAGAGGGAAGATAAGTTGGAGAGAAAAATGGCAACGGAAGAAAAGGGAGGAGAGAAGAGGAGAGAGGAGAAGGGAGTGGACCCTTGCAGGAACGGTTAAGATGCTGGAAATACTACTGTACAGGGAATCTTTAAGTCCCACTCACAGGCCCAGTCTCCACCAATAAAAACTTAAGATAAAATACTGTGAGATACTGTGAGCAGCGGGGAAAGCTCCTGAAAGCCGGTAGTTGCAACATGGGCCGATAAAATCTATATCCCAGGTCCCCTACTCCTTAAGGTCGGTCTTGTAACCGTGCTCAGCAGGGGTGGAGTGGGAGAAAGAGACTCAAAATAGGTGATGTGGGCTCCGGGTTTTCAGAGCAGCATCAGTTCTCTCGCCCAGCGCGCGTCTTCACCGTAAAACTCCTCCTTTCCTGTCTTTCGGTTTTGCAGATAGTGTTTGGTTTGCTCCTGTAATTTCTAAAAATGACTGGTTCCTCTCCGTCCTGGATGGAACAGTCTTCAATCATGGACAGAATTGTTACCGCTGAGGTTCTGTTGCTGTCGTGTCAAGACGGCCAAGTGGTCTAAGGCGCCAGACTCAAGCATTGTGTCTTCCCTCTCTTGGGGCTTCTGGTCTCCACATGGAGGCGTGGGTTCGAATCTCACTTCTGACAGCATTCAGTTTTGTTCCCGGCAGGCACACTCACCTTTCAGCCTTTTAAAAATCTCACTCTTGCCCTCCCACCTTGGTTCCCCCGGCACTTGAGCATCATCCTCGCTTTTTCCGTAGTTCGGCCCTTTCTGCCTCTAAAGACACCCCTCCACCAGCATCTCTGGAACCTCCAGTCAAGCTTATGACAAATGAAAATTCCCAATTAGGGAACCTGGAGTATTCCCACAGCCAATTGGGCACATTTTAAAAATCTTAGCGCCACCGATGATGACCCTCTCTTCCCGAGAGAAGCCGGCAGTGGATTTCCAGCAGAAGGTCGTGCCTTGTTATGTCAGCCTGTTGATCTTAACGAAACCCAGGAACTTGACTCAAAAACAAACAAAACAAAACAAAAATACAAAGTAAACAGGAAGATTTCCCTTTCCCGGAGAGACCCACTTGCTGTGCGCAGGAGGAAAACGTTATACTGTCTGCCTCGCTGTTGGCAAATCAAAGGCCAGTCTCCTGCAAGACCACACCAGCCAGAAGGACCCAGACTTTCTTTAGTGGTAGCTCAGCTTAAGGGTCTCCCACGCAAAGTCCTAGACTTTTCCAGTGGGGAAATTACTGGAAAGTTCACAGCTTTTCCCCATAGAGAGGAATCGAAAGAAACAAAATGGAAACAATCATACAATTGTTAAAATCAATTTGTAGCCTTTGTATTTTTGTATTAATGAGAAAGATATAAAAGGAGAAAGTATATACAGTTTCTGGTTTTGCCTTTTGCATTTAAAAACAACATCACAATACCTATTTTACCATCTCCCAAGTTAAATAAGAAATGACACGTTGGGGAAAGTGGCAAGTACTCAGAACATTGTCTCCTAAGTTTTTTTTTTTTTTTTTTTTTTTTTTTTTTAATCAAGCTCTGTAACAATTTCCTGGCTAGAAGGATCCTCAGAGCTCAGTACTCAGCATCTTGAGCAGGTGTTGGGTACCTTATAAAGAGAAGTAAACATTGTAAAATTATTTTTATTTTATCAATACTTTTTAGGTTTCTCTTTCTAGTCCAAAATACAGTAGGAATGCTTTGAAATAGAAAATAAAGCCAGTAACAGGAAAATAAACAGTCCCAACTCTAAACAATGGTTGAAAAAGATGAAAAGGAGAATGGAGAAAAATAATTTAGAATTTCATGATTGCAGGGGAAATGCAGAGCAGAAAAGAGTGGTGCGTGCTTAGGAATCTGTAGAGTGTAAAAAAGTGGAATTTAATGATGGAAGGGAAAGAGAGGCTTTGGGTTCAAAAGGTAAGTTAATCACACTTGGTTGTCCAGGGCTCATTTGTGTTATTGGTCCATGAAAGGTCATTTTCAGTTCTACTTTGTGTCATGGCCTGTATCCATCCCTTTCCTCTCCCCCCAACATGTAGATCCTCTCTAAAGTTTTTAATGTTCTTTAGAAAAGAAACTACCCTAAAAAAAAATGCTGTTGCTTTGTGTGATTTTAATTTTCACTGGCACTGTTCATCCTGATATTTTTTCTTTTACTCAATGCACTTTGAAAAATCTATTGTCTTGCTACATTTACATCTGCTTCTATGTGCAGCTACTACATAGTATGAAATTCATGGGTGGCCACTGCTGTACACCTGATGGACATCTAGGTTGCCTCTAACAATCTGGTACTGCAAAATGCTACACTAGGTAAGGCCAAGTATGGAGCTGAGCTGGAATTTCACTGAGATACATTTCTAGGAGAAAAATTGCTGTGTAGTGATTTAAAAGCTATACAGGAAGAAAAACTCATTTAATGTCAAAGCTGCAGAAGTCTAAGATCTTAATTTTAAGACCAAGATCTTACTTAGCCTATGTAGAACTTCATAGAAGGCATTTTTTACTTTATAAAATGAAAGACATCTAGATCACATCATTCTGAAAAGAAATCTCAAAATGAGCTATCAATTTACTTAATTTTAACAGTATGAGCATTTTTTGGCTATTGATAACCAAAAAATGTTTTCGGCAGTGCCATAATCTTGAGGGACTTTCCCTCTTAGATTTTAGAGGTGATATAAGAAGGTGACAAAGGAAACTTTTTGTTAGAACTTTATAACAGATTCCTTTCTGTGTGCAGAAAAGCAGTGAAGGTTTCAGTAATTCTTCCCACAGTAGAAACCCAAGATCCAAGTGTGGATGACTGGTCAGTTGATCCACTAAGGAAAAGACCACAAGTTGTTATGGTATTTTTTTTCCTGGGAAGAGGAATCTCACAGAAGGCAGCGCTGGAAGTTGCCTCCATATAGCTCTGAAAGTATCCTAACATTCTCAAACCGGGGAATTCTCATTTTCGAGTGTCCTTCAGGGTGGGAAATATTTGCGGTGTTGAGGGTTGAGTTATTATGAGCTATCCAAGGTGAAACTTTTGACCTGAACGTGGCAAGTGAAACAAAATAGGAATGTGTCAGAAGTGGGATTTGAACCCACGCCTCCACTCGGAGACCAGAAGCCCCAACGATGAGAAGCAAATGCTTGAGTCTGGCGCCTTAGACCACTCGGCCATCCTGACACGTTAGTTTCTTTGAAAGTGTTATACTGTAGACTCTGAGAGGTTAGCGCCTCGCTGCGTCCCAGAAGGAAGCTTCTGAAAATTTGTCAGACTAGTCCTGAGTTCAGAGACTGAGAAACAGAGAGAGGTAGGAGAGTACGAGCGTTAGTGAGGACCTGAATAATTCTTTCTGCCTTGGAGACGGGGTGGCAGGGTACTGAGCGACACTCCCTCCTCGCCCCTCCCCCTTCCCCAGTACTCCCAGCCCAGTCTCCTGCTTTCCGCTCCGCCGCCCGCCAGACCAGGGTCCCGCGCCTCACACAAATCTCCTCCTATGGCCCCGACCCCCACATGTGATCTGGACCCCAGGTCTCTGTGTTCTTTGTGATTCAAACCTTTATCCAGCAGGTCCAGTTCTATGCTGCCCCAGGATCGGTGGAAACTTTAAGTGAATAAATGGTCAACTCCACTGCTCTGGACAAGAGAGGGTCAGTCCCCTTGTTCTCAACCCATCCAAACTGTGATTTTATCTCCTGAAGCCATACTTACATCATTCATTCCACCCATCACCATCTTCTGACCTTCAGGGTCGCTTGTGCTCTACAGTAATAATCTTGCCTTTCTTCTCTCTAGAGCTCTCAGATGCCTTCCAGTAAATATTACCCATCTTGGGTGACCGCAGCTATTCTGAAACATAATGTTTACCTTTTATGACTGAAAAAAAAATATGTTTAAGTGACTGAAAATGAAATAGCCAAAGCGGGGGGGGGGGAACAAAAAGAAAAAAAAAGAGAAGAAATATCTTTGTTGCAATGATTATTCCAGGATTAAAGGAGAGAAGAAATTTAAAATTCCGATAACTAGGAGTATCACCAAGTTTCTATAATTAGGCTGTAAAATCTAAATCTATGGGACACTTAAATTTGACAGCTATCACTTTTCAATTTGTAATTACCTCATCTATTACTCTAAAACTAAATGGGAAACATCTCTTTTTTAAAAATAAGTTTATTGTTTGTAGATTTTAGTCTTTTTATTGTGACTATTTTTTCACTATACTAACAGTACAATTACAAAGTATGCAAAATTGACAGTTTATATTTTAATATATACATATGTTGAATTTTTGCACTAATGCTTCCTATACCTTGAAGCATAGGTATATTCCTATACACTCTTGAAGTCTATTTATATATATTTTTTGTAGATGAAAACGTCTGAATACAGGTTTAAAATATTTGGGATACTTGAAAATGGATATTATCAAAATATAATGTGAACATGAAATTGCAACTGAAATATGCCATAATTCAATTTTCTTTATAGACTGATTTTTGCAGGGCCCAGCACAGTCAATAGTCCATGAACTGCTGGGTAGTATGTTTCCTAGGCGCCTGTTTAATATTAATATTAATTTATTTTAATGTCTCAAAATTTTCATTACAAGTCCAGGGGACATTGGATAAATGAAATCTGAGGAGATAGAGGCTTCTAAGTGGTTAGAGTTCAGTCATAAAAAACCTGTAGTAGATTGTATTTTCCAAAGATGGCCATACAGCTGTATCTCATGCCATGTGTTTTTCTTTGAATGCAATTTTGACACATTTCCTTCCAGAGTTTGGTGGGGGGGGGTCTCTGTTCCCTCCCCTTGAATCTGGATAGGCCTGTGACTACGATGGAAGAGATACTCTACGACTTCCAAAGCTAGGTCATAAAAGGTGATAGAAGCTTCCAATAGTTTTCTCTCAAGACATCTGTCCCCGGAACCCAGCCACCACACTGTGAGGAAGCCCAAACTAAGCCACAGGGAGGGACCACATGGAAAATAACTGAGGTCTCAGTGCACAGCCAGCAGCAGCTGCCATACATTTGAGTAACCCATCCTTCAGATGATTTCCTGCCCCCGGTCTTAGAGTCTTCCACTTGAGTTTCCAGAAATCACGGAGCAGAGGCAAGCCGTCCTCATTGTGCTCTGCCCAAACTCTGTGAAAACCAACAAATCTGTGAGAATGAATAAATGACAGGTGATAAATTAAGCCGTTTAAGTTTTAGTATGATTTGTTACATGGCAATAGTTAGTTATGGATCAGTCTTGGTCCAATGAGGAGAGAGGAACAAATAAACTTGGCAGGAAAAGTTGTTTATTTATTTATTTTTTGGTTTTATTGAAATATATTTGACATATAACATTGTGTAAGTTTAAGGTGTACAACATAATGATTTGACATATGTATATATTGCAAAATGATACCATAATAAGTTTAGTTAACAACTCTCAGCTCACACAGTTACAACGTTTTTTCCTTGTGATGAGAACTTTTAAGATCTACTCTCTTAGCAACTTTCAAATATACAATCCAGTGTTGTTAGTTACAGTTGTCATGTTGTACATTACATCTCCAGAAAGTATTTCTCTTATAATGAACAGGAAGAGCTTAATATAGAGAATTATTACCTAAAGAAGGGGTTGGAGAAACAAGGAATTGGCTAGTAAAAAAGTAAAGACAACACTGACGAATAAAGGAATAGCAAATATAAGGACCAGTCACTACCCTTAGGGCTGAAAACAGCCTAGGAAGTGCCCCTCACCTACAGCTGAGCCAAAGCACAGAAGGAAGAGCCCTCTACCCTTCACCCCATCCCTAGCTAAGATCCAGACCTCGATGGGGAAGGCACGGACATGGCTCACTGAAGAGCGGAGAAATTGCTCTCGGGTTGTACCAGCAGAACTTGCTTGAAATGTGCCCTTGGAACTGGCTGGAGATCCATCTTCCAGCGTTTCTTGGAAAGCTCTTCTTGGAGAGGTCTCTCACTGAGAGCACTCCACTATAAAACACTCAAGGGGGACGCTGGCCAGGGGAAGTGGTGGCTGCTGGCTGCTGCTGGATCCTGAAGCAGAGGAAAGCCATGCCTGGTGTAGGAGCAAGGTCCTGGGGAAGCAGCAGTCCAAGTAGTGCGTGGAAACCAGGATGCAAAACCCCCTTCCTCCTGCAATGATTCTCCACCATCCTCTACCTGCAGAGCTTCAGAACTATTTAAAGGACTCATATCCATTTCCACAAGGCAGGCAAAAAGGGTGAATTTGGGACTGAGAGACAATAAATTCATGATGAGTACTGGGTAATGGACATTTTGTTACCTGAAAATGGGAACAAACCCTAAAGCATGTGACTTTGGGCCCAGGCAGCAGACAGAAACTGGAAAGACCTTGAGGAGAATGTTACTGAAAAGTCCTGAGGACAGTTTCTTCCTGTTGCCCGTCTCGCCATATTTCATTGAGGTTATACATTTCTTTAGGTGCAAGAAAACCAGAGGTGAACACTATACCTAAATACAGGATGAAATCTGAGAAAACTGCAAATCACAGGTTTGTTGGGACTTTATGATCTCTCTTGAGCCTGCATCCCCTTCTTCTCTGATACTCAGGAGATGAGGTGGAGCTTCCGGAGACAGGCCCTTCTGCACAGGCAAGTTTAGGATTTTGGAGAATCTGAACAAACTGGCTCCTCCGGAAAGCAGGAGGCAGACCTTGCGTCCAGAGAAGTTTAGGAAGCCGCTGATGAGTAGTAGTGATAAAATTGACCTCACATTTCTTTCACTCCCCTCAATTTCAACTTCTTTAATACGCCCATTTCTTTTTTTTACTGCGTTTCCCTATTATTTGCATTTATGACACTCCAGGTCACAGGGGCATTGTTTTGCCTGTATATGACTTTGGTGAGTGGGAGGTGGAGTGTGTTATTTTTTACCCTGGGAGACCTTTTAGAGAGCTGGCTGGCTGGCTGGCTTTTCAGAGACTGCAGCCTCTCCTCTGGATTATGGGAGAACTGTATTCCGGGTTGGGACAGATGCACAGAGACTGGATTCCCCACTTCTCCACCAATAAATCTTATTTTGCTGAGTTGTTTTAATGTTACTTGTATTTGTCAGTAGTCGAGGTGTTTTGGTTTGCTTTTTGTTTGTAATTAAGAGCCATTGTTTCTTTATTAGCCAGCTATCAAATCCTGAAAGTAGACAAGAAAACAGTCCTTGCTTTGTTTCAGGTGCACAGGGCCTCTGACTTGGGACAGGAGACCTAGGATTTGTGGTTGAGTTTTCTTCTTTACCAGCTCTCTGTACATTATGGTTGTTGCTTGTGCGAGCTGAGTCGCTATACAGATTTTGTGTGTGTGTGTGTGTGTGACCCTCACAGCCCCTTTACCCGGGTAGAAATTAACAAATTTCTGGTATCTTTGCCACAGCTCCTTTGGACAGAATTTTTCTATTTGGATTTCAGCGACGCGCGGTGGAGGAGAAATATGGCCCTTTCTTTACGCCCCGGATTGAGGCTCCAAAACGTATTCCAGCTTCAAGGACTAGGTTACAAAAGGCAGAGCCTCTCCTCGGCTTCTGTTCCCGGGAGGTCGCTCCATTTCCTTCCTCCTGCTGGCCTCATCATTACCCTCACCCCTCAGTCTCTCTTCTGACAGCTGATATCGGGGAGTTTGAGACAGATCTTGCCTGCTTTCCCCCAAGGCTCTAAGAACTGAAGTCTGGAGTATCTGGCCTTCAATCGGTGCGAAAGCTACTGCAGAGCAGCGGGCGTGGCTGTAACTAAAATCAAGTGGCCCAGTAGTTCTCACCCCAACCTCAGCATCTTGGCAAATGGGCAAGCTGTTTATTCCCCACTCTCGTCAACGTGCAACCTCTGACCGTCGCTGCTCCGGATTCAAACAAAACTCTGAGAGGTGATTTAAGGGTCTTGTACTTCCTTTGACAAAAGCGAATCGAATGGGATGTTAAAACTATCGGAGAGTGAGGGAATTTGTTTGACCACAGCCCAGAAAATCGAAAAGGGGATGAGGGCAGAGCGTCAAATTTTCTAGAAACCAATCAAAAGAGAACAAAACCACAAAAATCTAAAGATTTTAGTCTATAATCCGCTTTAGGACAAGGAGTAAAAGGTTTATTAACCCAGGCTCCGTAGCTCAGGGGTTAGAGCACTGGTCTCGTAAACCAGGGGTCGTGAGTTCGAATCTCACTGGGGCCTTAAAAACGTTCGTTTTCCATCCCGCGCAGACTTTAATTAAGAGATGTATTTCCAAGGGGTGAGTTTCGGTTATCCTTGACACCAAAACCTAGAACTAAAAATGGACCTTTTCAAGTACAAAAGGAATTACATAACAGAAATAAAGCTGCTGTGCCATCTGAATTCTTGATGATATCTGAAATTCAGGTATGAAAACCTCACTCGAAGTGCCACCAATACAATTAATACCAATATAAGCCAGCTGATGAACTATCAGTAATTTTTATTGGGATTCAATAAATTGCAACGTAGAGTCCTGACTAACTTCGGTGCTATAGGCCTAAAGAGATATTGTAATTATCGATTTTATCATACTTACCTAATGGACTTTAAGCTCCCCTGAAGGCAGGAGTCGTATCCTGTTTGACATTGTATCTCAGAGCCTTGCAGAGTGTGGAACCTAGTGGGTGCTCAGTAACTGTTTGTTGAATTAAGCCGAGCGGAAGAAATGTAACCAGAGTGTGGTGAGTTTGCAAACACCTTAGGAGGCATAAAAGTTACCTGAAAGCCAAGGAACTAAGGTCAGTCAGTTCATAGAGAAGAACAAAGAAAGTAACACAGTGCTGGTGAAGATTCTACCTAAGTAGGAAGCAACTAATCTTCCCAGTCTCAATTTATGATCTCATTATTGGAATTAGCTGTCTGCAAAAGCAAACCCCTGATCACTTCTGAATGGCTAACATAAATTGCTAAAATCAAGAATCTATATCAAAGATTAAAATGATGGAATTTCCATATACCACATTTGTATTAAATAATTAATAATATAATAATACCCAAAAGTCACAGATACATTCCTCAAAAAGTACTTTGGATTCTTGAAACAATCCAACACGCTTTATATTGTACCATGTTTGAAAATTTTATTGTAAATTGCTAAAGATGCAGGACAGGCACAGATGATTCATTTTTATTAAAATCAACCAGAGTAGCTGTCTGTTTCTTGCAACTGAGGACTCTGGTTGTTCCTCAGTCCTCAGAGTTTTTTATGCTTTTCATAGCTTCATGAATACCACTCTCTCTGCTCGAAATATGCCTCCATCCCTTCTTCTAGCTAAGTCCTACTCATCTTTCAGAATTCAGCTCATATACCACTTTACCTTCAATCTAGGTGAGAGGTGTCTTTTCATAGCGCCATTTGTACACCTTTATTATAGCATATATTGAATAATATCTAGTAAATAATTGATGTATTTTTTCTCTTTTTCTTCTAATGTGACACTTATTGATAGTAGAAACCAAGCCTTGTTTAGAGCTGTATCACCACAGCAAGTTGGCATTCAAATATGTGTGAACACATTTTTTAAAAATGAATGAGTGAATGCCACATTTCCAAACCTGCATGTACTCTGTAGACAGATGACATTATCAGGCAATTATTTAGCCTGGTGTTAAAGGAAATAATACGGAAAATTAAAACCATCTTTGTAATAACTTTACAGTGTTAATATCTATAATATTTGCAGTTTATCCACTGAACTTCAGGGACCTTGATTTTGGCACACACTGGTAAAAAGCTGTTAATTATGTGGCACCGTATTCAGTAATTTAAAAAACGCAACACATGGTTTCCAGTTCCTCAGGTAAAGAGCTTGGAAGTCTCTGCCCTGTCCTAGCAACAATTAAAAAGCTGAACAGACTAAAAGCCAACAACTCTTCTTGAATCCTTAAGAGAGAGGAGAATAGAGGGCAAACCCCTACTGGCAAGATTGGAGAGACAAACTGGTGAATACGAGTCACAAACCTACCAAGAAGAGACCCATGACCAGAAACTGCCGGGGAACGAGCACTAAACTGTAATTAGGAATTTATGAATTTATGAATTTCTGGAGGCTCAATGTGGACAACTCTGAGAGTTAAAAACTCCAGGAGAACTCAGTCACAGGGGGGCCCTAACAATATTGTGAGATTTACCACCAGGAGTTCAACCAAGTTCTCACAATAAATATTGGAGAAAAAGTTTTTCATAATACTAGCAGAGGAAAAAAAAAAGAAGAACTATTTTGAAATACACCAGAAGACTCTGTCCATCTATAAAAGGCCTGCTCTCGGGAGAAACTAGTTAACCAGAGCCTAACCTGATGGGGTATTAGCAGAGCCATATTGACTTGGGGGAGGGGAAATACTCTATTTCAGTCAGTGCTAGCCTTCTATATGGGAGAAGGAAAATACCCAATGCCAGCCCAGTCTAATCATCCTATCTCATCTAAGGGTGGGGGGAGAAAAAAACAAATTTTGTGAAGTTCACAGTCCAGATGAATATACTCACTAAAAGGTCAATGACCTAATCATATGACTATAGAACACTTCCCTGCCCCCCACACCTCACCACCACATTACTAAAGGTCTATTTACAGCAGTCCCTTTTACTCAGCATATTATGTCTGGCTATCAAGAAAAAATTACAAGGCATACCAGAAGGCAAAATCCAAAAACAAAAAAAGACACTTGAAAAGACAGAGCAAGCATCATAGCAAGGATGTTGGAATGATCAGACCAGGAATGCAAAACAACTATGATTAATATTCTAAGGGGGCTAATGCATAAAGTAAACAGCATGCAAGAACAGAAGGACAATGTAAGAAAAGAGATGGAAATTGAAAGAAAGAAAGAAAAAGAAAGAAAGAAAGAAAGAAAGAGAAAAGAGAGAAAGGGAGGGAGGGAGGGAGGAAGGAAGAAGAGAAATGCTAGAGACCAAAAAACACTATAATGGAAATATAGAATGCCTTTGATGGCTTTTAAGTAGACTGCACACAGCTGAGGAAAGAATCTCTGAGCTAGAGGATATATCAATAGAAACCCAAAAACTGAAAGAGCAAAGAGAATAAAGGCTGAATAAAACAGAACAGCGTATTCAAGGACTGTAGGACAACTACAAAATGTGTAACATATAGGTAATGGCAATACCAGAAAGAGAAGAGAAAAAGAAAGAGAAGAAATGTTTGAAACAATAATGACTGAGGCTTTCCCTAAAATTAATGTCAGACACCAAACCACAGGTTGAGGAAGCTCAGAGAACACCAAGAAGTATGCATAACAAGGAGACTACAAGTAGGTATATCATTTTTAAACTACAGAAAATCAAAGATAAAGAAAAAGTCCTGAAAGAAGCCAGAGGATAAAACACCTTACCCATAGAGGAACAGAGATAAGAATTACATCCAACTTCTCCTCAGAAACCATGCAAGCAAGAAGAGAGTGAAGTGAAATATATAAAGTGTTGAGAGAAAAAAACCCACCAACCCAGAATTCTGTACCCTGCAAAATTATCCTTCAGAAGCAAGCAAGAAAGAAAGACTTCTGGGTTTCCCTGATGGGGCAGTGGTTAAGAATCTGCCTGCCCATGCAGGCGACACAGGTTTGAGCCCTGGTCCGGGAAGATCCCACGTGCTGCAGAGCAACTAAGCCCGTGAGCCACAACTACTGAGCCCACGTGCCACAACTACTGAAACCCGCATGCCTAGAGCCCGTGCTCCACAGCAAGAGAAGCCACCACAATGAGAAGCCCGCGCACCACAGTGAAGAGTAGCCCGCGCTCGCCACGACTAGAGAAACTTGCGTGCAGCAACGAAGACACAATACAGCCAATAAATTGAAAAAAAAAAAAAAAAGAAAGACCAACAAAAATTTAGGGGATTTGTTGCTAGTAGACTTGCCTTGCAAAAAAAAATGCTAAAAGAACTTAAGAGAGAAGGAAAAAATACAGGTCAGAAACTCAGGTCTACCTAGACAAAGAAAGAGCACTGAAGAAGGAATACGTGAAGGTAAAATAAAACCCTGTATTTTTCTTATTCTTAATTGATCTGCCATATAACACTTTGTTCAAAATAATAGTGTAAACAAAGTATTTGCTCATGTATGCTTATTTGCATATCATATGTATATGTATATATATTTGCTTATGTATGTTTACATGTATGTGACATGAATGACAGCAATGATACAAGGTACAGGAGAGACGAATTGGGATTATTTTGTTATTATAAGGCACTCACACTATTCATGATGTGGTATACTGTTATTTGAAAGTAGACTTGGATTAGCTGCAAATGTATATTGCAAACTCTAGGGCAACCACTAAAAAAAGTAAAAGAAGTATAACTGATGTGCTAAGACAGGAGAGAAAATAGAATCATATAAATGCTCAATTAAAACCTCAAAAGTCAGAAAAAGTGTAATATGACAAACGTAGGAAAAAAGAACAAGGGCAACAAATAGAAAGCAATAATGAATTTGTAAATATTAATCTAACTATATCAATAATCACTCTGAATATTAATGGTCTAAATACCCCAATTAAAAGATGGAGCTATTATCAAAAAGACAAGAAATTACAAATGTTGCTGAAGATGTGAAAAAAAGGGCACCCTTCTGCACTCTTGGTGGAAATGTAAATTGGTGTAGTCACTATGGAAAACAGCATGGAGGCTTCTTTAAAAATTAAAAATAGAACTACCATATGATCCAGCAATTTCACTTCTGGTATTTATCTGGAGCTTGAAGGAAATGTCCACTTTGATGAACTAGACCAAGTTGACCCAGAGAAAGGGATCCAGAGAAATAAATACTCCAACCTCTCTGTCTTCTCTCATTCTGGTTTCCTGCTAGTGCTCCCACAAATGAAACTCAAAGCTGAAGTCACAGGGCAGGGGAGCCCATGCTGTAGTCCATACAGGCTGGCCTTCCATGGAAGAATAGGCAGAGATCAGAATGTGTGTGTGTGTGTGTGTGTGTGTGTGTGTGTGTGTGTGTGAACATTAACAATTAAATGCACTTAGCTTTCTATCAACATTTTTCTCCATTATAATGCTTATGTTGTGTTAATGAAAGTCAGTTTAATATCCAGTGACATACTGTGAGTCTTATAAGTTTTCATCTCTTCGGAACAGTAATTCCCTAGATACTGGTTCTTCTTACCTAGATCCAGACTTGGAACACAGCACCATGAGTGCTCTTATGAGGTTTATATAAATCACTTAGAACAGTGTCTGGCCCATGATAAGCTCGATCCAACTAGTGGCTGCTATTGTTATTTAGATGGAATGACCTCTAGAGGTTCAGGCATATCTCGGTCTCTCTCTAGGACTGTGTGGTGGGAATGTAGGAGGAGATCGTGTGGTGAGATGGTCATTACTAAAGAGTCTATATCGCTTCTCACTGCTCCTCACTTTAAGGTGTATGTAAAGATCCCAGTTCAGTAATGCAATAGACACCGAGATGTGGAAACACTTCTGCCCTCACATACCTTCATGCGTCTGTATGGAGAAATTTGCTCACTGCTCTATTACTCTCTGTCCTGTTTGTTAAGTACTCTGTGGTCAGGAATAGACTATTCCTTTCTTTACACAATCTCCTTTTCTCTGACAGGAATTATTCCATAAAAGCCAAAAGCCTTCATATCTCGTGTGTATGTGACAGCTGCGATTTTCCCACGCCAAAAACAAGCAAGCAAACACACAAGTAAACAAAATTAGCCTTTATAATTAGATGCCCCAGGCAGGAAACGAGGATACTGGGTGGGCATTAGATCGCAGAAGCAAACTATCTGCAATGAACCTCTAAAGAAGGTCAAAACAGGTGGAGGAGCAGGGTGGGATTAGGGGTGGTGGACACCGCCTTGATTTCTGTAACACGCGTCACAAAGGAGCGGTTACCACTCTGGCTTTTCCCGCAAAAGATGCCGGACGAGCTGGCTGTATGACTTCGAATGCGGTTTTCCTGCAGGCTCAGGGAGGATTTGGAGGAACCGGGCGGCGCAGCCTGGAGGTGCTGGACAGCGAGGCGGGTAGTCCCTCCAGGAGCGCGGCGGGTGCTGGGAGACTCGCGGAGCGAGGGCTGGGCTGTCTCGGCTTCTCGGCGTCCTCCATCTGGTAGGAAGCATCACGGACCAGCCAGGCGGTGCGCGGTGATGCTCTGCCTCAGTCAAATAGCCCTTGTCTTCCATGGATATCGTTCCCTTCTTGGGGTCAAGGCGAGGAAGAGCCAGAGTCCGCTCGCTCTTTCTCCTCAGCCTTCTCTCGGGGCTTCTAAAAGGAGCACCCCCGGATCCCGGGGAAATGCTGATTTCCGCTGGCGTAGAGGAAGGATCACATACACGCTTCCGCGAAAGATGAAAGCGTCTCGAACAAAGCGTGTTTTATTCGCCAAGGTAGCCGCGGTGGAGGAGGGTAGGGGTGAAAAGGGCCCCTGGCAGTGCCACGCGCTCCAGCTCCAGCTTGTCTCGGGGACCGAACGCTCCCGTCTCTCCTGACTCTGTAGAGTGCGCACCGAGAATACAAAGAAAGCATGCTCCAGTGGCGCAATCGGTTAGCGCGCGGTACTTATACAGCAGTATATGTGCGGGTGATGCCGAGGTTGTGAGTTCGAGCCTCACCTGGAGCATGTTTTCTGCCCTTTAAGATTTCAGTCTCTTTTCATTCTACTGCTTTCTGTCCCTCTTCTTTAAAGAAAAAGCTAAGAAGAGGTTATTACATTTTCCATGGTGAGAATGCAGATATTCCATGATTAAGGAGGATGTTTGTTCATTTTTCAAACATAGGAAGAAATCACAAGCCAAAAGGAGGCAAATTGAACATGTTCAAGCAAATTCGATTCTCCTCAATCAGGAGAATTTAAAGTCAGGTTGTACAGCCTCAGATGAGTCTCCCTCACCCTTTCCTCGCTCCTTTTAAAAAACCATTTCTCAGATCCTTGGCGACTGAGTAAGGAGGAGGAAAACCTGGGTCTCGTGCTCTGCAATTTCGTGCAGCTGTCACCGGGGCTCACGGATTTGCGGAAGCTGCTGTCAGGCATCTTAGCTTTGAGTTCCACAAGATGTGCAGTGAGGTTGCTGAACTCCACCTTTGAAATATAAATGTACTTTGAGTCAGGCTCCACCGCCTACTTTACATACACCGGACTGGGGAACAGAAAATAATTTCCCCCAGCAATGAAACATAGGTGGCTATGTATGTATCTCTTCCTAATTTCATCAGAAAATAAACGGCCTGGTTTGGAAAAACGACATTCATCCTGACGCTGTGTCTGAAATAAATGATTGAATGTTGCTCTGCTTTTAACCAGTTTCTCCTGGATTTCATTGTCTCACAGGGCCCCCCTTCTCTTCTGTCTCTTACATATGGCTATATCCCACAGTTCTATCTCAGCTTTTTTCTCATCTAATGATATATACATTCTTTGTATTATATTCATTCCCTTGATTACAACATCTCTCTAAATACTGATGATTGTAAGATTTCTTTCCCATCCAGTCCTCGCATTTGAATCCAGACTTATGCATCCTACTGCCTATAGGACGTTTTTGTCCAGAAATTCACGCAGGTCTGTTACATCAACACGTGGGATAATCATCAGCTTCAAATCCACTCCCTCTCCTGTGCACTGTATCTCAAAGGCAGTCATTCAACAAATACCTGATGCCTGCTTTTTGCCAGATCCACTCTAGGTGCTGAGATTACTGCAGTAAAATTCAAAAAATCAAGCCTCTGCTCTCTGGAATCTAAGTTCTAGTAGGGAGAAATAAACAATGAACGATTAAATATAAATATATAGTTAGACAAAGTGATGATATGTTTTATAGAGAAAAACAAAAATAGTATAAGAGGGATCAGGGATACCAGGGATTATGCTGGGAGTGCTATATGAGGTGAGGTTGTTAGAGAAGGCCTCTCTAAGCAAGTGACATTTGAGCAGAAACCTGAAGGAAATAAGGGAGAAAGTCTTGGATATATAGGTTGAAAGAGGTGGAGGCAGAGGTAAGAACAAATGCAAAAGCCTAGACGTGGGAATGGCCCCATGAGCATACTTAGAGAAGAACAAGGAACAGAGGTCGCTCCAGTAAGTCCCCTATGTACGAACCTTCAAGTTGAGAGCTTTCAAAGATGTGAATGTGTGTTTGCACATCCAACCACATAAGTTAGTTCACGTGTCTGGCGTACCTTGTCATGTGCGTGCATCCGCTACAAGTGGGTGTGTTTTTGTGTACTTTACTGTACAGTACTCTATAGAGTACAGTAGTACAGTATCTTTATTTCAAGCCCAGGATGTCTGGAGGCAAGCATAAAAGCAGTGGTGATGTAGATGGTACTGCTAAGAAGCACCAGGAATTGGAGGCTCAGAGAAAGGACAAAGAGAGACAAGAGAAAGAAGTAACTGAAGAACCAAAGAGATTCACGATGCAGGCAATAGCAAGGGGATTTTCTTTCTTTGAGGAGGCACTGTTAGTTTTGAGGTAGGGGATCTGAAGGTAGAATGGTGCACGAAGGTTGCAACAGCCGTTCAGAACGCAGTCCAGTTCTACCATGTCATCTACGACGAGAAAAAAAGAGCTACTACCCAGACATCACTGGATCGTTTTTTTCAAGAGGGTAGATAGAATTGAATCCAACAAGGAACCAGAACCTGTGCCACCAACGTCAGGCATTAGTGAAATTGCACCTTGCCCTCCATCTCCTATTGCTGACGATCCTTCAGCTCTACCATCTCCCACCTCCTCTCCCTCCTCCATTCATAAGTCTTCTTGCCTGTGCACTCAATGCCAGCTGTTGGACTGTACTACTGTACTTTTCAAGGTACTGTACTGTAAGGTTAAAGTTTTTTTATTTTTGTGTTTGTTTTTAATGTATTATTTGTGTGAAAAGTATTATAAACCTATTACAGTACAGTATTATGTAGCTGATTGTGTTAGTTGGGTACCTAGGCTAACTTTGTTGGACCTCGGAACAAATTGGACTTACAGATGCACTCTCCCAAGGGAACTCGTTTGTATGTAAGGGACTTACTGAATTTTTAAACAGAAAAACCTCTTCAATGATTCTTAAAAGCTAATGCATGACATGATATTTTTTTTTTTGTTTTTTTTTTGTTTTTTTTTTTTTGCTGTACGCGGGCCTCTCACTGCTGTGGCCTCTCCCGTTGCGGAGCACAGGCTCCGGACACACAGGCTCCGCGGCCATGGCTCGCGGGCCCAGCCGCTCCGCGGCATGTGGGATCTTCCGGGATCGGGGCACGAACCCTAGTCCCCTGCATCGGCAGGCGGACTCTCAACCACTGCGCCACCAGGGAAGCCCGACATGATATTTTATAATACTAGTTAAGACAGTGGCCAAATGACGTTTGAGGAAACAGTGTGAAAGTAAAGTTGCCAGAGGCACAAAGATGTCTCCAGGGGCTATTCATGTTTCCTGTAGGAATCTCAGTCCAGTCAAGGGCTGGGGTTGTCCCTGGTTTCCATGGCTTGATTTTAGAACTCTGTAATGACTCTGATCACACCAGCTTCTGCGGAGCTGTTCAAAACAGAAAACAGAGATACAGTTCTCTAACATTTCCTTTTTAGTAAGACATGTATGTACAATAAGATTCACCCATTTTAAGTGTACAGTTTGATTAATTTTGATAATTGTATTAATTTCCTATTGTCGCTGTAACAAATTAGCACAAACTTAGTGGCTTAGCACAAAATTATTGTCTTGCAGTTCTGTAGGTCAGAAGTCCGAAATGGCTCTCACTGGACTAAAATCAAGCTGTTGGCAGGTCTGTGTTCCTTCTGGAAATTCTCGCAGAGAATTCTTTTCTTGCTTTTTCTAGCTTCTAGAGGCTGCCCACATTCCTTGGCCATGGGCCCCATTCATCTTCAAAGCCAGCAATTGCATCACTCTGATCTCTGCTTCTGCTGTCACATCTTCTCTGACTCTCCTTATGCCTCTCTCTCCTATCTTTAAGGACCCTATGATTATATCAAGCCCACTTGGATAATCCAGGGTAACCTCTTTGTTTTAAGATCCTTACCTTAATCACATCTGCAAAGACCCTTTTGCCATGTAAGGAAGCACATTCACAGGTTCTGGGGACTATGGTGTGGACATCTTTTGGGGAACCCTCATTTGCCTACCACAGTAGTTATATACCATTGTACACATAGCACTGCATTTAACATGGAGAACAGCACTTTCCCCTAAAAAGTTTCCTCCTGCTCTTTGGTAGTCCATCATCTCCCTACACTCCTGCCTCTGGCCACCACTGATCTGCTTTCTATAGTTATAATATGTCCTTTTCTGGAATCTCATGTAAATAAAATGATACCGTTTGTAGCCATTTGTGTTAGATTTCTTTTACTTAGCTTAACACTCTGCTGATCTCTGTGGCAGAGAAACATTTTTGATTCCCGGCTTCTCCACACTCCCCATATTTACCTGTTACTGAGTCTTCTCAATTCTATCTTACCTCCTTAATATCTCTCAATATTTCTGTGCTCACAGTCCATGTTCCCGAAGGCCTCTGTACCTTGGCAGATACTCCTCTTCTGCCCTGAAATTTCTTTGCTCCTCCTTTTCATTTGCTTCTACGTCTTCCATTGGAGATCACTCGTCTGTCCTCAGGGCGTGATGAGAACTCCACCTCCACGGGTTTGGATCTGACGCTCTCCTGTGAGCTACATATGCTGTGCCAGGCACTTGATGTATTAGTTCAGTCTTATCTTAATTCACTCTCATTTATTGGGTCATAAGCTCCTTGGGGGAGACAGGGACTGCATCTTCATTGCTTGTTTATTTAGCACCCAGCTCAGCTGCTGACCGAAGAGATTGTAACTCCCACATACTTTTTCCGCCTGTGGTTTCGTAGAGGTCTCTGCTTCCTTTACAGCACTACTTTGTCTTACCCCATTCTCACTGCTTAGGGTGAACGTTTATTGTATTGATTTAATTTATTCATTTTGGCAAAATAAAGGTTAACTTTCAGCTCTGGGAAATGAGCAACATTAGCAAGAGAGTTTTGTTTTGTCTTGCAGTTTCTTTCACTAAAGGAATGTAAAGATCTGAGGTCAGAAAAGAGATTTGCCAGTGCAAATAAAAAAGACCTCTTCAGCTCTTTTCTCCACAGATAATGCTCATCTTCCTCTTGTCCATGTGACAGATGCCTACTCATACTTCATGGCCCAGAAAAAAAATCTGATAATTTATTTCTCCTTACTAATAGATAATTTGTAATATTAAATTCACATTTATCTCATTGTAAAAATGATGTATTTACACATACAACTATCTTCCTACTAGTTTGCTTATCAAGGACAATTGCCATGACTTTATTTAAAAAAATTTTTTTTCAATTAAGTAGTCCAGTATGTGACACTTAGTAAAGCCTCAAAAATATCAATAGAGTATCAAAACTGTACAGTGGAATAAAGTCAGAACTTTGGATAGAAGAGGAGGATAGGAAAAGAAGAAGGAAAAAGTAAGGTGGTTTGGATGGGAATGATGAGAAGGAAAAAAAAGTGTTTCTTTTTGGTTGTTCCAGATGAAAATATTGGACATTTTGAACACTGTTACTCAAGGTTTTTCTAGAGTTGATATATGCTTCTGCCAAATAAAAGACTAATATATATGTTTGGCTAATAATTAGAATTCGAAATGAGTTTGTTTTAACCCCATCGTAGGGTAAATAATTACTGTAGATCTCATACTATTATGAAAAAGAGTTAAATATTCTGCTTAAGAAATTTTCCTGTTCATATAAGAATACTCCAATAATTTTTTAGACTATAGAATTATAGCATCTTATATAATAGTGGAACAAGAAACTTTTCTTACCATTTTGACCTTTTGGGTTTCTTTACTATTTATTTCTCCCCAGTTTCTGTTTCTGTTGCTGATGCAAGCTGAAAAGATTTGTATCCTTAAAGGGTCTCCAAGTGATTTTGTCTATAACATAAATATGGCCTACTTTGTGTCTTTGGCATGTCCAAATTATATTTCATATAACTACTTTGTTAATTTTCAAATTTTTTGTATACATAATATATTCATATGGTTCAAAATATTTTATGTATAATGGCCCTCCCTATTCCGATCCGCAGCCAACCAGTTCCCCTCAGTACAGGCTATTCATTTATGTTATTAGTTTCTTGGAAAACTAGAATTATTCTCACTCTCTTTGCCAGATACCATTCTAGGTGAGGGTCTGAGGAGGAGCCCATCCCTTCCCACGTAGAGAAAAATTTGGCCACACCCAAAGAGAGGTCTGGCCTTTGCTCTCAGCTTTTGGGAGGTAATCTATATCACATCTAATAGTAGTGTAGTTGGGGTGCAGGGGGTGGTGGGGTTGGCCATTCTCTGTAGCCATGTCAGAAAGAGCAACCAGGTGATTTACAGCGAGGGCTTCGGTTCACTCAGTATCAGTCAGCCTAGCGAGTGAGCTCAAGCATGTGGGTAGTCAATCACTCATGCATATGTAATGAAACTCCAATAAAAATTCTGGACAAGGAAGGTTGGGTGATATTCCTGAGCTAGCAATAGTCTGTGTGTATTGTCACACATCGACGTCAGGAGGGTAACTCATCCTGAGGACAAGGAAAGTCTTATATTTAGAACCCTGCCAGAATCTACACTATATGTCTCTCCTTTTGGCTGATTTTAATTTGTATCCTTTTTCTGTAATAAGTCATAACCAGTGAGCATAATAGCTTTTGGTGAGTTCTGTGACTTCTTCTAGTGAATTATCAAACCCAAAGGTGTTTCTGGGAACCCTCCCAAACTTGCAAATAGTGTCAGAAGTGAGAACAGTCAAGGGGACTTTGCTGTTTGACTAACTCCAAGTAGAGAGCTAAATACCTCTTCCAATTTGACAACGCTTCCCATGCAACTCATCAATTGTAATATATCAAATAAATTAAACTCTTTCTAGCACCTCTCTTTTTACCTCTTTTTCTAGGACCTTCTGGGAAATCTCAAAGCCAGTTTTAACTGCAAATGATGTACATTAGGACTTGATTTGAGGAAGAAAAAAGTCAAAAGTTGTCAGATATTTCGAACACCTAATTAAACAGGATCATATATTACTGGAAAACAATACTTGGCTGCCTAGTTAATCAAAGTAACAATAAGATTTTAAAAGTAGACATAGAGGACTTCAAGTTTCTACCCCAATTGTAAAAAGTTTGGAAGTCATCACTCCCTACCTCACAACAACAGGAAAGCTAAGAAAAATTCAAAACTAACAACTCTTCTTAGATATATCAGAGAATTGAGTCACAGGGAAACCTGCTGACAAAAAAAATGGAGAGAGAGGCAGATCCCATGAATCACAGTAACCAGGGGGTAGAAGTCCAGGAGCAAAAGCTCACAGCTGGAGCCAGTACTAGTTGGAGTATCCAGTACAGAAACTCTAATTGATATGCTAAGAGGAGAGAAAAAAGAATCTATAAAATGCTCAATTAAACCCAGAGAAGGCAGAAACAGAGTGGAAGACAAAGAATAAAACAAAGAATAGGAAAATGAATAGAAAGTAGTTACAAATATGGTAGATATTAATCCAACAATAGCAATAATCACATTAAATATAAATGTTCTAAATACACTAATAAAGAACAAAGACTATCAGAGTGAATAAAAAGACAAGTTACAACTACATTGTTATCAGTTGAGTTGTGTTTCCTCTGCTCCAAATTCATATGTTGAATGCCTAACCTCCAGTATTTCAGAATGTGGGCTTATTTGGAAATAAGATAATTGCAGATGTAATGTGGATAAATGCAAATTAATTAAGTTAGGATGAACTTATACTGGAGAGGAGGGGAATCCTAATCCAATAAAACCAATATGACATCTCCTTATAAAAAGGGGAAATTTGGAAGCAGACATGAACACAGGGAGAATGCCTTGTGAAGAGAAAGGCAGAGGTTGGAGTAGTGCATTTACAAGCCAAGGAACACGAAAGATTGCCAGCAAACCACCAGAAACTAGGGGAGCTCACAATTTATATTTATAACTAATCTAAATACTCTTTCAAATAACACTACACAACTTCATGTGTAGTGCAAATACCTCATAACAGAATTTTCCCAATTCCTTCCTCCCATCAATTATAACACTGTTGTTACTCATTTCAATTATCTATAAGTTATAATCAGTGAATACATTGTTGCTATTATTTTTAGCAAACTGTTACCTGTTAGATTGATTTTAAAAATAAAAATAAAATATTTGATTTTACCTTTATATATTCCTTCTGTCTTTTGGTTGAACTGTGTTTCTCCAAAATATTTTGAACTAATAAAAATTAGAATACAACTTATCCAAAGTTGTGGGATGTAGAGAAAGTAGTGTTTAAAGGGAAATAGACAATGAATGCATATATGAGAAAAAAAAAAAAGAAAGATCTAAAATCAATAAGCTTCCACCAGAGGAAACTAGAAAAGAAGAGCAAAATAAATCCAGGGTAAGAAGAAGAAAAGAAATGACTGTAAAAATTGAACTTTAGAACTGAAATCGATCAAATTGAAAACAAGAAATTAATGAAAAAAATCAACAAAACCAAAAGCTGGTTCTGTGAAAAGATCAATAAAATTGAGAAACCTTTAGCCAGGTTAACAGAGAAAAAAAAAGAACACAAAATTACTAATATCAGAAGTGAAAGAGGGGCCACGAACACTAGATAATAAAGGAATATTACATATTATTAGTTATGCCCACAAGTTTGATTACTTAGACTGAATGAGCTAATTCTTCAAAAGATACAGTTAAAATCCCAGCAAGTTACTTTATGTGTATTGATAAACTGATTCTAAAGTATATATGGAAAGACAAAAGATCCAGAATAGCCGACAGGACGCTGAAGAACAAGGTTGGAGGTCTGACATTATCCAACTTCAAGATTAGTTATAAAACTACAGTGATCAAGACAATATGGTACTGGTGAAAGAATAAACAAATAGATCAATGAAACAGAATAGAGAGCCCAGATATAGATCTAAACCAATATAGTCAACTGATCTTTGACAAAGGAGCAAAGACAACTTAATAGAGAAAGGACAGTCTTTTCAACAGATGATTCCGGAACAGCTAGACATCCACATGCCAAAACAAAACAAAGCAAAAAACAGTCTAGACACAGATCCTATGTCACAAAAATTAGTTCAAGTAGATGATAGACCAGACCTAAATGTAAAATGTAAAACTTCTCTAGATAACATAGGAGAAAATCTATCAGACCTAGGGTTTGGTGATGACTTTTTGCCATCTGCAGGGCTTACGGGATCTCAGTTCCCTAACCAGGGATTAAACCTGGGCCAGGGCAGTGGAAATGCTGAATCTTAACCACTAGACAACCAGGGAACTCACATGGCAATGACTTTTTTAGATGCTACACCAAGAGTATGATCGGTAAAAGAAAAAAGTGATAAATTGGACTCCATTAAAATTAAAATCTTCTGCTCTGTGAAAGCCCATGCAAAGAGAATGAAAAGATAAACCACAGACTGGAGAAGATATTTGCAAAACACATATCTGATAAAGGACCAATATCCACAATACGCAAAGAACTCTTAAAACTTAGCAATAGGTAAACAACCCAATTTTTAAATGGACAAAAGATCTGAATAGACATTTCATCAAAGAAGAACTACAGGTGGCAAGTAAACGTATGAAAAGATGTTGAACATATATATTTAAGGATTTGTAGATTAATACAATGAGATATCACTACATACCTTTTAGTAGGCTAAAACCCAAAAGACTGACAACATCAAATGCTCTTGAGGATGTGGAGACAGAGACTCACTCATTGTTGATGGGAATGCAAAATGGCACAACCACTTTGGAAGACAGTTTGACAGTTTCTGACAAAACTAAACATTGTCTTTCCAGATGATCCAACAATTGCACACCTTTGTAATTACCCAAATGCATTGAAAACCTATGTCCACACAAGTATCTGCACACAGACGTTTATAGCAGCTTTATTCATAATTGTCAAAATGTGGAAGCAACCAAGATGTCCTTTGTTAAGTGAATGAATAAACGGTGGTACACCCATACAATAAAATATTATTCAGCACGATAAAGAAATGAGCTATCAAACCATGCAAAAGACATGGAGGAACATTATATGTGTATAGCTAAGTGAAAGAAGTCAGTCTGAAAAAGTTACATACTGTATGATTCCAACTATTGAACATTCTGGAAAAGGCTATAGAGACAGTGAAAAAGGTTGATGGTTGCCAGGGGTTGGTGGTTTGTGTGAGGGATGAATAAATGGAGCACAGGAGATTTTTAGGGCAGTGAAACTATTCTGCATGACATTATAGTGATGGATACATGACATTATGCATTAGTCAAAATCCATAGAACTATACAACACAGAGAGCAAACCCTACAGTAAACTATAGACTTTAGCTAATAATAATGTACCAGTATTGGTTCATCCATTGTAACAAATGTATCACACTAATGCAAGGTGTTAATAATCAGGGAAACTCCGAAGTGGGGAAAAGATGGTATATAGGAAGTCTCTGTATTTTCTGCTCAGTTTTTATGTAAACCTAAAAATTCTCTAAAGAATAGAGTCTAGTTAAAAAAGTAAACATAGGAGGTAATGTAATTATAAATAACCTTAGCTGTTTCGAAAGTGGAAAGACTTTGTTACCTTAAGTAATCAAGACATAATAAAAAGAGTGTCTTAGTAGTTAAATTCTGCCATTTTAGGAGGTAATGAACTGAATTGTTATCATAATGCAAAAGCATGTAATGGTGAGGGTTGAGGGGTGGATTTTATATTTTAACCCCAAATGCCAAAGGTAAACAAAAACTGGCAACAAAACCAAACCAAAATAGTGCTCAAACAAGGAAACAAAATCAAATCCTTACCATGCTACAACTGCACATGTCTGGAGCACAGGGCCCAGGAGCTGGACTCACTGAGGGATCTCCAAATTGCCAGTCAGGAAAGAGCCACAGCAGGCATGCGAGGACTCGGTGCCTGGATGGAAAAGATGGGTGTCTGAGGTGGGCTATGACTCATGGCAACAAACTGTCAAAGACAAAACCCAAATAATAATAAATGATAATAATAATAAATGAGATTTATTTTACTCAGGCTATTACATTCAGGAGAGAACTCCAGATTCAAAGATCAGTGTCTCTGCAAAGTGGCTTGCCTTAGATTTTTATAGGGGATAGTAGACGAGTTACAGGTGAATTTATTTACATTGGAAATTGCTGGGAAATCTCAATCAGGTGAATAGAAAATATTTATCTCTGGGTCTAGTTACTTTTAAGGGGATTGTACAGAAAAGGGTTAACATAGAAGCCTGAGATTGCTATTCTTAGGAAAACCATCTTGCAAGATGGGCCCTTAGCTGGCATCTGGAAACTAAGATTTTGAAATAGTTCCCACCATTTCTTAAATGACACAAGTGGCTCACTCTGCCTAAACTGCAAACAATATGGTTTATCCTGAACTCTTTCTTTCTGAGAGTTCTGGTACATGCTAGGCAGCTACCAATAAATATCTGGACACTGAGTCTCTAATGAATGAATTTCCCTTGTGGACATTTCCCATGTGTTGTCTTTGCAATTATATACAATATATATTATATATAATATTATATATATATATATATATATATATATATATATATATATATATAATGACTCCTATTTATAGATTAGAATGTTATTGTTGTTAATGGTGCAGTAGGTACTGACTTTGGGATTTCTCATTATTCATGGTGCTCAGTTAATTAGGCTTTAATTACAACAACTAAACATTTCTAAATATTTTATTTCCATTTTCAAATAGTTATGATAGCACTTTTCTATGTAAAATGGTGTAAGAAATAATTTTATTAGGATCAGTGGGTTCTAATAATGTCCACATCAAGTATCCGAGCTCTTTCTTCTTGATAAAGACAAAGACTGTGTCTTTGTTATGGCTAACGTGGGTAGTATGCTGGGTAAAGCTTTAGTTCTTTTAAGATGAGGTCCTAAGTTCAAGCCCCTTAATATGAAATTTGAACTTAACTTCTGCCTCTGAGAAAAATTATGTAGGACACGAAATCCTAAAACTCCCACTACAACAAGAAAGAAGGTGAGATGAATCACAATTACAAACATCATATTTGTAAAACATGGGAGTGTTATGGAAACAATGAAGACTGTATGAATTGGAGTTTCAGAGAATGGTAAACCCTTCTGTGGTGAGCTTATATTAACTGGATGTTTTTCTTTTGTTTTGTAACATACTGAGATTAGCTTGTAAAAGGACTGTTCTGGAGGAAAGAGAAGCCCGAAAGGATTTGGTTGGTTAAGGGAGCTGACATGACAATTTAGAAACTACAGGAGCCCCAAATATGATTAGTTTCCTTAATGAGACAGTTGATAGATTGGGGGACTATACAAGCATACTTGGGGAGTTTGGCCAAAGGCTTCTAAGGACAGAGTAAAATCTTCCATAATCATACTGTTTAAAACAGAAAGTCCAGCTAGAGACAGGCCTCTATCTTGTACACACAGCTGCTCTCCCTTTCAAGATGTTTGCTAGATTTGAAGCTGTAGGAGATAGGAGACTAAAAACTCAAAATATCTGACGGCCAGCATGTCATCTCCTACAGTCTTCCACAGCTAAAGAGACAAACATCTGTCAGGGTAAAACAAACAAACAAACAAAAAATGCTCAGGAAATTCAAGGAACAAGAACAAACTAGACATAGTAAAGATGTGAAAATTTAAACTGCATGATTAGCCAACCTCACCAAATTAACATATCTAAAACAATATATAGAACAGTGTTAGAATGCATATTACTTTCAAATGTACATGGAACATACATCAAAATAGACCATATAATGAGCCATGAACAAAATCTCCAAAGACTTAAGTTATGTAGTATATACTCTCACATCACAGTGGAATTAAATTATAAATCAATGAATGTATCTAGAAAATCTCCCACTATTTGGAGATTAAGCAAAGAACACATTTCTAAATAACACTGGGGCCAAATAAGAAATCAAATGGAAAATATAAAATAGGTAGAATTGAATGATAATGAAAATATGACATATCAAAAGTGCTGAGGTGTAATTAGAGCAGTGTTGAGAGGCAAATTCACGTCTTTAAATGTATATGTTAAAAAGAAAAGTTGAAAATCAAATATTTAAGCTTTCATCAAAAGAAGCTAGATAAACAAGAGCAAATTAACTCTAAGAAAGTAAAATGAAGAAGATGCTAAAAATAAGAGGAGAAATCCATTGAAATGAAAGCTAACACACAATAGAAAAAAATCAACAAAGCAAAAATATTAACATTTTTTGCCAATGAAGTTAACGATTTAGATGAAACGATTTCTCACAGAGGGAAAAATGCAATTTGCCATAGCTGACACAAGAAGAAATAGAAAATCTGATCTGTCCTATATCAATCAGAAAAATAGACTCTCTAATATGAAATTTTCCTACAAATTAAACTTTAGGTCAATATAGCTCACTGGTGAATTCTTCCAAATATTTAAGAAAGAAATAATACAAATTGTACACAAATTCTTCCAGATAATATAAAAGGAAAGCTTCTCAGCTTACTTGATGAAGTTAGATGATCCTGATATCAAAACTTGACTAAGACATTATAAAACTGGAAAATTTCAGGTCAATATATCTCCGGGAAATAAATGAAAAATTCTAAATATTGGTAAATTGAATCCAGCAACATATTAAAAGAATAATCTATTATGACCACATGGAACTCATTCTGTAAATTTAAGAATATTTGGTTTAGCCTGTAAAAAACAATATACATTACCACACTAAATTTTAAAGGAAAAAAATTATATGTATATCTCAATAGATGCAGAAAAATCATTTAATAAGGTTCAATCCCCATTCATAATTACAATTCATACAAACTAGGAATAAAGGTATCTTCTTTAATATAAAAGAGTATTCAGGGGAAAAGAAAACCCTACAACTAACCTTATGCAATGGTGAAATATTGAAAGCTTTCTTTGAGATTAGGAATAAGACAGGAGTGTCCACCATAGTAACCTCTAATCAGTATTGTACTGGATGTTCTAAACAGCAGGTAAGGGGGAAAAAAAAGTATAAAGACTAGAAAGAAGTAAACTCAGCATTGATCACACTGACATGATAGCATACCTACAAATCCAAATGATCCACTAACAATTATCATTAATAAGTAAATCTAGCAAATTTACTGTATATAAAGTGGATATACAAAAATGAATGGCATGTCTCTATACTAACAATAAGCAATTAGAAAATGAAATTTAAGAAGAAATGCCATCTAAAATAGCATTGTTAAATATCAAATGCAGAGCAGTTAATCTTTTAAAACAACACTTCAACACTGAAAACTTCCAAACATTGTTGAGAGAAATTAAAGACTTGAATGGAGGAATCTACCATGGTCCTGGCCAGAAAAATCCAATCTTGCTAAAATATTAATTCTCTCCAAACTTACTTATAGATTTTATGCAATCACAAAAAACCAAAAACCAAAAAACAAAAACAAACAAAAAACTGCTAGCAGGATTTTGGGGGAGAGTGGGAGGTGGAAATTGACAGTTGATTCTAACATTTATATTGAAATAATAATTTTTTAAAAAATCCAGAATAGCTATGGCAATCCAAAGTGAGAAAAACAAAACTGAACCCCTATATTATTAGATATTATTACTTATTTTTAAGTTAGAAAAATTAAGACACTGTAATATTGGTGTAAAGACAGACATATACCAATGGGACAGAATAAGAGAGCATGGGGGAAAAAAAAACACATATGCAGTTCCCTGTTTGATGACAAGGAGACACTGCAATTCAGTGGGGAAAAGATTGACTTTTCAATAAATAATGCTGGGTCAATTGAAATCATATAGTAAAGAAAATGATTTCAATCCTTATCTCACACCATATATAAATTGAAAATGGAATATAAACTTAAATGTTAAAAGTAAAATACTTAAACTTCTAGAATAAAACATAGAATAGCTTCATGACTTTAGTGTAGGCAAATATTTCTGAACTAGGATGCAAAAAAGCACTAACTGTAAAGATTGGACTTGATTAAAAGTCCAATTGGACTTCATTAAAACTGAAAAGTTCAAAATACAAAATTAGGAGAACTAAAGGTGAGCCACAAATTAGAAGATATTTGCAACACATATATCTGACAAAGGACTTGTATTCACAATACATAATGAACTACAAATCAATTTTTTAGAAACTGGCAATCAACCCAATTTTTTAAATGGGGAAAAGCATATGGGAAGATGCAAAATATCATAGTCATCAAAAATGCAAGTCAAAATCACAAAGACCTATCACTACATCCTGGCCTGAGTAGCTAAAATTAAAATGACAGTACCCAGTAGTGGCTAGGCTGTGAAGCAACCAGAAGCCTCATACATTGTTTTCAGTAGTGAGAACTGGTACGTGCATTTTGGAAAACAGTGTAGCAGCACCTAATAAAGTTAAACATACATATATCCTATAGACCAGCAATTCCACCTATGTATCTATGTATCTATCTAATAAATCAGTGATTATGTTCACCTAAAACCATGCACAAGAAGGTTCAGTGCTTTTTATAATAACCCTACATTGAAAACCAAATGTCCATCGACTTTAGAATGGGTAAGTAAATTGTAGTATATCCATAAAATGGAAGTCGATAAATAGGAACAAACTGCTTTTAACTACTTTAGAAAACATAGATGAATCTCAAAGACAATATTGAGTGAAAGAAGCCAGACATAAGAATGTGGAGTCTACCGGATTCAGCGTAGAAGTTTAAAAACAAATGACAGTAGATATAGTGAAAGAGTTCAGAACAGTGGCTTACTTCGGGGGGGTATCAAATCGGAGGGAGCAGGAGGGAGCGTGCATGGTGACAAAGGGGTGTAATCTTGTAAAAATCAACACTCTGTACACTTAAGATGTGGGTGCTTTACTGTATATAACTTATACCTTAATAGAACAGAAAGGAATAAAAAACAACTGAAAGAGTAAAAGATATTTAAGCGTCAAGCTAGAAATGATCTCAAATGATGTTGTCTTATGTATCTAGGAAGCTTACCATTCCAACGGGAAACTCTGAATCACCACACCCCTATAGCTATCCAATTCGTATCCTTAAGAACAATACATAAATTTTCTTTTATCACTGTTTTTTTGTTCTTCCTATTATACTCAGGAAACTTTGAGTATGTTTCCCCATTGCCTGAGTTTTTGTTGGCACAATTATTTTTGAAAAGGGAAATACGTTATATTTTCAGAAAACAAGACAAAATTTTTTCTTTTTTCTTTCTGAAATGGAAGAGGTTGTTAAGAAAAGACTATTTAAAGGGAGTAGTTGAGAGAAAGCTTGCTAAGGGGTGGCCGAAATAGCTCAGTTGGGAGAGCGTTAGACTGAAGATCTAAAGGTCCCTGGTTCAATCCCGGGTTTCGGCAATTGTTTGTCATCCATTTTGTAAATGTGAACTAAGGAGATACTGACTCAATACCAAGTGTCCATCACCTTCAAATATATTGTCCGTAGTGCCATTTATACAGTGAGGGGTTACATACATTTACCCTTAATTTCCATGGCAAAATGCAATTCTATGCCCATAAGCATAAATTCTTCCACAGCTTCAAGTTATTCCTTGCGGTAAAGAAAAAAACAAAAAAAACTCAAAATACCCCACAAAACTTAGTGCTTTATTTAGTTTGAACCTAGATGTTATTAAAGGCATCTGTAAGAAGCAGGGCATAAGCACTTTCCATTCTCCACTTATTTACAGTAATTCTTTCGGTGTTCAAATTACTAAAACAAGCTCATTCCTTCGCGAAGGCTTTCTATGTGAACATCAGGGATCTATACACAAACTGTGGGATGTACAAGGATCTTCAAAAGCCAGAATGTGGTTGATTTTGACACGTACAGAGGACATGTGACTGCGGAAGAGGTGTCAGATAGATGTCTTTTCTGTGATTTTTGAGCACCTGGAAGTCTTAGCTCTTGAAACCCAAGACAAGAGCTCTTGAAGACTAGAGGAATAAAACTTAGAAGACTCTGGTGGAACTTGAGCCAGTAACGGTTGAATATATACCACTAGAAACCCACACTTCTCTCTTGAGCCAGCGTCGGCCTAAAAATCAACAAAATCATCACTTGCTGATTCATTTAGCTTTAAATTAATGTATTCATTGAAAATTTAACTAGGGGTCAGTCAGCATGAAAGTTCTAAAAGTAGAAATGATACAACCTCAGGAAATGTAAAGGGACATTTCCCGAGGCTGCAGGAGATTCCTTCAACTTCAAATGTTAAAAACTATAGCCTCACCAAGGACCAAAGAGCACATCTCACTTGTTCTATCCTCTCCGACCTAGTGCTTGGATCCCCTGCTTCTCAAAATGCAAGTTGAGTGATACAGATAATGCACAGTTGGGTGAAAATTTTAATACTGACTTGAAAAACTTAGGTCACTAAGTTGCAAGTCATTAAAAAGACGTTTGCAATTTGTGATCCAGCAGGGACATGCTTCTAAAAACCGGAGGCTCCCTTCATTCACGATTGAAAATCTCATAACAGTGCTTTCTCCACAAATAAACTAGACAGCCTCTGCACGAAAATTTCTCCGTGGATTTTCTAGTCCAAATAAGAAGAATTGGAATAGTGTAGTTTCCTCATGAAAGTCTATGAATGTAGTTAGAGGGAGCGGGGGAAAAGAAGTTCCTTTTATTTTTCAAACACAAAAAAATGTAAACGAATTTACTTTCTTAAAAGAGAATAACTTTCAGAGTAGCAGGTTAGTTCAGTTGGTTAGACCGTCGTGCTAATAACACCAAGAGCGCGGGTTTGATTCCCCAAGCGGCCAGTCGAGTGTGGTTTTGACCTTCTGGTGCCTGCCGAGTAGGCACTTAGAATCCAAAGTACCTGTTAACTCCGAAACGCTGCTGCTCAGAACCGGAAGTTCAGATATTGTCTTTGTGAAACAAGAAGGCTATGTATTTTCGTTTCGCCTTGGTTGTTGTAGTTTTTCAAAGTAAAAGTAACTTTAAAAGTTCAAGTTACAAAAACAAAAAAACCACAAAAACAAACAAACAAACAAAAAGTTCAAGTTTATTGAAGAAAATTGAAGGAGTAGTGTGGGAACGAGACTGTTGTGTTTTAGGGAAGGATTACGGTTTAAAAGAGTTACGAAATGTGCCTGCTTAGTTTTTGTGAACCTTCAGGAGACAGTATTATTTTGGCGCTTGTAAACGAGTTTCAATCGAGAAAAGGAAGCAAGCTCAGGGTGGCCAGTGACTGAGTTGTTTAGAGCGTGGTCCTAGTAGCAGCGAGACGCGGGGTGTGTCCCCGTAACGTCTGTGCTTCCTTCTCTTTCCTTATCCCAGGCAGTTTCCAAGGTAAATGCCCGCTCCACGTGAGGTTGCCGCTTGGCTTTCACGGAAGATCTTTTCTCCCTTTAGCAGTAAAGAGCTGGGAACGGGATACGAAGCTGTAAGACGCCAGTTCTCCTTTCAATCCATTCACAGCCCAATAGACTTGGGCCCCCGGAGGCAGCGCGCTTGGTGGTTCCTTTCGTTTCAGCCTCAAGGGCTCCTCAGAGCTCACGTCGGCAACTTCGATAAATTTACCTGCGGTGCAGAGCGAGGATACAAGCTACACCTGCGGAAATCGAGCCACATGTTAAGATGCTCTTTTGGTTTAGTTTGAGAAATCCTCCCCACCCCCCACCCACCCTCCCGCCTTGGCAGTGATTTCCCCCCAGCCTCTCTGTTCTGTCTCCACACAGAGAAAAGAGGCAGTTCTGTTCTTTGGAGGGGCCGCTCCAAAGCTGCCTTCCCACGTCTTCCTTACACGCTCATCTATCTTCTCCTGGGGTGTTTACTTTAAAAAAAAATAACGGGGAGGGCACTCCTCTTGGTTCTTCTGTCCACTGAGGTCCGGTTTCCCAGCTCCTGCCTACTTCCAGAAGATGGTCAGTTACGGCTGGTGAGGGAGGAGGAAGAGGGGCATCCGCCGGGCTTCAGAACTGGAGCCTAATGCGCCCAACTGAGTGAGGCAAGGAGCCTCTCGCATCCCGCGTCCCCAGCAGCCGAACCCTTCTTGACTCAACCTTTCCCCAGGAGACGTCCCTTTTCTTTTTGCTAGTAGCCATGCGAGGAAAGAGCTGTGCAGGGTAGTCCTCTGTGAGTGCGGACTCTTCCCAACGGGAAAAAATACTGATGGAGAAGATACTGCCAGGAAAGTTTTTTTCGTTTATTTTTTTTAAGTTTCTTTGATTTAAAACCCTCCCTTCCAGTGGTCTTTTTCAGCCAATATCTTTTCTCAAGTTCAAGAAGTGATGAAAGGAAGAACATTTTCAGGATGGTCCTCTGATGCTTCTGAAGTCTCTTTCAGACTCAACTGACAGAAGGTGAAGGATTACTTCCACGAAAATACATTCGAAAGACTTTAAAAATTGTTTCAGTATCTTTTTGAAAAAAGTACCTAGGAAGATAAAGTAAAAACCAAGCTTATCGAGCCAGCCAGGAGTCGAACCTAGAATCTTCTGATCCGTAGTCAGACGCGTTATCCATTGCGCCACTGGCCCCTGCTCACTGAGTCTTTTCATGTTCATATCTTCATTACTATCCACAGTTTATGCCAGCCGAAAGATTGATTGCTTTTTTTTTAATTGAGTAAGAGGTTAAAACCAGAGACTTTATGGACTTTGGGAAAGCATGATTTCTTTTGTGCTTTGGTTGCATAACGTAGATTTACATAAAATGATTTCTTTGAAAACAATGGTTAATCTTCACTTATTCTCTCACTATGCGTTGAAAACTTGTTTGGTGCTTAGTATGCAGCAGCTCTCGTTGCTTGAACAAATCTCTATGAACTCAGTCATCTATTCACTTTTCCTCACTCTATTTCACATCCTTTCTTACCCAGCTTATATTACTGCCTAGTTTTGAGCTCTTCATTCCTTTTTTTCCCTCAGAATATTCATCTGCCCTCAAAATGCAATAAGGAGACAAGAATCCAACAGAAATATACATTTTAATAATCTCATTTGACAAATAAACTTAGAAACCAGAATAGAATTGGCTTTAAAAATGTACTTAGCTGTTCAAAATAGGCAAAATAGCTGAAAATGCAAAAGTGCTTTAAGAGTGGTTTAGTACGTTAAGAAGGAGACCAAGTTTTTGAAATTCAAGGCAAAGTCAGAAGTTAAAATGTAATATATCCTCTCTGTGCCTCAATTTCCTCGTTTGTATAAAACGCTTGTCTTAAAGAGTGCGTAGCAAATATGATGGAATATTATCTTAAATTTTTATGGCTCTCACCAGCAGCCGCTGACATCAGGACAGACACTGAAGATTGCTGCCTGGGAATGTTTTAAAGAAGCGTTCTTTATCATCGGCTCTCTACAATCACAAAGAGGAACGATTTTCCCAAATTACAACGTCTCGTCTGTACAGTTTGCTGCTGTAATCTCCTTAACAGATTTAACAACTTCATTTCATCGCAGCCAGTACTTTTGAGCGCGCTCTAAACCCAGTGAGGACAGTGGGGAGGCTGGGCTCAGGAGGCTCACAGAGCAATGAAAGGGATTGAAATCTGGCAGCCGCCCACGGTCTTTAAACCTCTTTAAAATCTTGGGTTCCAGATCGGAACTGCAGCCGGAGGGATTTCTGTGAGGCGAGTTGGCACAGCAGTCAATTTTACCGAAGCCACATCGAAAACGAGGACGCTGTGAGCAGGATTTGAACCTGCGCGGGGAATCCCCATTGGATTTCGAGTCCAACGCCTTAACCACTCGGCCATCACAGCTCACCGGGAAAGTCTTCCTTCATCAGACTAAAGACAAGTATGCATTGTTTCCATGCAAGGTGGAAGAAGAGATAAGATCATGGACTTCTAAGTGTCCCCAAGAAAAACTTCTCCAACTCCAGGCTTGCTTATTTCACTCAGTGGCGATTTCGACTTTTCAGATATTTAGGCAAAAAAAAAAAAAATCTTGGCAACATTTTTTAATACTCCAATTTTTCTTTCATTCCACGGATGTGGGTGAATTGTCTTGTTCTACTAATAAAATGTATCTAGATCTGGAAAACTTCTCACCACCCCAGCTGCTACAGCCCTGCTCCAAGAAACCTTCATCTCTAACATGGAATATTGCACAAATCTCTTAACAGGTTTCCCTTCTTCCACGTTTTTCATGCCTACAAAACAATCTATGAAAAGCAGTCTGAGAGATCTTTGTGAACCTAAAACACGTTATGGCACAGCTTTGCTCAAAACTGAACCGGAAACTCCTCATTTCATCAGAGTAAATGCCAAAGTCCTCACTGGGCCTACTGGATTGTCTGTGATCTCATTTCTCTGGTTGTACTCCTTCTTGCCTACTCTGCTGCCGTTACTACTGACCCTCTTGTTTTACATTGTATGTATCAGGCACATTGCTGTTTCAGGGTCTTTGCACTGACTGTTCCCCCTGCTGGTAATACTCTTGCTTTGATATATGTATGACTCAGCCCCTTATCTACTTCAGGTCTTTTCTCAAATATCACCTTATCAGTGAAACACGGCCATAAGTATAAACTCCCCTCATTCCGATGCTTCTCTTCCCCGTTCTTTATTTTTTTCCATATCACTTATGATCATTTGACACACTTTAAAACTAGCTTGTTTATTGTGTGTATTTTCTGTCTCCTCTATGAGAGTGCAAACTCCAGTGAGGGCAGAGAGTTTTGTCTGTTTACTGCTAGACTCCCAGTACCTTGAGGAATGTCTGGTACATTTATTGAATGGATGACATTCAATAAATATTTGCTGAAAATGAATGAAATGGGTTTTAATATCCCATTTTGCAGATGAGGAAATGAGATGCAGAGAGGTTATTAAGTTTCCCAGGATCACAACATAATAAAACCAAGACTAAAACCCAGCATTCAGACTTCCTTCCTAAAGATCTTTCTGCTCTTCCAGAGATGCCTTAAGGGTTAGGGATGAAGTTGAGGGGGGAGGATAGGGAAGCAGTGTTGGCTGACTTGGGGAAAGAGGAAGAACTACAGAGGTTGGGATGGTTCAAAACAAACTGCTTCCTCCACAAGAACCATGTATTTGACTAGAACTTTTCTGATGCTCACATTCAAAGGCAGCAATCTATATACTGTGTCTTAGGGAACACTGCCTCAACATCAGGACCATTGTTCATACCCATTCGCTTAAATGAAAAAATTCAAGTCTCCTTTTGTTCTGAAATATTCATTTCCCTATTTCCTCCAGGGGAACAATACCAACAACAAGCATAATATTTGTGACAGTTATCTCTGGTTACTCTCCATGTCCTCCGAGACTCTTCATATCTGGCTTTCTCTGCCTTCTCCCTAATCTGGTAAAATCGCTTTCATATTCTACGCTCAGTATCACCATCTTAATATCCATGTCTTTCTGTAGGCCCACCCTTCTTCTAGAAAACTGCAATAATGTGGAACACTTTAGCCCCAGTCACTCATGGATGCAAATACTGGCTCCAAGTTTTACAACTTGGTGATCTTGAGCACTCCTCCGTGTCTGCATCTATAAAACAAGTAAATGATTGTCAATAACAACTGCACCTACCCCCTTAGGCTTGCTTGTTAGTTTATATATGAAAAATCAATAACTACTTGATTTAATAGCTGGTAACAAATGGTAGCTATTACTACTGTTCTAGCTCTTTCTTTCCCATTTTTAGTTTCAACAACATGACATGGGGAGGGAATCAGAATATGCTACCCCAAAATATGCCACTTTGGCATAAGGATGGTTTTGAAGGCAATGGAGAAAAAGCAAACGCAGGAAGGCCTCTCAGCCCTCTTCCTCTCTGCCTAAAAGCAGGGCGTAAATTTCCCTTTGTGAAGATGTTCCCCTCCCCATCTCCTGTACCAGAAGGAGGAGAACAACCCTTATCACCAGAGATGGAAAGTCAACACCAAGATGACTCTGCACAAACAACCTTGCTAAAATAACCCTTATCTTCTATTAGTTTCCCTATGTATTTACCTTCCCAGATTACTGCCTTTGGAAGCCCAAATCCCTCTTTTCTCTGTCTCTACTGCTCTATAATTTATTGCCCTTTGTTAAAACAGTATAAAATCTTTTGAGTCTAACTGCTTCTTTGGGTTTTCACTTCTTTTTTGTGAAGTCTCTGTGCATGTAAAATTAAAATAAAAATATTAACATCAATAAAATTTGTAAACGTTTTCTTTAAGTAATCTGTCCTTTGTCAGTTTAATTCATAGGTCCCAGCTACAGACCTAAGAGGGTTGGGGAAAAGGTTTTCCTCCCTTACCCATGGCAGGTGCAAAGATTAGAGCTTTGCGACTTTGAAGAAAATACACCCACTTCCAATAGGATATTAAGGAATGAACAGGTAATGTGGAGCCAGGCGTATTTCATGTTTGAGTCATAACACACACACTAGATCCACACTTAGGCCAGATAGGCGATCACTGCAAGACTCAGTATCTCAAATTACTGAGATACTGAGTCTTGCAGTGAAATTAGGAAAAGAATACCTTCCTCAGAGAATCATGGTAAGGGTTCAATCTTAACACCAGTATCTACTGAGTGTCTATTTTGTATCAGGTATATGCAAGGCAGTGTGGATTCATTGATGAGCAAAACTAGACGCTGCTCTTACCCTCATGCAATTTACTACATTCCAGTGAGAGAAACAGACATTAAGAAAGTTATCACCCTGATAAATGTAAAATGTGCTGGGAAAGAGAATACATGATACTATGAGTAATACAGGACGTTCACTTAGGGATTTTAAGGAAGTCTTCCCTGAGAAAGTAATAATCCAGCTGAGATCTAAGCACGAGCAAGAGATAACTAAGCAAGGAGGCAAGCACAAAGCTCTTCAACTAGAGGAGACATCATGTGCAAAGAGACGGATTACCTGAAGGCCCATGAGTATGGAACACAGACTGAAAGAGACAGTGAGCTGTGACATGAGGGTGGAGAAGTATTTAAGAGTTGGTATTTGGAGCAGTTATACGTAATGTGTTGTATAATATGACATCTACAACGTGTAGTGTGGTTCAGACTCTTAAAATGCTTGTTTCTGCCTCCTCTTGCCTCCCTTTATCTAGACAAAATATCCAGAATATGAGATCTGGTGTGACTTAACCTCTAAGGAAAACCCAGTTAAATTCCCCCAATAAGTTTGAAAGAATTCACCTCAAGGATCGTGAGAACCCTCCAAGAGGCTGCTAGGGGCAAATTCGGAGCCCCTGCTTCCCATTCGGAGATCCCAGTCTCTGTCGCCCCCGTGTGGTCACTTCGTGCAGGCACGGATGTTAACTGAGTTGAACGCTTGCAAGACGAAATAATTTCCCTGAAGGTGGGTCAGGAAAGCGGAAGCACCCTCCTTCCTGTGTTATGTCCATTCCAAAAGAAAAACTGTCCTCCTTAATGGTTTTTAGCAAATATATCATGAAATATACACAAACAAGTCACCAAACTTCTCAACCCTTTCTTATTTCTGGGAAATCCCTCAAACTGCCCGAATACCGAACTGATTTCAGAAATGGTCAGGATCCTTCCTTTCATCCGGGACGGTCTCCGCCTGAGATGGATGCCAGATGCTGAGTTTTAGGAAAACGTTGCGTTGATTCCGCTGAAGAAAAGGAATCAACGACAAGCGAGGGCCCCGAGGCCTCCCTGAGCCTGGGGGTGGCGTGGTGGGAGGGGGCGGATCCGGCATTTCCCCCTGCGGGGCGACACCCCCTGGAGTTGAATAGCCCAACATCAAGCCCCGCCGAGAAGCAGACCCAGAGGATCTTCCTGGGGTAGTGGGAACGGAGGGGAAGGGGCGGTCCCGAAAATGCAGGGAAGAGTCGCCTTTCTCCAGGACAGATACCCAGGGGGTTCTTGAGGGCAGGGGTCTTCTCTTACTCAACCCCCCACCCCTATTCCTCCCCACAACTCTTCTTCCCCATCTACGCCTGATGAGTTTTGGAACTACTGGATGGTACCAATAGGAATAAGCATAACTGGACAGTTTGCGGTCGCTGCTCAGTTTCGAAGCGGAGCACTTTTCTTCCTCTGAAGTTCAGGAGAAAGTCACTTCGCAGAAAACCCACACGTCCAAGGGAGCCAGTGTCTCCCGCGCAGCGCAGGCGGGGTCTTGTGCAGCGGGTGTCTCCTCGGGTTGACACCATTCCGGCCTCTAGGCCCTTCCAGCGGGAGGACGCCGAGTGCAGGAGGAGAAAGAGCGGCCCGCGACCTGCGCGGGAGGGGAGGCGGGGAGACCCGGGCTTCAGCGCCGGTGGCGTCGGTACGGCTTTTCATTTTAAACCCCTGGACCTCAAAAGAAGCGCAAATGAAAAAAAAAAAAAAAAAAAGCGCAAATGTCTGTGTATGTTTTGAAGTCTGGCACCACGAAAAGGAAGCAAAGGTTTTATGCCGAAATGGGAAACAATTCAGAAATCAGAGAAGGAAAAGCCAGAGCTGTTTCCGCCCGGTTTCGAACCGGGGACCTTTCGCGTGTTAGGCGAACGTGATAACCACTACACTACGGAAACCGGACACGCAGAAAATAGATGAAGATATTCCTTGATGCCCTAGATCTCAATTTTTTTCCATTTTTTTTGAAATCAACAATATTATACATGAATAGAAATGCGTTTACCAAATATGTCTACCACAATGTTCAGAAGAAACCTGTTCGAACAGCCAAAAAACTAGAATGCCCTTGAAGGCTTCCCAGAGAAAATGACACCAAATCTAAGACTTCATAGATGAAAAGAAGTATGATGGTTGTAGAGAGGTAGAAAGGGAATTTTGTTACTGGGAACTGAATGAAGTGGGAATAGTTCGTGGAGTGGAGCGGGGGTGGGAATCCAAGAATTTGAAGCAAGGCATGGAAAGAAATGAGACTTAAATGGAAATATATGAGCCAGATCAGAGGGAAGAGGGATGTGCCTTCCAAAGAGGGGGAGGTAGATTTCAATCTGAATATGATGAGAGATTGGAGACTGCCCTTTAATTCTTGGAGTATAGACGTTATCATTGAAGGTTTTTTTTTTTAAATCAAAGTGTAGTTTACATACATTAAAATGCTCTAATCTTAAGGGTACTTATAGCTCAATGGGGAAAAAATGTGACAACAACTCATTGATTCAATAAGTTCAGCAAATAACAACCAGGATAAACATAAAGAAAACTCTAACTAGCCAAATTATGTTGAAATTCTTGAAAAACAAAGATAAAAACATCTTAAAAGAAGCTGGAGAGAAACGATACTACATGTTAGGTTAAACAAAGATTAAATGGAATAACAAATATTAATTCAAAGAAAGGTAGAAAAGGAGAAACAGAGCACAAGTAGGACAAATGGAAAAAAATTATGATGACCAACTTAAACCCAAATATAAATAATTGCATTTAATGTAAATGGAATAAACAATTAGAAGGCAGAAATTGGCAGGCTAAATAGTAAAACAAAACAAAGAAAAACAGGAGCCCTCTGTGTCCTGCTTACAAGACATACACTTGAAAAATAAGACAAAAGATTGAAAGTAAAGTGACGGGGAAAGATAAACTATGAAAACATCAACCATTAGAAAGCTGGTGTGGGTATACAATACGCGATAGAGTAGACATCAAAGTAAAAAGTCATACTAAAGATAAAGAGGAACATTTCATAATGATAAAATGATCAATTCAGCAAGAAGACATATCAATTCTTATATGAAGCAAAACTGAGAAAACTAAAACAAGAACTACAATAAGCACAATCATGGTTGGTGATTTTAAAGACCACTTTGAGCAGCTGATGAGAAACTGACAGAAAAGGGGAAATAAGTAGGGATAGAGAAGACGAACCATAGCTAGTAACCAATCAACTTGACCTAACAGACATTCAGACTACACCCAACTACTGCAGAATTCACATTATTTTCAAGTGCATATTAAAAATTCACCAAAACAAACAAGTGCCATCAAACAAGTCTCAATAAATTTTAAAGGGCTAAAACAATTTTTTAAATGTTTTCTGACAATAACAGAATTAAACTAGAAGTCAATAACAAAAAGATAATTAGAAAATTCTAATACTGGGAAACAAGCATTACACTCCTAAATGAAGTATAAGTACAATGGAAACTAGAAAATACTTTGAACTGAAAGAATGAAAATACAACATGCAACTAAGCAGTGCTTAGAGGGAGATATATAGGCTAAAATGCAGATATTAGATAAAGAAGAAAGGTTTAAGATGGGGAAATTTTAAGGAGGAAATTATGTTTTGTATTTTAAGCCAGAGATTTTTGCTGTGTTGAGAATGGCTTTAGATGGCCAGTCTTGGAGACAGAGAGAACAGGAAGAGGCTGTTGTAGATTGTGGTGAAGAAGAGATATTGAAGATCCAAATAGGAACCAACAGATGAACAGAAGGGAAGGACATCTCACATATGCTGAAGGTAAAATCAGGAAGACTTTGAGATAATTTGATTGGTCAGGTAAGGCAGTGGGAGGAGTCAAGTTTTACCACAGATTTCCAGTGGGATTGATGATCAGTTGAGCTCATGGTGTACTGTGCAAGTGGTACTCATGTGAAATGCAGGTGGCAATGGAAATATGAGTTTGATATTAGGGAGAGACCTCTTTCAGACATGGATATTTTGAAAGCTCAGCTCCAGGCAGGCAGCCAAGGAAAGATCAGCTCCAGAGACTCCACAATGGAGACGAGATGTAAATGTCAGCCCTGGAGAGTGCCGAGTGCTTTCGATTTTTCCATGTGTGATCGTGGTTTAGGCGCAAGGTTCAGAGAACTTTAAACTTAACAATCTGTGGATGTTCAAGACTCCTAAGTTTGGTGTGCTGCTTATGTGGAATTGTAGACACAGAGAAGAAAGTATGGTAACAGGAAACAAGGACAGTTGAATCCAGAAGATCTCAGTTGAGTCTGCAGAGTAACAATGTTTGGAAGTAGTTTTCCATAGTGTAGTCGTTATCATATTCACTTCACACACCTAAGTGTGTGGGCACCAAGTGGAAACACTTCTTAATCATTTCTCTCCCCCCAACATTTTCCATCATCACCGTGCCTTACCTTCCACCTTTTTAAGGGACTTTCCATTTGAATCGGTTCACCAAACTTTATCCAGTGCCCAACACGAGAAATGAATACCTGGCCATGAAGAAGAAGGAACCACACAGCTGGCCTAAGACAACGTCAGGCCTACATTGAGAGCAAAAAAGAGGAGCTGTCCATTTGAGGATCCCAAGCCAGGACACATTTAATGGGGGAGGAAGTTTGAATGAAGAATTGTTTAGGTCAAGAATGAAATAGCATTTCAGTTAGAGAGAAGTCCCTTTAACAAAGACATGATTGTGAATGTCCATGATTTGTTTAAAGCTGTTTTATAGAATAACAATAGTTTTATCATTTAGTACTATTAAGTAGTCAACATTTCTGGAGGTACAGAATATTACTGATTAGATTCAATTCCATTTTAAGGGGTTCTTTAAAATGTCAGTCTTCTGACACATTTGCATACCTGATGCTCAACAAAGGTGTAATTAATCTGTTGGCCCATGACAGTGAGAAGCAAGAAGGTACTTAGGGTGCAATCATTGCTTGTAGAATTCTGTGCACATTTCTAAGTATGGGGGATTGAGCATTTGTAGAGTCTGACAAATTATTTTAAGATATATCTTAGAATGCCAAAAGAAACTGCAGATAACACAGAAACACATTTGTTTTTAGGATTTGATGTGTTTTTCAGAACTTTTATGTAAAAATCTGTCTAGAAAAGAGTCTAAGGCTTCAGACCTCAAAATGCTTTTTTCATTTGTCTCCAAACTCTTGTTAGATGCTTTATATGTTTTGTCACTAATCATTTTTCTCTTAGGATGACATCATATTCTTCTCTTTTCAAAAATTTCACTGATGTCCTAGAGTCCAGAATCACTTAAAAAGTAGAAACAGCTATTACAGTACTCAATATAAAGTTTAAATTAGGGTTTTTTTTAGCCCTTTCTTTAATTTTTTCCCCTTACCTTCCTCTATTCTTCCTTTAGAGTAGAGGTAAGAGCAAAAATGCAAGGGAAAATTGCAGGTTTACTAGGAGAAATGGTGAGTAGCAAGAATGATTCAATGGTAGAGGATTTAAACTCACCCCCATTGGCCATGGGTCTCTGTCTTCAGTGCACTATCCATTGTCCCTCAAAGGTACTTGATAAATACTTCTACTTATGACCTTGAAATTAGAAAAGTCATTAGCCATTTAATGGTTCATTGTAAAAAAAAATTGAGTGCAAACTCTATTCCAAGTGTGTTTGAGGTTGAAAAAATAATTAAACCTCTCAGTAATCAGGCAAATCCAAAGGATATCTGAAAGGGCATGTATTTAAAGCTGTTGAATCTCCATCACTTGATTCAAACAGTTGGATAAAGGGGCAAACCTCTGCTAGGCTAGGCTACCTATCCACTGCTAATATCATGATTCGGACAAATATTCAGAGTCCTTCAATTACCCTTGGTATGTGTATCGGGAATGCTTCTCTGGATATTATTCCACCTTCTACCTCTGTCCTCTTCTACAAGTACCCCATTTTTCCCAAGCAAAGCTTAAGTCCTGGAGTATTGGAAGATTCATCGGGTGTCAATTCAAGTTGGTTTCTACTCACCCAGAGAAAAATACTTCTCTACCACGTTGCTCAGTAGGGTAAAAGTAGGCCCCACTGGGACTTGAACCCAGGATTTCCTGTTTACTAGACAGGCACTTTAACCAGCTAAGCCACAGAGCCTGCTGCACTGTGTTATTTGGTTACATATCATTTGAAAACAATTTTATACATCTTTGCTCTAATGAGCTTAGTAACTGGTTTACCAGGTGATTAAAAAATATATATATATATGTATATATGTATATATATATATACATATATATATATATACATATATATATAAAGACACCTTGTCTCAGTCAAAACCAAGGAAAACATATTCGTTTGGAAGAATAAATACAGGGACTAGATTAAGATGACTATCTCCTCCTGGGAAATTGTTCCAGCGTGGACACCACTAGATTCACTAGACTGTAAACTCTGGCAACAGGGGTCAAAGACTTTTGTCCCAAGAGAAAAAATGAAATGGCTTTCTACTAACCAGCATTTTGTTTAAACCACACCTGCTTTCTTCTCTGTTAGTGTGTTGAGGCGTTACTGGTCAAAGATTAGCACATGTCTGACACATGGTTGCTGGAAGAACTGTGTTTGTTGCACCTGTCAAATCATCCTCGGGATGGCAGCACTTATTTCTCCACTTCAGGAATGTTGACTTCTGATCGCTTACTACTGGGTTGGTCTCTGGGCACTGCCCTCAAGGGAAAAGAGGCACCTTGCTCAAAGTTATACCTGCCCCTGGGTGCAGCTCAAATCCAGCCTCAGTTCAGAACATTACTGAAGGGCCATTTCAGGTTCAGATATCCCAGTGAGATCAGCTGAGGCCGCTGTTACAACAGCAAGTTCAACTTCTGCCTCTTAGGAATCCTACTTCCCTCACCCTCTCACTGCTGTTGATTCTAAGAGTGCTCCCAATAAAACTCCTGCACACAAATCTCCACCTCAGTGTCTATTTTCCAGGGAACTGACCTATGACCAAAAGCAAGTGACTGTGGCCTACTATCAAAGTAAGTCTGAATGTGGCCCAGGTTTTCAAAAATCACTTAACCGTACCAAGTACCCTAGTAAAACAAGAATGATAGATACTACTAATAATATTCTGCTCTACAAACTTTCAAAACTTTCACCACAGAACAAAACAAATGAAGACACCTGCAGGTTGATTTGGAAGATGTACAAATTTAGTGAAAGGTGCTAAAGAACCAGAAGAATCATTTACATTTATGATATTAAAAGCAAAGGATTGAAATGGAAAGTTAGAAAATAAATGGCAAATTTAGCTAGTCAAAGGATATGATTCTCATTTCTAGGGGGAAAAAAAACCCCGTGAATACCAAATACTAAACACTTTATATACTAGCAGTGCATATCCAAAAGGAAACTATGTAATATCTATAGATATATATGCACACATGTACTTATAAATGGCGGGAGAGAGCATAAAGAAGGCTTTTTACAATGTACACAGGTCAATTAACTTCTGAAAAATACTACTACCCCGAACTTAACAGAAACAGGCGTGGTGGGAAGGAGGGAAGAAGTAGAACCCAGCAAAGAGAGCAGAGGGTGACTCAGGAATTAGCTGCTCTACTGGCCCTTCCCTGGGTTGACACCTGCCCGCAGGTGGATCAGGGTTCACTTCGGCCTGGAAAGGGTGCATTTCTCAGTTATGCCTCTCGAAGGAGGTTTCCCGCCTCTTTCCACTGAGTTGCCCAACTGGGGCCTCGGCTCCTCCTTCCCTTTCAGATCCCAACGTTCCTCTCAGGTCCAGATAACTGACCTGACCCCTGACACGTCCTGGCTTCGACATCCCTTGTCTTTGGTTCTACCCAAGGACATGGCCGGTCAGATGCTCTTGAGAAGCCATCCGCAAGGTTCTTTCCCTCCCGCGGACCCCAGCCACTCAAGTGTTCGATGACCAGCACTGCAGCACCAAGGCCGTGACTCCTCCGCGCGGAGAGGGAGGCCCGAAAGCACAGCTGAGGACTCAGGGTCTCGATGACCGCGGAAGGACCCCGGGGCCAGGCGGCCACAGGGTGCAGGTTCCCGGGTCCCGAGCCTTCCAAGAGGAGCTGACCTGCCTGAAATGGTCTCCAGGAGCAGAGAGGGATCTGGATCCCACGCGCAGGAGCCGAGTCCTTCAAGGTCTGTGGCGGCTCAATGGTCAGTTCCGTGATCCATCCGTCGCGGTCTCAGGAGGCCCTGCCTGGGGACGTTGGCCTGAGTCTTTTCGGGCCAGAATCCGATGTTTGAGAAAGATTAAATTTTCCCGGAAGAAGGACACTTCCTTGAGACAGAATAAGAAGCTTTTTCTTCCCTCCTCATCCATTTCCCCGGCCAAAGAAGCAACTCTGTCTTTCCAGTGTAAACTGCAAGACAATGCTGTTTAAGTTTCGTTGGTAATTTGAAGAATGCTAACCTTGTTCCGGCCGGTTAGCTCAGATGGTTAGAGGGTGGTGCTAATAACGCTTCCCGCACGGGCCAAGCCGCTTTGACCTTTTCTGTCTCCCAAAAGAATAAACCTACCCTAGAATGCTAGAGTTCTGTATCTGGCGTCCGAACTGCACAGAGGAAGAGTCTCTGAACGTAGTAGGACTATCACATTTCCTTCTAACTTCCTTGCTAGGGGGTTCTAGAAGCTTGCTTGGGCGGAGTAAACAGACCCCCCCCCCCCGCCCCCCACAAGGCCTGGTACCTTTTCTAGGCTCCAGGCTCTTCTCCAACTCACAAAGCACAACAGTAGCAGAAACCTGTAGGTAAAAGGTGCAACAGAGGGCCATTCTTTGTTTATTTCATTTTGTTTGTTTTTTTTTCCTGCAAGGAAACTATTTCTTGGAGAAAAAACTGGGTTATTTGATTGCTTCCTCCGAGAACAAATTGTAAAACCACCCATTCTTTATGTTGCTCCCTCTGGGTCATTCTGTACTCCCCAGTTCCGTCGAAGAGAAAACAAGATTTAAAAATAGAAAGAAAAATTGTCCAAAACTTAAGTAGAAAAAGTGACAAAAGATCTTTATTTTATACACTCTGCACATTTATACCAACATAAAAGGTATACGTAACTTTAAACATTTTTAATTTTGTTTTTCTTGCATAAATAAGATATTCACATGTTTAAAAAAGGAGAAACTAAAAATAGATACATTGGAAAGTTTCGCTTCCATTCTTATCCTCCACCAGCCCACTTTTCACCATCACCTCGCATAGGTAAAGTCTGTCCTTAAATTTTCATTTATCCTTATTGGTTTTCTTTATGCATATACAAGTAAAATGTATATTGATTGTTACTTTTTCTTGTTTTTCCACACGAAAGATAGCATAATTATTTATTCACTGTTTTGCATTTGCATTTTTCTCTTAGTATATATTGGATGTCCCAAATTGCACTTTCAACTTTGTACACTGTCAGATCAGTTTATTTTAAAATGAGTTGGTCCTGCCAGTCAGAAGTTGACTGACTCTGCAAACTTCTTAACCATTGTACGAAGTGTAGGCTTTTCCAACCCAAGGAAGGAGTTGATGGAGATGATATCCATAATTTCCTCTTATAATGTGAAATAAAGCACTTTCTTAAGCCATATAATGTTCAAAGAGGTTTGAATATGGGCTCCCAAGCTGCTCAATAATCAAATAAAATTAGGTATAATTTCAACAAATATTTATTGATTTCTCTCTCTCACTTTTCAGTATGGCAATATTGTCCTTCATGAAAAGATATGAAGGAAATATAGCTAATCGACAAATTAGAGTACAAAAAAATGTGTGCGCACGAAGATGATCTCTTAAAAAAATACACTGCAACTAACTCTCAAATGGTTCAGGGGGAAAATGAGTACATATGAAGAGAGAACAAAAAACCAAACAAATGTAGAAAATGTGTTAACAATTGCTGAAAATGGATATAGAGTATATAGAGGTTATTTGTATTATTTTTGCACTTCTTCTGTAAGTCTGACATTTTATATATATATATATATATATATATATTTAGAACCTTAAAAGTGTAAACTCAACGAGAATGTGTACACACATATATTAAAGGACATTCAACAAATGTGTTGAATGGTAATTCCCTCCAGATGGTGGAATTTATGGACCATATTTATTTTCTTCTTTTTGTTTAACCACACCTTCTAAATGTTCTACAATGAACCTTTATAAATAATCGTATAATATAAAAAGAAAAAAAACTTCAGAGAAAAACAAAGAGGGAGAAAAAATCAATCAATCTCTAGGGTGTTTGCTCTCAATATACCTCCTTTCCTTATTGGGGAACCAAGAAGAGGAAGTGAATTACTAAATAAAAGAGTAAAATTCCTAGAAAGAATTACCCTGCCATAATAATGCAGTGCACATGGCTGCTGCTCAGAGTCCCTTATCTGGGATAGGAGTTTTCAGGTCCATGTTACATATTCAATATTAGTGGTGAGATTAATATTAATTGAAAATTGAAGCAATTAATACCCTGGGGTATAAATCAAGATGCTATGAATTTGGTTATTTGAATAGGAGGGTCCTCAGAATATAGTAATCCAGCAACAAAATGATGAACATGATTTTAAGAAGCAGTTTAGTGACTTAGTTAAAAGGAAGTTCTCTAGAGCTAAATGATGAGAATGCTGACTCTAAATTCTGTCCTTGGTTATTTGTAAAATGAGCGTGGTTATAATACCCACCTCATAAGTTAGTTGTTATATTTAAATATGTTAACTCATTTGAAACACATAAATAGTGCCTGGTACATACGTCTAAATAGTAAATATTGAAAAACCAGAACTACAGTATAGCATAGCAATTCTGGGATCAACCTTAAAAAGCAGGTCTATTTTATTCTCACAACACTACATTCATTCCCAAATTCAATGTATATTCTTTTCTACCTGTCCTAAGAATCAGCTGACTTTTCTCACCTCAGATCTAGTTCCTAGTTTGTTCATACAAAGTTTTGTTCATTACTATTTCCTGGGTTCATTTTAGAGCTTTTTCACGATGAGTTTTTTCCTAGCTCAGCCTCATTATCAAGGTCATATGCCTTTTGTTTATCACAAGCATTACATTTCCAGTATTTCCTTGTGGAAGGAAGCTTTTAATTTTTGCTCAGGGATGGATGGATGGATTGCTTTAAATTAGTCGTTCTTTAAAAATACTGCTCTTATTATTCCTTCCAACCACTCATTCTTCTCATTCCCAAAGAGTCTGCAGGTTGGAAGACTCTTTTCCCATCTCTTATCATCCTTTACTGTGGTCTCAAAGATGCAAATACATCAAAGTCCTTACAATCGAATGTTTCAATTTGCCATTTTCATTACAAGTGGTTTTTGTACTTGTTACAAAAGAATTTGCATTGGTTCCACGAAAGGATGTCCTGAAAGACAAGGTTCATTCTTGACCAAGACAGAGCTTTCTTCTTTACTTTCTCTTTTAACGAAAAGTGGGCCCGGTGGAAATACGACTGATGAAATTCCTGTTAGTGGTAAAGAAATTCCACGAAGTCAACGCTGTTAAAAATATTAACGAAGACAAATGGTGCACATGGTGGCCTGTTAGCTCAGTTGGTTAGAGCATGGTGCTAATAACGCCAAGGTCGCGGGTTCGAGTCCTGTACAGACCATACCTTTGATGCCCCCGTGGTAACTTGGGACAGTTTTCTTTGCTCATGAATCAAAAGGAAATCATAACTTCTTACAATCATGAAAGTTTGATTATGACAATTTAGATCCATTCCCTACCTCTGAACTGATAATAGCCAGCAGGGGAACACTTTTGCTCATTGGTTTAAACCTAAATTTGTAAATCAATCGCCTATAAAGGCACAGGACATACATATTTATCATAGACTAATCATGAATTGCCCCTGGAACTTAAAATGGGGGTAGAATCTCCTGAGATATCCAGTTTATGTGCATGAGTAGTGCATATCTGAACAAAATCAGAATTATATTAAGAAAGAAAAAGGGTGAAATGGATACCAGGTAGCAACTGTGACCAGTAGTATAGACTGGCTTCTACACCTCTGCCACCCCGTTGTAGTGTGCCTCCGATACACTGGGCCTGCAGCACTAAAGGCTACATTTCTCAGACCTCCTTGTCACTAGGATTCCCTGTGTCACGTAGCTTTGGCTGAGCAGACGTACTCGTGCGAGACTTTGGAGAAATGAATATTGTGAGATAAAGCTTGGATAGCTCTTCTGGCATATGTCAGTCTAAATAAAGAGGTAAACTGAGGCAAGTTAAAAGGACCAGAAATTGAGTTTATTTGGGAATAGCAGAGGAATTGCAATTCAAGAAACGCATCATGTAGCAAGCCAAGGGTGGGTCTGTTGAGGGTTTGGGGTGGCTGTATTTACGGGCAAGGAGTGTAAAGCGGGGGAAGCCCAGCCAGATTAGTGGCTATCCATGGATCAGGAGATAAGTTTCTGTCTTCTGTAAAACAGGCATTTAGGGGAAATCAGTCCCTCAGTTCTCACCTTCCATTCTTCTGAGGGTGCATGTGTGAGATTCTCTATTTCATATCCTCTGGTTCAATTTTAGATTGAAATCCTTTCACACGTGCATGGTTGTTGGGATATTTTAGTTTACCTGCAGCTACTGTCTAGGGTTTTGTGGAACCAGAAGTGGCAGCAGTAAGATTTCTACCGAAGCATTTTCATGGCTGGGTGCTTCCGACCGTGTAGTATCCACACTTGATTCTGGTCTCCAAGAAGCTCTGTAAACTCATAAGAAATCCCTTTTAATTTTACCTAATTAGAGTGGATTCTATTTTCTGAAACTCAGAACACTGATTAGCTATCAACATTGTCTGCTGCAGTTGTGATAAAGATAAATGGTGGGAAATAAAGGCCAAAAAATCCATTTTAAAAAGCTGTGGTCCATATTTGAGGTAAAGTAAAACTTAAAAGAGTTTAGGCAATTGATGGAGTGTAAGAGAAGGCCTTGACATTGGGAACACTGTAAATGACTTCTGACTTTTTAGCTGGCTTTTGCACAGTGAGGCTTACCCATCATAGATCAGCCTACAGATCCTACTCCTTCGTGGACCTTGATCGTTTTACTCATCTATCTGATTGACAGACACCAGGTTTCTCTCTTTTCTTTCTTGTGCTATCCCACAGCCATGATAATCTTTTCTCTTTACCCATTCCACTGATTATGATCCTTGTTTCTCTTTTTATATCTCTATCCTTGTCCACATTCCTTGATTTTCTTTTTGCCCCACTACTCCATCGTAGTACCATTACCCACCATTACCACTATCTGAGAGACCTTCACATTCCTACCTCTTTCCTACTGTCCTACTCTTTCATTCACATAAACTTCATACCCAGATATCAGCTTTCCCAAGACAGCTTTCCCAGACCAGGCCTGATGGAAGTTTGTCGCCAAACCTTTGATGATAACATAATGCTTCAGATGATCTATGTCTATGGAATTGATAACATATGGACCTTAGATACTTTTATCTAAGAGATATCTTTTATTTAAGAGATGTCTTTTAGCTAAGAGAGCTCTCCCTCCAGCCCCTCCTTGTTACTCACCTGTGACCTCAACAGGTTTCCAATCTGTGCACAAAATAGGCAAAGAGTTTGCTTTTATGGAGCTTTCATTCTAGTGGGAGAGACAAACAAGTAAACAAATGAAGGATCAAGATAATTCTGAATAGTGGTAGGTGTATTATACTTGTGAGAACATAAGACAGGGTGGTATGATGGAGAAGACTGGGCGGAAAGCTGTTTTAGATGGGGTGGCCAGGGAAGGGCACCCTGCAGATGTCACTTTCAAGCTGATAAGGGAATGTGAAAAAAGTCAGCCATGAATGATTTGAGGCAAAACAACTCCAAAGGCCCTAAAACCAAGTGACCTTGCAATGCTGTAGGGACAGATGGCCAGTGTGGCTGAAGAAAGCTGGTAAGGGAAAGGATCTAGTACTCTGGCTTTCCCTGCTCATATAAGTCTTGGAACAATCTCTAGTTTCAGGTCGTCCATCTGCAAAGTCTGCTTTTGTGAGGTAGGTTTGCTGATCTGTGGGCTTTGCCATTAGGAAATAGACTGAAGCTGGTGAAGGATGGAAGAGTATGTTGGCCCCAAATATGTCATTTTGGCATAAGGATTATTTTGAGCTAAAGGCAGTTGAAAAATAGCAGCTATAAGAAGAACACTCTAATTTTCCTTCTTTTTCTTTAAAGTAGGAGATAAAATTTCCATGTGAAAGATGTCTTCCTTATACTCAGAGAAAAGTAACATTTCTATTATTAAGGATGGAAAGTTGAGGCTGAGGGAAATCTTTACAAATTAACCCTTATCTCCCTAGTCAGTTCACCCAATTAACTATCCTAGCCCAAGCCCCTTTGCCTTGTCATGGTTTCATAATGTTACTACTCTTTTTCTGATTCAGTATATATGCATCAACTCTTAACTGCTTCTTTGGGTCTTCATTTCCTTATGAGGGCCCCCATATCACAAAAACTTAAATACATTTGTATATTTTTCTCCTCTTAATCTGTCTTTTGTTACAGGGGACCTAGCTGAGAATTTCGAAGGGTAGAGGAAAAGATTATTTTCCCTCCCCTACACTGGAGTGAGTGACTTGAGTTTTCTGATGTGTGCATTCTTAAAAGTCCCTGGGAAACAAAACCTCAGGTTTCTACATGAAAAGGAGAAAGAGAGAAACTATAGATTCAAAAACTTGAGACATATAGGTCCAATGAATTGTTTGTAAAACACATAGATATGATATATATATCTTGTACATATGTATGATTTTTATAATATATATTATAGAATATATTTACAAAATAAAGCTGGTGAAATTTGAACAATGATTCGATACTTGATCTTATTTTTATTATTTTTAGATGTGATAAGGATATTGTGATTATGTTTTTCAAAAGCATCCTTATCTTTTAGAGATACTTTAGTTTCAGTCTTGTGTCAGTCATATAGGAGCTAAGCAGAAGGAAAAATTAGTAATACTGATTTTCTATTTAACATACTGTACTCATTATGGATTTTTTACATTAATTTTCATTTAAAAATATTGCTTTAAAATATTATTTGTCTCTATTGCTAAGCTTTTTGGCAGCCTCTTAAATTTTGTGCCCGAGGCAAGTGTCTAACTCGTTTCATCTTAGCCTAGGCTGTGTTAAATTTATCAATGACACGTGTCTGAGATTTACTTCAAACAATGTGTCTGGAGGAATGAGGATTGGGTTATATGTTAATAAGATTGCCGTGGGTTGATAATTGTTGAAGGTGTGAGATACAAACATCGAATTCATTGTACTATTCTATCTTTGCATATATACTTTTGAAGTTTTCCCAAATAATTTCTCTGTCAAACCTTCCCAGCACATTTAGAAGGCAGGGCCTGGGACCGAGTTAAAGGCACGTGAAGCTTTAACAGCTAGAAATAACCACAGAGACGCAGAAACCTCCCAGGTTCCTAGAGCAGACCTGGAAATAACGTCAGTGGACGTAAACCATCCTTTATTCAACCCCAGGGCGGAAGAGTTCGCCGTTTTCTTTTCCGGAGAGTGGGCCTCCGCGGCCTCTGGAACGAACGCCCTGAATCTCGTGCCCAGGCAGCACCGCCTGGTGCTTCCAGGCGGCTTGAGAAGGGCTAGGCTTCGGAGCCTCCAACCTGACAAAGGTGGGACTTGGGCAAATGTCGAGAGGCCTAAGTCGGGGACTAAAGTTGGCCTCCATGGCGCACATTCTTGCTCAGAAGCAGCAGATTGCAAAAATCAGGAGGTGTCGGGGCGGGCGCGGGATGAAGACAAGTAAGCTCCGGCGCTTCGCCTCCGGACCCCAACACAGCCTCCGCGGATTTGGGAGCTGAGCGGAGTCGACGACTCTGCAGAGACGCCTCTGGCCAGAGAGCAGATGGCACAGGCCTGCACACTCGCCATCAATAAGGTACATCCGGAAGCGGCCTGGCCTTGCGGATGGTAGCAGGTAACGAGTCACTATTTATGGGTGTGGTTGTGAGGGGCGGACGCATGCAGGGAGGCATTCAGGCTCTTGAGCGACAGGTGCTGGAGAGTCCACATGCTCTGGGTAATAATACTTGGTGGAAAACTGTTACCCGCAAGGCAGAAATGTTGCGACTGTGTTGATTGCAGTTTGATGATTCTGGGTATCAAGTAAATATGAGCTGTGTAATGGTAAAGGGGGGTGTGTTCGTCATCAGACAGTACCTCTCCACAGCCAGCCTGCCTTCACTTTAGAACCACCTAGAGAGCTTTTAAATTTCCTAGGTAGTGCTAGTTTGCAGCGAGTGACAATAATCACTGGGCTGCTGTCGGATCCAAGAAGTGCATCTCACTCTTTACTCTCTGGGCAGAAACCATTCTTCTGACACTGTCTAGTCGGAGCACGAAGCATTGGGGCCTAACTAGCACTTAATTTGTGTGTAGAGGTTCTCCGAATGAAATTTATCAGCAGGGTACTGAGTCCAACACTTGGATAATACAAAGACTGAGTAGAAGAAGACAGTTCTCATTTTATGCTGTCTAATCTGAGGCACTCAGCAATATTTTTCTATGTTTAAGCAGATATTTCTTCAACAAAAAGAAAGAAAAGCAAGATGATTGTTTAGTATAAGAATCAGGGATGTTTGAAGATATGGTTGAGGATGTATTTGCCCTCAGGTTTCATCCTTGTGGTGGCATGTGTCAGAATTTCTTTTCTTTTTAAGGCTGAATATTATTCTATTGTATGTATATACCACATTTTGTATATCCATTTATTCATTGATGGGCACTTGGATTGCTTCCACCTTTTGGATTGTGAATAATGCTGCTATTGCACATGGGTGTACAAATATTTCTACAAGACCCTGCTTTCAATTCTCTGGGGTATGTACCCACAAGTGGAATGGCTGGATCATATAATTCTATTTTTAATTTTTTGAGAAACCTTCATACTGTTTTCCATAGCCTCTGCTCCATTTTACAATTCCACCAACAGTATGCAAGGATTCCAATTTATTCTCCTCCTTGCCAACACTTGTTATTTTCCGAGTTTTTTGATAGTAGCCATCCTCATGGGTGTGAGGTGGTAGTATCATTGTGGGTTTGATCTGCATATGCCTAATGATTAGCGACGTTGAGCATCTTTTCCGGTGCTTATTGGCCATTTGTATATATCTTCTTTGGTGAAATGTTCGAGTTCTTTTTCCATTTTCTAATCAAGTTTTTTTGTTGTTGTTGTGATTTTTTTTTTTTTAATTGAAAAACCTCCTTCATCTGCTATTGTTTGCAGGGATGGTAGATAAAAGAGAAGATATGCTCAGAAATAAGTCTTGAATCATGTTCAATTCTTCTGGCTCTTTTTTTTTTTTTTTTTTTTTTTTTTTTTTAGTATATGTGTGTAGAGAAGGTAACACTTAAAACATGAATTCTTGTTTTCCAGATGGACAAGGTGAAGACAGAATTCCCAGGCAGCAGGATGGTAAACAGTGCAGATCTGAGAAACAGCCTGCTGACCTCTGGTAACGTGTATAGCAACAGCAGGTAAGTCTGGGGAGAAAGAGCTTAATAGATCATGTAGGAGACTTAGACATACATCTTGTAGCCCAGTGCTGTCCAAGAGAACTTTGCATAATGGTGGAAATGTCCTACATCGGTGTTGTCCACCATGGTAGTCACTGGCTACCTGTGGCTATTGGACGCTTGAAATGTGGCTAGTACTATGAATTTATTTTATTGAATGTTTATTAATTTTATTAGCTCCATATGGCTAGTGGCCACCATATTGGACAGTACAACTCTAGGCAGTGGTTTTAAATGAGAAGTAGCATAACCAGATTTGTATCTTAGAAAGATTACTTTATAGGCAGAATGTGGAGAATGTGTTAGACAGGCGCAGGACACCAAACAGTAAAATCAGTTAAGAGACTCTTGAAATAATCTTGGTAAGTGTGTATAAACTTTAGCCACCTCCTCAGTTAACAACCCTTTATTCTCTTTTTTTTTTTCATGTATTTGTTAGGTTGTTTATATGATTAGAACCCCAAAGAACAAGTAACAGTGGTTTAAGTAGGATAAAAATTTATTTATCATGTGAGTGTCCTGAAAGGCAAGCCAGAAATTTCTGGAAGCTCTTCTCCAAAAAGTTCTCCAGTGGCCTGTGCTTTTCTTGCTGCTCTGCGATCTCCAGAGCACTATCCTTGTCCACATGGGCAAAACCAAATCACAGCCTATAGGAAAGAGAAGGAAAATATTGTGACCAAGCAACTTCCTTTTAAGCAACATGACAGAATGAAAGTTGCCCACAACACTTTTGCTCACACTCTGTGTTAAGCTAAAACTTGGGACATTCTTTCTGACATCAGAGGGGCCATATATTTAGGAAAGTGTTTGTAAGTATGAAAAGCCTGGGCAAATTTTCGGCCACAGCTCAGCCTTTATATAATAGTGTCCTTGCATGGAGAAAGAAGGAAGTGGTCTTTGAATGTGAGGAATAAGAGAAAACTTTTGTACAACATCAGAGAATCCTTGCTGTACTAGTCTGCTAGGGCTGTGGTAACAAAGTACCACACCTGGATGGCTCAACCAACAGAATATATTGTCTCACAATTCTGGAGTCTGGAAGTCCAAAATCAAAGTTTGATCAGCAGGGTTGATTCCCTCTGAAGGGCTGTGAGGGAAAGATCTGTTTCAGGCCTTTCTACGCTTGTAGATAGCCATCCTTTCTCTATGTCTCTTCACATTGTCTTCCCTCTGTGTGTGTCACTGTGTTCATCTTTCCTCTTTTTATAAAGACAGCAGTCAGATTAGGGCCCACCCTAATGACCTCACTTTAACTTTTCCTCATTTTATTTCTTTAAAGACCCTGTCTCCAAATAAGGGTCACATTCTGAGGTACTGAGGGATAGAACCTAAATGTTTGAATTTGGGGGGAATACAACTCAACCCATAATACCTAATAAATATCCGACCAGAGTTCACATCTCATTTGACACCAGGAATCCATATTCCTTAAGGAAACCATTCATAATAACATTTAATATGGTTTTATGGCAACCGCAAATAAATTTGCCAGCTGCTGCTCTGTTTTGATAGTTAAAGCAGAGGTGCCCAAAGTACAGACTTCAGTGTTTTAAACAGTTAGAAAAGAAATAAATCCAGTCCTGCCTATCTTCTTTAAATAGTCATCCAGTTTCTTCTGTCAGGGAACCTAAATCTCCAGTTATTAATGCCAGCCTGCAATTCAGGACAGAAGAACTTAATTCTTAAGTTAATGCTCCTTGTTCCCCAACTTTATATAAATGAAACAGGAAGAAAATACATGAAGAAGTCTTTTTTAAAGAAGTATATGATCTATTTGGGAGGTCACATTAAAACACAGGCACACCGCAAGAACTACCCTGTAGGACTACTTAGAAACAGGTATTTAAATAACATAAGCAGCATTTACAAGTTCAGTAGAATCTCTTAAAAAAGGAAGAGAGAGAGCAATTAAGAGGCTTCCATGCGCTCAGGTTTTATGATTTCATGTGATGGCTGAGATGGAGCATGCAGAGGAGTAGACATCCTTTTTGTTAAAATATTTGGATGCTTGAGTCAAGAAATGTGGGCTTGAGAGCCATATTTTTTTTGATCTTTAAAAATCTAATGAAAGCTGTGGACTGACTCCTCAAAAAAATACACATACATTTGATAATTTGCATGAGTTTCTGTGTGTTCATGGAAACCCTTTAGGCAGATGCTGTATGTTATTTATCCTAAACTCCTTTCTCCTTTGATTTCCTCCACCATGGTAGCTAGAGAGCCAAAATCCTTCCCTTCCTTCTCTCTTGTAGTTGGGGTGGGATGTGAGCTGGGTCTGACCACTGAGATTCAAGTGAAAGTCGCTCGTGGGGGACTTCTGGAAACATTTTAAAAATATGAGTGACTTCTCTAAAAAAATAAAATATAAAGGGAGGGGCTGTGACTTGGCTGGCATGCTCCATCAACTCTTTACCCTATATCCTTTGCTCTTCTCTCTCCCTGTCTGGAATTCAGACAAGATTCCTGGAGGAACAGCAACTATTATAGGTCTGTGATGATAAAAGCCACGGAACAAAGACAATTGAGCAAAGAAGACAGAGGGAGCCTGGGAACTTCATGACATTCTTGAACAGTGGTGCCAGCCCTGGATGATTGACCTCAGGACCTCTTGCTAAATGACATATACTAACTCCTTTCTGTTTAACCCACTGGAGTAGAATTTTCTTTTGCAGTGAATCCAATCCTAACTGATTGGCTAATATGTATTAGCACCTGTTGTGGGCCAGTGAAGTTCTAAGAATGTTTATGTACTAATGTTTTTAATCCTCACAATGAATGACTTTATGAGATAGACCAAAGGTTCTCAAAGTGTGGTCCCTGAGCCAGCAGCATTAGCATCACCTGGAAACTTGTTAGAAATGCAGATTTGGGGGCCTGACCTCAGACCTCCTGAAGCAGAATCTCTGGGAGTGGGGCCCAGCAGTCTGTGTTTTAACACACCCTCCAAGCGATTCTGATGTATGCTGAAGTTTGACAACTTTTTCTCTGTAGATAGGGTATTGTTGCTGTCCCCATTTTACAGATAAGTAGACTGAGCTGAATTTAAGTCACTTGCCCAATGTCACACAACCAGCAAGACTGACTCCTAAGTCTGTGTTTGTAGCCACTATGTTACTCACATGTTAAGAACTCCTGCTCTAAAGTAGTAGTCTTCAAAATTTGAAAACATACTCTTCTGAAAAATTATGTACCCCCCTGCACATTTTTAGATCAACATCTAAAAATTTCACATAAGTTTAAACAGTTGTAAAGAATCTGATTTCCAGTACATTGTAAATTGTGACATTTCAAAATGTGTTCCATCACTCTTCTAAATGAATCTAAATACCATAGTGATTATTTTTTAAATGGACTATCATCTATTTAAAAAAATAAGTTTTCTCTAACATTTGAAATTTTACATCCTCTCTTTTGTATTTGAACTCGTATTTTCATTCCCCTACCCCACAAAAATACATTCTATTGTAACATGGCTGTTTTTGATCTACTCTGTTGTGCTTTCTGCAACAACAAAAAAAGTATAAACATTGAACTTAATTTAAGAAAAAATTTCCGGTGACTATATAGCTTTGAGTTAACAATTTGTTTTCTGCATTAAGTTATTGCAATTTTTATTAGATCAAATCACTGTGAGTGTATGTTTTGTTAAGTTATAGACATACAAACTAAAATTGAATTGAAAACTCATAATGAGATGGATGGGACTAATATTTTCTAATTAATTTGTGTATCCATGGATGAATAGTCCTTGTTGCAAAACTGAAACAGTTTCAACATCAATTTTATGTCTATTTCATTATTATAGATATGAGTTAAATAAGTAGATAGGAATTAAAGGAGTTTTGAAATAGGAATGCGATTCTAATTTTTCTAACCCCTGTATTACATTAAAATTTTTTATTTTTGGCCGTGCAGTGCGACATGTGGGATCTTAGTTCTCCGACCAGGGATTGAACCTGAACGTGCACCCCTTGTACTCGAAGCACAGAGTCTTAGCCACTGGGCCGCCAAGGAAGTCCCCATTAAAAATTTCTGTTTATCTATTATTGACAACTGGGTTAGACCCTCTTTCATGTTTAAAAGCAAATACAATAAGAAACCACCTGAGTTGCAAAATAATTTTGTTAACCAGTCTTTAAAGACATTCACTTTCTGACACCATTTTTTAGAGTCATTTTGTCAGATGCTTCGAGGAGGCTTTGTGTCTTGGGGAAATAATGAAGGGTAAGATATGGGATGGTTGAGAGTTATCTCCTTTTTCCTTGTGGGAGAAGAGTTGTGACAAAAGGAGGTGGGAAAGCAGAAAGTTTTCAGGCAGCTCACTCAGTCCTCATGGGTGTCCAAGGTCAGGAAAATGATTCCCTTAAAACTGTCTGTGTCCATTTATTCCCAGGGATATACATATTCTAGTTTTAAAACTAAAGGATACTAAGAGATACCTCTTAGAGTCACCATTGTCAGGTCTCTTCCTCTGTCCAGAAGCCTGGGAGGGTAGGGACTTAGTCGTCCCCAGCCCAGTGCTGCACACTTAATGTCAAGATGTATGCTGCAAAACAAGTAGTTTAAGGGATCAAATGGTAGTTATTGTTACGTTATGTGTTAGATGTGAAATTAATATCTACAATAGATAACATATATAACACTTAGGAAACATGCTTATATTAATCTAAAATATAAATACTGGTTTCCAGGTATCCATAGGGAGGAAGTGTGTGAGGGTCACTCAAGAGAGTCAGTAGCATCTTTGCTCTCCCTGTCCCCAAGAAAGGGACAGGGAAAGCAAAGATGGAGAGTGGCCCCCAGAGGCACTTGACGTTCTACCAGACACAGCTCAATTTTCTGCTATCACACTTCCATCCTCACATTTTACATTAGTTGCTTTAAAAATTAAACAAATAGAAATCTATTAGTTTTCTGTTGCTGCATAATCCATTATTACAGATTAACAAAACAATGCCCATTTATCTACTCAGAGTCCTATAGGTAAGAAATGTGGGCACTGGGTAGCTGAGTTCTCTGCTCAGGATCTAACAAGGCTAAAATCATTCACGGAAATGCAGTCCAAGCTCTCAAGGTTATGGTAGAATCCCCGTTCCCTTGCTGCCAGCTGCGTGCTCTCAGCTTCCACAGGCCGCCTGCATTCCGTCGGCCCCTCCATCTTCAGAGCCAGCAACAGAGACCCCTCACTTCAAATCCCTCAGTTCCTCTCACACAATCTCTGACTCTAGGAAGAGCCCAGTCCCTTTTAAGGGCTCATCTAATTAGATCAGGCTCACTCCTGATAATCTTCCTTTCTTAAAGTCAACTGTGCTACATAGCATACCCTAATCAAATTCCCAGTACAAGGGATTGTGCAGGACTTGTGCACAAGGGGGAGGGCATCTTGGGGCCACCATAGAATTCTGCCTACCTCAAGAAACAACAATAGATGCTAGAGTTGAGTAGAAATTGCCTGCAGCATCCATGATTGGAAGAATTTAATAATCTAAGATACAACAAGTTCAGATCTTCCCTGTGGCAGAGATGGGAGTGGGATGGTACTTTTAGATCTGCATTTGAGTCTCTTGTGAAGCAAAATGACATAATTTAACCTCTGTAGGGATGGAACCCGGACATTGGTATCATCAGCATTACACTCTAAACAACTTTGCTAACCAGTCACTAAGAGACTGCTGTGTTTTCTCTTTAGAAAGTTTCAATAAAGGTAAAACCTTTGTTCCCTGGAGTCTCATTTCAGAAAAAAACAAACCCTCCACTCATCCTCTGTCTACCCCATCCAAGGGAAAGAAACACAGATTAGAAAAGTCACCTTTGGTAGAGATGAATCTTGCCTCTCCACAGAAACTTAGCCTTTCTCAAACCAGCTTATTCAGATAAAAGTTCTCAGGAGGAGCTTCCTTCCTTCTTCCCAGCATGGCCAGGAGCAAACGCGAAGCTGGTGGCTCAGACTTGAAACCCAAGGCAGCTCATGAAAATGACCCACTGAACTGCCACTGGGATCGGAGAACTTTCAAATGCGGAATCTAGGTGTTGTGATATCAAAACATAAGGAACTTAACTATCAGGATGATTTTTATCTGATTTCTGGGTTTCTTTTAAGGACTACTATAAAGGAAGGGTGTGAGTTTCTTCTAAGGGGAAAGGGGACTAACCTGCAGAGTGGCAAAGAGCCCTTCTTAATCTGCCAGCCCTTCTTCATATGTAATCTTTTCATTCTTACAACTACCTTCCATGAAGTAGGGATGATTATCCCCATTTAACAAATGAAGAAATCAAGGCTCAGAGAGTCAGTGGGAAAGCCAGAATTAGAATATATGATGGTTGAGTTTCAAAATCCACGTTCTTTCAAATCATCTTAAAGATGCCAGGCCTCTGGTCCTCTGAATTTTAAAGAGAACAGAATTTAATATGCTGGCATTTTCAATCAGTGGAGAGAATATGGATATTCAGTAATGGTGTTGGGATTACTGGTAATCCTCTGGAAATAAAGTAGAGTTGGATCTATACCTCGCATGTTAAGACACAGAAAAAATCGAATATATCAAAGATCTAAATATAAAAAGAAATAATGGACATTCTAGAAGAAATCATAGAGTTCTTTTATTACCCTTGCTGATCCTGTAGTGGGAAAAGGCATATCCAAGTCAGACATAAAACCAGAAGAAAAGACTGATAATTTCACCTGCATAGTTCAAAGTCTACATGTCCAAATTTGCCACAAAGTGCAAAGGCAAATAGCAACCTGACTACTTGTGACACATCAAAACATGACTTAATCGACTCATTTAAAGAGCTCCTAAAAATCCGAAGAGAAAGACCTAACAATTAAGTAGAAAAACGAGTGAAGAATATTAAAAAGCAGTTCACAGAAAAGGAAATACAGGTGGCTTTTAAACATAAAAGATGTTCGATAACACTACAAGACAAATGCAAAAAAAAAAAAAAAAAAAAAAAAACTCCACTAAGGGACCACTTTTACATTTTAAACTGGGAAAACAAAATAAAAAACTCGTATTCTGCTGGCGAGGAATCAATATTTTCCAGAGTTGGAGGGGCAGCCCAGGCAGAGTTGAGTTGGGCTTTCTGAGTACAGCCATTTGGAAACAATGAGAATCCCCCTACTCACATCCTGGGGGCTACAGAGAGCTTCTTTACTGTTGCCTGAAGAAAAATGGGTCCAAAGTTCCATTCCTCTTAGAACTCAAAGGGCTGGAGTATTGAAATCTCTTTAGGCAGGCTTGATTTGGGTGGTTTTTCTTATGTTGGCAATCTGATAAAACGGGGGGAATATAATCCACACACTTAATGCTGCCTACTGAAGCAATTTCTTTAGGCTTGAAGACAAAAAGCAAAGTAGTGTTTTCACAAAAGGATAGAAAAATAGACATGTAATCAATCACGTATATTTCCAAAGGCCTGTATTCCTTTCCGGAAAGATTCTGGGGATCAAAACTCAACCTACCGAGAGTGGGGTTCGAACCCACGCGGGCACTAGCCCATTGGATCTTAAGTCCAACGCCTTAACCACTCGGCCATCCCGGTTGCTGAGCTTTCTGCTTTTGCAATTAGTTTTTAATTAAAAGCAATGTATTTGTGGTGCGCATTTAAGGAAATACTGAATTATTTCTGGTTTTGTGGAGTTGCATCAAAATAAGAGGAGGATTATTACAGAGAAAACACAGCAAGCTCCCTGTGCTTTCAGAAACCGCCCACTTTTTCCGATCCTCTCTCACTAGATCACCTCAAGTTCCAGAGAAATGTTTTTCTTTACTCAGTACGAAAAAGAGAAGACGAGTGGGAGGAGGGGAACAGAGAGCAATAGAAACCACCGCATTAACGCCACCTACTACCTCGACTTTACCAAAGGCGCTGTCCCAATTTTTCCTTAAGAGATCATCGTTTTGCCTGCTGAATTCAAGCCCCCACCCCACATCCAGCGAAGCATTGGAGGTAACAGGTTGGGGCCCCAAAGACATTATATTAAAACGTGCTCACCTTGGGGTTACATTTGGAAATCCCTAGTGGACACAGACGCAGTTCAATTTGTGACTTTGATTTTAATGACAAAATGCGTTAACTGACAGCCCAATATGTCCACAAAAGAAACACATTGAGCTAGGTATGGGCTACAGACAGGAAGACACCGCACCAGAACTCCAAGGGCTTCCAGAAAAGCCAGCGATTGTTACAATGGCGAATCCAATCTTTTTGGCCAAAAGTATCCCCCGGGAGACTTATTACAAATGCAGATTTCAGAACCCCTCTTGCAATGGATCCTTTACTAAAGAGATATAGCGTAGATAGATCCCAAGACTCTTAATTTTACCAAGCATTCCCAGGTGATTCTAACATCAATTGTCTTCTGGCAACACTGAGTTAAGAGTGCTGAAAGTTGTCATGGGAATTTAAGAATACATGAAAGAAACTCCCAAATAGGAATTTTGGTGTATCTGGAGGAGACAGAGCTGAAATGAAATCCTGAAGCAAGGTTGGACTATAACTAATTAATACTGAACACCTAATGTGTGAATGTCCCTCAGGTAACCCCACAATGAAAGAGTTGTGTCAGCTGTACCAGACAAGCAAAGAGGGTCCAAGGACAACTGCTCAAGTTGATGAAGAAGCCCAATCCTTATTGGGAATGTTTGGATTGACTGGGTCCACACCCAGATCTTTCTCTTTGCCTGATAAATTCATGTACAAGAAACGGCCCCCTCAAGTCCTTTGGCTGTCCAGTTCTGAGTTTTATCTCTGACCAGATCAAGGTTCCATTCCTAGAAGAGGAGATTCCTGCCCAGGTACACCTTCTAGTTAAATCCCAAAGAAACTGCTGAAATAAAAAAAAAAATTTGCAGATTAAAATATGACATTTTGTAAAATAAGATGCTCAGTATCTTTGAGGAGTGGTGGCTTTGTGGCTTAGTTGGTTAAAGTGCCTGTCTAGTAAACAAGAGATCCTGGGTTCGAATCCTAGCGAGGCCTTTCTCTGCACGGTTTTATAAGGTAAAGGCAAACTCCTCACTGCTTAACAATTCAGATTTAAACCTGACTGAAGCCTCAGATGTTGAATCTTGATGACTGCTGTTTGAGGCATCTTGCAGAAAAACAAAAAAACAGCAGTTAGAAAATTACTCGCCATAGAAAATTACTCGCCATAAACTATAATTGGGTTGTTGTCTCGTTGACTTTTAACACATTTTGGGTAACAGTCCTTTATTAGATGTGTCATTTGCAAATATTTTCTCTCCGTCTGTCTTGTCTTTTCGTTCTCCTCGAAGTGTCTTTCACAGAGCAGAAGTTCTTAAATTTTAATGAAGTTCAGCTTTAATTCTTTCTTTAATGGATTGTGCCTTTTTAAAAAATTGAAGTATAGTTGATTTACAAGGCTGTGTTAGTTTCAACTGTACAGCAAAGTGATTCAGTTATTCATACCTATATCTACATCTATATATACAATCAAACATGTTGGTATTATTATTTTGAACAAACCGTTATCAGTCAGATCAATTTAGAATAAGAAAAATAAAAGTTTTTATTTTATCTTTACTTATTATTTCTCTGATGCTCTTTCTTTATGTAGACCCAAGTTTCTGACCTATGTCATTTTCTTCTCTCTAAAGAACTTCTTTTAACATTTCTTGCAAGGCAGGTCCACTGGCAACAAATTCTCAAATTTTGTTTGTGTAATTCTTTATTTCTTCTTCGCTTTTGAGGGATAATTTCACAGGGTGCAGAATTCTAGATTTTTTTTTTTTTTCTCTCAACGCTTTAAATATTTCACTCTACTCTCTTCTTGCTTACATGTGTTCTGAGGAGAAGTTGATGTAATTCTTATCTTTGCTCCTCTGTAGGTAATTGTTTTTCCTCTATCAACTTTCAAGATTTTTTTCTTTATGTTTGTTTTTCTGTAGTTTGAAAATGATATGCCTACGTATAATTTTTTTTGGCATTTATCTTGGTGTTCTCTGAGGTTCCTGGGTCCGTGGTTTGGTGTCTGGCATTAATTTGGGGAAATTTTCAGTCATTGTTGTTTCAAACATTTTTTCTGTTTCTTTTTTTCTCCTTCTGAAATTTCCATTACACATATGTTATGCCTTTTGTAGTTGTCACAGTTCTTGGATATTCAGTTCTCTCTCTTTTTTTTTTTTTTTTTTTTTCCTTCTTTTTGTTTTTTTGCTTTTCAGTTTTGGATGTTTCTGTAGAGATATTCTCAAGCTCAGTGATCCTTTTCTCAGCTGTGTCCCGTCCACCAGTAAGCCCATCAAAGGCATTCTTCATTTCTGTTACAGTGTTTTTGATCTCTAGCATTTCTTTATGATTCTTTCTTAGAATTCCCATCTCTCTGCTTACACCGCCCATCTTTTCTTGCATGTTGTCTACTTCACCCATTAGAGCACTTAGCATCTTAAATGTGGAGAGGAAAAAAAAATGGAAGAATAGAAATAATTTTATCGTGATTTGTGACTAGAAGCTAATTTGGAGGTAAGTGTGTGATAGGAACGGTGACAAATGAGGTTGGAGATGTGGGCAGGTTAGGGCAGCAATCATTAAAATGTGGAAAGCTGCCCGAGCAAAGTGGAAAGAACTTGTCCTGTCTTAGGATTCTCAAAGGTGACAACAAGGGCTGCTCCCTCATGGGTTGCTACCTGCAGTTTGAAGAACTGCGCCACACGGATCAACTTAATCGAAGTGCAGAAGTATTACTAACATAAGTCTAAGAAAGAATCTAAGGAATTTGCAGCTAAGATGGGACGATGTGGCCTGAAAGTGGTTAAGGCCCGGGACTGCTAACCCATCGTGCTCTGCCTGTGTGGGCTCAGATGCCACCCTCTGAGAAAGCTCAGTGAAGAGCAAAGCCGCGAGGGAAAGCAGCTTCCAATCAGATATTTATCACGTCTCAGTTTAGACTTCCTTTTCCAGTTTTAGGGTAATGTGACCATTCTTTTAAAAACAGAAAGTCCGTTTGCATGCGTACATAGATTCCTTTCTAGGAATAAAGCCAGGCGAGACAGTCGAGAGACAGCCCCTCCACACCCGGACCTGGGCACAGGTTACAGGATTGGCGGCTGCTCCCCGCGGCGCTGATTTCTGCATACAGCTTCGCTCCAGCAGCCGGTGGGCTCCGATTTCCGAAGCTTGACCAAGATACTATTGCTCATTATGACTGACGTGTGGTGGGCTGGATTACAGGGGGAAATGCTGGTTTTAAGGGACGAGATTGCAGAAATAAAAATGAAAAAGATGAAAACGGTAACAGTCGCTAAGGTCCCACCGAGATTTGAACTCGGATCGCTGGATTCAAAGTCCAGAGTGCTAACCATTACACCATGGGGCCCACGAAGGACCACTTTGGAAAGGTATCTCTTGTGACAAATATCCATCTTTTAGGCACCGGATCCCAACTAGTGAATTTTAAACAACGTGTTCCCCCCACCCCACCAACAAACCTGTACCGCCCCCTGGAGGGGCATTTTGAAAACGTGTGGGTGTTTTGGGTGTCTCAATGGCTCAGGGCACAACTGGCGTTGACGGAACAGGGCCAGAGATGCTGGAAGTCCAGCTGTGCTCAGGACAGTCCTATACCCAAGAATTATCGTGAGGACTGCACAACTTCTGTAAAACGACATCTTCATCTGGGTTTTCAGGGACCTTTCCTAAGGGTGAACACTGGCAATGCTGTGTGGGACCTGGTTAGGATTTTGACTTTTCTCCTGAGATGGGAAGTCACAGCTTCTGGTTGAGTGTCCTGGGACGCTCACTTTTGGAGTATATGAGAAGTCTGAGCATTCTGGGCCACCACACAGTTAGGAAGCCAGACCACATAAAAGTGCTCTGGCAGACAGTCCCAGCCCACAGCCAGTGTCAATTGCCAGACATGTGAGTGAAGTTGCTTCCAGACGATTCCAGCCCTCAGCGGCTGTCCCAAGAATCACAAGTCAGTGATCCTCCACCTGGGGCCCCAGACGTCTTGGAGCAGACAGCCCTTCCTGCCGCGCTCTGCCCCAATTCCTGACCACAGAATCCATGAACATAATAAAATGTTTTGTGCCACCGAGCTTGGGCTGCTTCTTATGCAGTAACAGTAACCTGAACAACTCTAGAAACAGGAATTTTCCCGATCTACTCCCTTAGTTTTACCCAGTAGGACTGTCCCCAATTTTTTGCCACTATAAGTAATGCTTTAGTGAACGTCAGTGTCTTCTTATGGGGCTATTTAAGTTTGTCATATGTTTCCAAAAATGATGATTGTTTACAAAATTGTTGGGCTTGTGTGGGGTTTTGTGAGAGTGGGATGATTAGAGATAAGAAAACTCCCCTAAAGACACCATCTAAGTGCTAAGTACGGTTATTATATTAAGCTGTAAAAAAAATTTGTTGGGGCGTCATTCACTGAGTGTACATTCCAGGCTCTGTGCTTGGTGCTGGGGTATGGCTGAGAACAAGACTCCTTTGTTGGAATTCACCTCTTTCGGGATGGTTTTGCAATAATACTGTTTGCTTTCCTGGATCGAGAGCCTAGCAGAGGTGGCGCCATCTCGTCTTGCTTTGCAGGGCATTT